>NC_089254.1:12374664-12686116 GCF_963930625.1 Muntiacus reevesi
GCTCCTCTGTCCATGGGATTTCCCAAGCAAGTTTACTGGAGTGGTCAGCTATTTCCTTCTCCAGGGGATCTTCCTGACCCAGGGATTGAACCCACATCTCCTGAATTGACAGGTGGATTCTTTATCACTAAGCCACCTGGGAAGCCCCTACGCTATTGTGTAGGTACAGGGAATTGTTTGTAGTTTCCCACATTCAGGTTCTTCTCTGCACCCACCCCTAACTGTACTAAAATTTCCTAATTTCTTAGCTGATGAGACAAATAGTTCCTAGACTTCCCTGGCTGCAGGGAACTGAGTCTTGATTGCCAATTGTTTCTGTAAGCTTTTTTATTTTTTTCTGAATTCTTAAACTTTTTTTTTTCATTTATTTTTATTAGTTGGAGGCTAATTAGTTTACATATTGTAGTGGTTTTTGCCATACATTGACATGAATCAGCCATGGATTTACATGTGTTCCCCATCTCGATCCCTCCTCCCGCCTCCCTCCCCATCCCATCCCTCTGGGTCTTCCCAGTGCACCAGCCCTGAGCACCCATCTCATGCATCCAACCTGGGTTGGTGGTCTGTTTCACCCTTGATAGTATACTTGTTTCAATGCTGTTCTCTCAGAACATCCCACCCTCGCCTTCTCCCACTCTAAGCTTTTATGTGGCTAAGGTATAGTTGACTCTACAACAAATATTATTTCCTATCTTTTGTGTTCCAAATGTAATAGAGCTTACATTGTGGACTCAATATTTTGGGGATGAAAATGGGTTACTACTTATTTTATCTATGGGCTCAGAGAGCTTTGATAATTTATCAAGCATCACAGAAAAAAATGTGACAGGCCATGTTTGAGCAAGGTTTGCTAGTTGCAAATCTCGGGTGCTCTTCCCATGCTAACATTTGTTGTTCAGTCGCTAAGTCATATCCAACTCTTTGTGACCCCATGGACTGAAGCAACCAGGCTTCCCTGTCCTTCACCATCTCCCAGGATTTGCTTGAACTCGTGTCCATCGACTTAGTGATGTCACCCAATCATCTTATTCTCTGCCACTCCCCTTTTCCTCCTGCCCTCAATCTTTCCCAGCAGCAGGATCTTTTCAAATGAATCAGCTCTTCACATCAGGTGGCCAAAGTATTGAAACTTCAGCTTCACCATCAGTCCCTCCAATGAATATTCAGGATTGATTTCCTTTAATTGACAGGTTTGATCTCCTAACTGTCCAAGGGACTCTCAAGAGTCTTCTGTAGCACCACAATTTGAAAGTATCAACTCTTTAGTACTCAACCTTCTTTATGGTCCAACTCGTATATCCATACATAACTACTGGAAAAGCATAGCTTTGACTATGCAAACTTTCATCAGCAATGATGTCTCTACTTTTTAATACACTGTGTAGGTTTGTCATAGCTTTTCTTCTGAAGAGTGTCTTTTAATTTCATGGCTACAGTCACCAGTGATGACTTCTAAACAAAGATGATTTGTGAAGACTATAATTCAGTACAGTTCAGTCACTCAGTCATGTCCAACTCTTTGTGACTCCATGAACTGCAGCACACCAGGCCTCCCAGTCCATCACCAACTCCCGGAGTTTACTCAAACTCATGTTCATTGAGTCAGTGATGCCATCCAGCCATCTCATCCTCTGTCATCCCCTTCTCCTCCCGCCCCCAGTCTTTCCCAGCATCAGGGTCTTTTCAAATGAGTCAGCCCTTCACATGAGGTGGCCAAAGTTTGGAATTTCAGCTTCAACATCAGTCCTTCCAATGAACACCCAGGGCTGATCTCCTTTAGAATGGACTGGTTGGATCTCCTTGCAGTCCAAGGGACCCTCAAGAGTCTTGTCCAACACCGCAGTTCAAAAGCATCAATTCTTCTTCGGCTCTCAGCTTTCTTTATAGTCCAACTCTCACATCCATACATGACCACTGGAAAAACTATAGCCTTGACTAGACGGACCTTTGTGGACAAAGTAATGTCTCTGCTTTTTAATATGCTATCTAGGTTGGTCATAACTTTTCTTCCAAGGAGTAAACGTCTTTTAATTTCATGGCTGCAATCACCATCTGCACTGATTTTGGAACCCCTTAAAGTAAAGTCAGTCACTGTTTCCCAATCTGTTTGCCATGAAGTAATAGGATCGGATTCCATGATCTTAGTTTCCTGAATGTAGAGCTTTAAGCCAACTTTTTCACTCTCCTCTTTCACTTTCATCAAGAGGCTCTTTAGTTCTTTTCAAGTTTTGCAGTAAGAGTGGTGTCATCTGCATATCTGAGATTATTGATATTTCTGCCAGCAATCTTGATTCCAGCTTGTGCTTCTTCCAGCCCAGCGTTTCTCATGATGTACTCTGTATATAAGTTAAATAAACAGGGTAACAATATACAATATACAGCTTTGATGTACTCCTTTTCCTATTTGGAACCAGTCTGTTGTTCCATGTCCAGTTTAACTGTTGCTTCCTGAACTGCATACAGGTTTCTCCAGAGGTAGGTCAGGTGATCTGGTGTTCCCATCTCTTTCAGAATTTAAAGTTTTTGGCATAGTCAATAAAGCAGAAATAGATGTTTTTCTGGAACTCTCTTACTTTTTCAATGATCTAGCGGATGTTGGCAATTTGATTTCTGATTCCTCTGCCTTTTCTAAAACCAACTTGAACATCTAGAAGTTCATGGTTCATGTATTGCTGAAGCCTGGCTTGGAGAATTTTGAGCATTAGTTTGCTAGCATATGAGATGAGTGCAATTGTATGGAGTTTGAGCATTCTTATGCATTGCCTTTCTTTGTGATTGGAATGAAAACTGACCTTTTCCAGTCCTGTGGCCACAGCTGAGTTGTCCAAATTTGCTGACATATTGAGTGCATCACTTTCACAGCACCATCTTTTAGGATTTGAAATAGCTTAAGTGGGATACCTGGTGAAGGAAATGGCAACCCACTCCAGTATTCTTACCTGGGGAATCCCAGGGACAGAGGAACCTGGTGGGCTGCCGTCTATGGGGTCGCACAGAGTTAGACACAACTGAAGCGACTTAGCAGCAGCAGCAGCAGCAACTGGAATTCCATCACCTCCACTAGCTTTGTTTGTAGTGATGCTTCCTAAGTCCCACTTGACTTCACATTCCAGGATGTCTGGCTCTAGGTGATCACACCATCATGATTATCTGGGTCGTGAAGATCTTTTTTGTACAGTTCTTCTGTGTATTCTTGCCACCTCTTCTTAATATCTTCTGCTTCTGTTAGGGCCATACCATTTCTGTCCTTTATTGAGCCCATTTTTGAATGAAATATTCCCTTGGTATCTCTAATTTTCTTGAAGAGATCTCTAGTCTTTCCCATTCTTTTGTTTTCCTCTATTTCTTTGCATTTATCACTGAGGAAGGCTTTCTTATCTCTCCTTGCTATTCTTTGGATCTCTGCATTCAAATGGATATATCTTTCCTTTTCTCCTTTGCCTTTAGCTTCTCTTCTTTTCCCAACTATTTGTAAGGCCTCATCAAACAAACATTTTGCATTCCTTTTTCTTGGAGGTTGTCTTGATTGCTGTCTCCTGTACAATGTCACAAACCTCCATTCATAGTTCTTCAGGCACTCTGCCTATCAGATCTAATCCCTTGAATCTATTTGTCACTTCCACTGTATAGTCATAAGGGATTTGATTTAGGTCATACCTAAATGGTCTGGTGGTCTTCCCTACTTTCTTCAATTTAAGTCTGAATTTGGCAATAAGGTGTTCATGATCTGAGCCACAGTCAGCTCCCGGTCTTGTTTTTGCTGACTGTATAGAGCTTCTCCATCTTTGGCTACAAAGAATATAGTCAATCTGATTTTGATGTTGATCATCTGGTGATGCTCATGTGTAGAGACTTCTCTTGTGTTGTTGCAAAAAGGTGTTTGCTATGACCAGTGCATTCTCTTGGCAAAACTCTGTTAGCCTTTGCCCTGCTTCATTCCGTACTCCAAGGCCAAATTTGCCAGTTACTCCAGGTATCTCTTGACTTCCTACTTTTGCATTCCAGTCCTCTATAATGAAGAGGACATCTTTTTTGGGTGTTAGTTGTAGAAGGTCTTATAGGTCTTCATAGAACTGTTTAACTTCAGGTTCTTCAACATTACTGGTTGGGGCATAGACTTGGATTACTGTGATACTGAATGGTTTGCCTTGGAAACGGACAAAGATCATTCTGTCATTCTTAAGATTGCATCCAAGTACTGCATTTCGGACTCTTTTGTTGACCATGATGGCTACTCCATTTCTTCTAAGGGATTCTTGCCCACAGTAGTAGATATAATGGTCATCTGAGTTAAATTCACGTTATACATGAATACATGTATATGTATCTACATGGCCTTATAAAAAGAGAATTATTTTGTTTTTCTTTTAACCAAATGATTTTTGGTTTTCTGATGCTTTCAATTGAAAAAGCTAGCTTTCTTCAGTTGCCTCTTAAACTTATAAAAGGTTGCTCAAATAATAGGAACAAATTAAAATGAATAGGGATGCCAGTTTTCACCTTTCAGATTAAAAAATCCAAGTATTCAGTGACTTGCTATGTTGGGCCTGCTGTGAGGAAGTGGGGCGACCTCATACATTAGTGATGAAATGTAAGGCGGTTGTGATGTGTGCAAAGGGCAATGTGGAATTATTTGTTAAAATTAAAAATGTGTTAACTTTTGCACCAGCAAATCCACTTCTAGCAATTTATTCTACAAGTGTATTTACATGTCTGAAAAACACCATATGTATCAAGATATTCATTATAGTATTATTTATAATGATAAGATGTATGAATCAACCTCTTGCGTAATATACATAAACCTATCAAGAGGCAAAATGAAGTATAGTACATCCATATGGTAGAACACTATAAAGATGCCTTTAAAAATTCTGGAATTTTTCATGTTATATTTCTAAGATATGTTGTCTTGCCAATCAATTTTATTTTATCACTTCTATAAAAATGGAAGAATATTTTTTCATATATATGTAAATCTCTGGAAGGATATGCAAGAAACTAAAGACTCATTACATATTTGCGAAACTGGCTTGGGAATTTAGTAGATGCAGGACAAGACTAGAAGGGAGAATTCTTTTCCTGAATATCCCTTTATTCTTTTTATTTTGGAGTCATATAAATACATTACTTATTCAAAACTTTATGACTTCATTTTAAAGAAAATAATAATATCCTAACTAATTTGGAGGCTTGGTGTGCTGAGGTTCATGGGGTCGCAAAGAGTCGGACACAACTGAGCAACTGAACTGAACTGAACTAATTCATTAAAACAAGGACATGTGTAGATTCTGGCACTAACCATTGACGATTTTCATTGACCTGTTAGACTTCCTCCACCTTCTAGAATTTCCAGTCTGTTGTAGTTCTGAAAGATGGGGGCTGCAGTGCCCCAAAGAAACATTCCTTGATTAAGATAGCCCCTACAGGGCCAGAGAATTATGTTACTTTGTTCTCCCTTTAAAGGCCGAATAGTTGACAACATATGCTTGGGGATAGTGACCAAGGATTTCCCTTTGCTCTTGCTAGAAATGAAAGTTTTGACGATTACTGACGGAAACACTGCAAACAAAGCACTTTATAGGCAGCGGGTGGAAATGCCTTTCTGTTCTACAGAAAGGAGTGTACCTGGATTCTGACCTCTCCATGTCACCCATTCCAGAAGCCCCCAACCTCCTCAAGCCCTAGTTTCCTCACTTGAGGAACACAGGTACTATTACCCTCCTTACAAGTGTGCTGCTTTTTCCAGCTCATAGCTACCATAGGTCGGTGATGTCTAACCTCTGAAACAGTCTCGGGTCCCCCAGACTCACTTCGGTAGGAACTGAGCTCAACAAAAACCGTATCAAATAAAGAAAGGCCTCCTAGAGAAAAGAGCCAGAATGGCCAGAATATCTCATTAAGGCCATCTAAGACACAGTTTGGGTGGTATTCTATTATCACTATTGTGTTTCCCATTTTCTGCATTTAGAATGGAATTTTTATCATAATTATAGTGTTCTTTCTCTGTCAGAGAATAGTCTGGGTATTCCTTGATGGTGATTGATGTTAGAATTTACTATAAATTGCTATAATAGTTTATGTATAGTAAATATAACTATTTATTATAAATTACTATAACGCCTATACTTGGGAGAAGCCAAGCCTAGATCTGACCAAGAATGCATATCACTTAGTTTTCCCAGACTTGAACACTAGATTGCCTTTCTCCAGAAAGAGAGTGAGTGGTTTTTAAATTTTGCTGTACATAGGAGCATTTCTTAAGATGTATACATGGAGAGAAAGATAAGAATGGATGCTGTGTACCCACTGCAGTACTCACTCATTTTCCTGTGTATGAATGAATTTTCCTCAAGAAAGTCATAACACTAATCTCTGAACCTTAGCCCTAAACCTCAATCCACATAGTGTGAGCAACAGCCATCAAATTTTTGCTATCTTTGGCTCAAAAATAAAAATTTAACTCAGACCTGGACCATCCAAGCCCTATATCTTTACACTTCAAATATGAACATATAATCCAATTCAGCTTAATGATAGGATGGTGGAGTCCAGAACATTTTTCTCAACTTGGAGCTATGAGGTTATAAGTATGGAAGTGCCAGGGGTCACCACGGGAAAGAAGCCCATCTAAAATAGAGAGAAGTTAGCAAACACCCTCTTCCAGCAACACAAGAGATGACTCTACACATGGACATCACCAGATGGTCAATACCAAAATCGGATTGATTATATTCTTTGCAACCAAAGATGGAGAAGCTCTATACAGTCTGAAAAAACAGACCAGGAGCTGACTGTGGCTCAAATCATGACCTCCTTATTGAAAATTCAGACTTAAATTGAAGAAAATAGGGAAAACCACTAGAGCATTCTGGTATGACCTAAATCAAATTGCTTACTATTATACAGTGGAAGTGACACATAGATTCAAGGGATTAGATCTGATAGACAGAGTGCCTGAAGAACTATGGACAGAGGTTCATGACATTGTGTAGGAGATGATGATCAAAACCATCCCCAAGAAAAAGAAATGCAAAAAGGCAAAATGGCTGTCTGAAGAGGCCTTACAAATAGCTGAGAAAGGAAGAGAAATGAAAAGCAAAGGAGAAAAGGAAGATACATCCTATCTGAATGCAGAGTTCCAAAGAACAGCAAAGAGAGACAAGAAAGCCTTCCTAAATGATCAATGCAAACAAATAGAGAAAAACAATAGACTGGGAAAGACTAGAGACCTCTTCAAGAAAATTAGAGATACCAAGGGAATATTTCATGCAAAGATGGGTGCAATAAAGGACAGAAATGGTAAGGACCTGAGAGAAGCAGAAGATATTAAGAAGAGGTGGCAAGAATACACAGAAGAACTATACAAAAAAGATCTTCATGACCCAGATAATCACAATGGTGTGATCACTAACCTAGAGCCAGACATCCTGGAATGTGAAGTCAAGTGGGCCTTAGGAAGCATCACTATGAAAGAAGCTAGTGGAGGTGATGGAATTCCACTTGAGCTATTTTAAATCCTAAAAGATGATGCTGTGAAAGTGCTGCACTCAATATGCCAGCAAATTTGTAAAACTGGACTGGAAAAGGTCAGTTTTCATTCCAATCCCAAAGAAAGGCAACGCCAAAGAATGCTCAAACTACCTCACAATTGCACTCATCTCACACGCTAGCAAAATAATGCTCAAAATTCTCCAAGCTAGGCTTCAACAATACATGAACTGAGAACTTCCAGATGTTCAAGCTGGATTTAGAAAAGGCAGAGAAACCAGACATCAAATTGCCAACACCCGTTGGATTATAGAAAAAGCAAGAGAGTTCCAGAAAAACATCTATTTCTGCTTTATTGACTATGCCAAAGCCTTTGACTGTGTGGATCACAAGAAACTGTGGGAAATTCTTAAAGAGATGGGAATACCACCTTTCCTGTCTCCTGAGAAATCTGTATGCTGGTCAAGAAGCAACAGTTAGAACTGGACATGGAACTAGGGACTGATTCAAAATTGGGAATGGAGTATGTCAAGGCTGTATATTGTCACCCTGCTTATTTAGCTGTTAGGCAGAGTACATCAGGTGAAATGCCAGGCTGGGTGAAGCACAGACTGGAATCAAGATTGCCAGAAGAAATATCAATAATTTCAGATATGCAGATGACACCACCCTGCTGACATAAAGTGAAGAGGAACTAAAGAGCTTCTTGATGAAAGTGAAAGAGGAAAGTAAAAAAGCTGGCTTAAAACTCAACATTCAAAAAACTTAGATCATGGCATCAGGTCCCATCACTTCATGGCAAGTAGATGGGGAAACAGTGGAAACAGTGACAGACTTTATTTTCCTGGGCTCCAAAATCACTGCAGTTGGTGACTGTAGTCATGAAATTAAAAGATGCTTGCTCCTTTGAAGAAAAGCTATGACCAACCTAGACAGCATATTAAAAAGCAGAGACATTACTTTACCCACAAAGGTTGATCTAATCAAAGCTATGGTTTTTTCCTATAGTCATGTATGGATGTGAGAGTTGGACCGTGAAGAAAACTGTGTGCCAAAGACCTGATGCTTTTGAACTGTGGTGTTGGAGAAACTCTTGAGAGTTCTTTGGACTGCAAGGAGATGAAACCCGTCAGTCCTAAAAGAAGTCAGTCCTAAAATAAATCAGTCCTGAATATTCATTGGAAGGACTGACACTTATATTGAAGCTCCAATACTTTGGCCACTTGATGCAAAGAACTGACTCATTGGAAAAAACCCTGATGCTGGGAAAGTTTCAACGCAGGAGGAGAAGGGGACAGCACAGAATGAAAAATGGTCCATCACCAATTCGATGGACATGAGTTTGAGCAAGCTCTGGGAGTTGGTGATGGACAGGAAAGGCTGGCATGCTGCTGTCCACGGGGTCGCAAAGAATCGGACATGAGTGAGTGACTGAACTGAACTGAGGGCAGAGAGAGAGAGATCTTGGAATCCAAGAACATCCATGTCCAGTTATGTGAATACATTTCTTCCTCCAGCTTCGGTTTCTATGAGTTGGGATTTCTAAACCTCACATTTTTCTAAAAGTGAAAAAAAAACTCAACATAGGGTCTTCTTCAATGAAAAAGTGCTAAAAAAATAAAAAATATATATTAAAAAAATTTAAAAAAAGAAAAAATGCTTAATCTCACTTGAAATAGAAGAAATACAACTGCACAGATATACCAGTTTTCACCTACCAGATTTGCAATTGTCCAATACCTGGATAATTCACTATAATTGTCCAATTTATGGAGAAAATGAATTCTCAGATTGTTGGTGGGAGTGCTAAAATGATACCATCAAGTGGAAGGTAATTTGGAAATGTTCACTGCAATTACAAATCCTTTTACCTTTTAACTCAACAATTTCACTTCTAGGATTTATTTTACAACTATTTTTATACATTTACAGTGAAGAAGCTTTTACTCATTACTGCATTGTTTGTAGTAGGAAAACATCAATGTAAATGTCCATCAATAGGATCTGCCGCTGCTGCTGCTGCTAAGTTGCTTCAGTCATGTCCAACTCTGTGCGACCCCATAGAGGGCAGCCCACCAGGCTCCCCCATCCCTGGGATTCTCCAGGCAAGAACACTGGAGTGGGTTGCCCTTTCCTTCTCCAATGCATGAAAGGGAAAAGTGAAAGTGAAGTCGCTCAGTCGTGTCGGACTCTTCACGACCCCATGGACTGCAACCCACCAGGCTTCTCCATCCATGGGATTCTCCAGGCAAGAGTACTGGAGTGGGGTGCCATTTTTCTCCAGTCAACAGGGTCCGGATAAATGAAAAATATGGTACAATCATACAGGGGAATATATAAAGCTGTAAAACAATTTCCTTTTGGCTAATACAAACATATCTTCAACATACGTGAAGAGAAAAATTTTAAGTGCTAATATATGTATAATACATATATAAACAAAGAAAGAAAATATATTTTCTTATTTGCTTGTATGTACATGGTCGTCTGAGGAAAAATAAAAATGTAGTTATCTATGGGGAAGGGGCAATGATACATGGAATTTAAGGAATAAGATGGGAAAGAGATTTTTTTCATTGTATACATTTTATTTTACTGTATTTAAAATTTTTTTGGAACTACATAAACTCTTCACAAATATTTTCAATGCATACTTTTTAGAAAGAAGGACACAATAACAACATAGCCGAGATCCAGAATTCTAAATTATATGTGAGATGCCAGTGCAAAATGTCAGTTGCATAAATATAAAGAGCCATTTTCTTCCATCTTCTAGAATTTCAGCCTTAAAGAGATCCGTGCTACACAGCTGAAAAGAGATATCCCATGGTAATGGTGGCACCTACAGGACACATCCGGAATTTTTCATTTTGTTTTTTCTCTCTCTTTTTTTGTTTGTTTATTCTGAGTCAATGGATGGGCCTGGATCAAGGTGGTGATTGATTTTTCCATTGGAGCTCCTGAACAAAAGCATTTTGCTAATCACTGGGCATTTACTGTCAGATGCACCTGGATACAAATACTGTCCCTATCATTTACTGTGTAGCTCTAAAGAGCTGTATCTTTTCTGTCTTTTTCTATCTTTAAAAGACATAGTTTCTTCACTTGGAAAATGTGGACGATTTCGACCTTGTCATCTTGTTGCTTACTAATATTTTAAGTGAATTTGTGTCACTTAGAGAGTATCAGTGCTGCCCCCCCAAGATAGTCTGTGGTTGCTCAATGCTTCTGGCAACCCCAGGCCTCTGAACTTGCCTCCACAGGAGGTTAGATGCTAAATAAATGCAGCCCTCCGGAGAAGGGAGGAGGATGTAGATCTGGAGGCTCCCTGGCCAGCAAAGCAAGGGAGACTGGAGAAAGGAGATGGAGAGAAGGGGAAGAGAGACAGAGAGAAAGCAAGCGAGGCACCGCTTGGACCCTTTGGATCCAGGCATACTGGGACCTCTGAATTTACCCCCAACTTTTCAGTTGTAAAGACAATAAATTCCTTCCTCTAAAGCCAGATGGAGGGGTTTATGTTTTTGTTTTGCTTGTAACTGCAAGACCCCTAATCATTTCTAAGGCTGCCTATTAAAAGCTGCTCAACCTCACTCCATTATAAATTTATGAATTTAAAATGAGATAGCATTTTCCATCTATTGTAATGAAAAAAATATAAAAGTTAGTCAATCACATTTTATGTTGGTCAAACTGAGAGGAAATATATTATTGTACTAGTGAGAATGTGAATTTAATCTTCCCTTAAGCGGGTAAAAGGCATATTTGTTAAACTGCAAATACGTATATCCTTTGACCCAGTAATTATGCTATTGTGTAGTTTGTTCCACAGATATACAGCCTTCCACACAAAATGAGGCAGGGACAAGGTTATTCAGTGCAGCATTGTTTGGAAATGCGAACAATAGGAATCAAACTAAATGTTCCTCCAGGGAGAATCCGTTTCATCCACACAGTGGAAGATGCTAAATCTCTTAAAAGGAATAAATTTCTTTAGGAACCGCTTATGAAAAGCTCTCCATAATATATAGCTGTGTAGAAGAAGTAGAAAACAAAGGAACAGAAGAACGTGAATAACTGGCATTAAAAATGGATGGGGAAAAGAATGTGTTTATGTTTGGTTGCATATATATTAAAAAGTCTAAAAGAATAGATAGAAAAAAGAATGCCATCATAAATGCTACATAGATGGATAAGAGACAAGGATAGAAGTAGTTTATTTTCAAATAAGATTTTTATGTACATTTAAATTTTTGAAACCTATAAATGTACAAGCTATTAAAAAATGAGGTAAATAAAATTTTAGGAGAAAAGAACCCTAACTTATAGGTTGGAGATATAGAACTCTAAATTCGTGAGCGGGGGTCCTTAGACTGAATTGTGTGTAGACTGGACTCCATCTTCTAGAATATCTGATTCTTTCCAGCCTTAAGAGAGCAAGCTGCAGGGCTGGAAAGAAACATCCTGCGGTTAAGAGTGCCACCTACAGGACAAGCAGGATATTTCAGTTTGTTTTCTTTGTGCTTTTCTGGGATGAGGAGGGTGGGGAGGGAGGGAACATCAGAATAAGCTAACCAGGGCACAGGGGAGAAGGGTGATTTTTCCCATTAGAGTTGCTAGTTATTGTGAGCCTAATTTTTCATACAAGCATATTGAAGGCTTAGACCTTAGAACCGGTTACAAATAGTGGCATTGTCACTCACTGTTTGTTCCTACCAGCTGTAGGGCTACAGGTAAAAGCACTTAACATCTCCGATCCACAGTATCTATTCTGTAAAACAAGAAATATGCTATACATATGTGTGTGTGTGTGTGTGTGTGTGTGTGTGTCTACATGGAGATTGGTGTGCCTCAGTTTCCTCCTCAAAAACTAAATTGTTATACTCTCTGGAAATTGGGGTGGGGAAGCTTCCCTGGTGGCTCAGATAGTAAAATATTCACCTGCGATGCAGGAGACCAGGTTCAATCCCTGGTTGGGAAGGTCCCCTGGAGAAGGGAATGGCAACCCACTCCAGTATTCTTGCCTGGAGAAGGGAATGGCAACCCACTCCAGTATTCTTGCCTGGAGAAGGGAATGGCAACCCACTCCAGTATTCTTGCCTGGAGAAGGGAATGGCCAGAGGAACTTGGTCAGCTACAGTCCATGGGGTTGCACAGAGTCGGACATGACTAACTCACACACATACACATATATATATATATCACAGGCTAATGCCTCACTGTGTTTTTAAAATTTATTTTATTGAAGTATAGTTGATTTGCAATATTGTGTTAGTTTTTTCCACACAACCCAAGTGATTCAGTTATGCACATCTTTTTTTCATATTCTTTTCTGTTATGGTGTATTACAGGATACTGAATATAGTTCCCTGCGCTATACATAGGACCTTGCCTTGTTGTTTATCTCTCCTACACTTAATAGTTTGTATCTGATAATCCCCTCATCTGATAATTCCCCCCATCCCCTCGCCCTCTGTATCTGTGAGCCTGTTTCTGTCCTGTAGAAACGCTTATTTGTGTCATATGTTAGATTCCACCTATGAGTGACATCACATGGTGTTTGTCTTTCTCTGACTTACTTCACTTAGCATGATAATCTCTAGGTCCATCCATGTTGCTGACTGCTTCATTCTTTTGTTTACTGAGTCGTATTCCATGGTGTATTTATACCACTTTTTCTTTACACATCTGTTGATGGACATTCAGGTCGGTTCCTTGTCTTGGCTATTCTACATAGTACTGCTATGAACACAGAGGGGACATGTGTCTTTTTGAACTATAGTTTTTTTTCTGGATATATGCTCAGGAGCCTCCCAATGTCTTAAGAGATGTATTTTGCTAGAGAAACTCCAAATCTGGCAAACAACAGCCTGTGATTATTTAATCTTTAAGACAGTCCTAAATGCATGAAATCCATTCTAAGAGGAAGAGCGCTGCTCATGAGAAGGGTCCTCCTCCTCCTCCCAAATCTCCCGCTCACAGTGGGTAGGGAAATACAAGACAACGGTGATGACTCCAGAGAGCAGAGCAGAGCAGTCAGGTTGGCGAAGGGGCTCACTACCCCCAGCTCAGGGAAACCTTGCCCTTCCTGTCCCGTGAGTGCCGGACCAGAGACCGCCTCGTGCCACTTCCCTTACCGGGTGGACATTCTGTTTGGATTACCCTGTTCTTTCACGCATGCCTTTTGGTTTTTTAGGAACCACAGATTGCTGGCCCAGGTGGAGCCCCATCAAGCCCTGACCAGGAAGACTGCACATCACCTAGAAATCTTGACCTTGGAGCAGGAGCCATGCGAGGCACTGTCTCCCTCTGGGAAGGAGGTGAGTGCAATTTTATAGCATGTAATTATGGCTTCATTACACCCACAGCATGGATAAAAAGCATGTGGACGTTGAGCTGTCAAAGGGGTGGATGACAGCACAGATGTGCAGTGGTCCCCAGCCAGTGCCTAAGCATCCGTCTCCACATAACCCTCTGACCTTCCACTGAACAGCCAGCATCCCCCCACTCAATCCATGTAGTTTGTGGGGGACTCTGTCACATGACTCAGTCCTGTCCAATCAGAGCACTGAACCAGAGCCTGTGAGAGGAGAGGCCCCAGACAGAAGGAAAGTGGAACAGAAAAGGAGGGGAAAGCAAGGGAGTCAGTGAGCAAGACAGAGAAGAAAAGAGTGAGAGGGAGAAATCACAGGCCTTGGGGACGCTGCCTTTGGATTAAGGCTCATTGGAAAAGCTGCATCTACCTCCAGTATGGTTAGTCTAGAGAAAACAAACATCTTGCTGAGGCCGTGGGAGCTACGCTTTCTATCACTTGCAATCAGAAAAATTTGAACTCATTTGAATGGCTCTTAAACCAAAAGAAGCTCCAACTCCCTTATAATAAAAACAAAAAAAATAAAACTGAGGAAACTTTTTTTTTTTCTCACTCTCAGATTGATTAGAAAAAAATCCAAAACACACTGCGCTGGCCAAGCTGTGGGAAATAGACAATTTCATACATGGCTGGCAGGTGCATAAGCTGGCATGAGCCCTGTGGAGGACAATTTGGAAATGTCAATAAACTTTGCAGATGCATGTATTCTCAATACTTTCATATATATTCACACACATGCAAAATGAAGTTATGCAAAGCTACTTATTTTAGCATTATTTTTATTCGCAGAAAATGTACATACATACTCATCGCTAGAGACCTGAGTGGATAAATGTAGGTGCATCCATGTTGTGAGAATACTTTGAGGATTAAAAAAAAGAGAGAGAGAGGAAATTTTATGTATTGATATAAAAGATTTCTGAGATGTAGTGTTAATGTGTTAATGGAACAATCAAGATGGAGAAAAAAATTACAGTGTGCTATCATGCAAAAAAAAAGGGTAGTTTAAAAATATATTTTCTTATATATGAATAAAACTTATTCTAGAAGTACAAAATAAGCTAATAACTAGTAGCTTTTGGTATGGATTTGATGAAACAGAATTTTTTCCCACTATATTCTTTTGCACTTTTTTGTTTTTGAGCCATTATAAATACATTCAGTCAGTTCAGTTCAGTTGCTCAGATGTGTCCGACTCTTTGCGACCCCATGGATTTACCTATTCAAAAATCAAATAAATTAAAAATAGAAAAAGTCCTAACTAGAGGACTACATACAAAATACAGGAGCTCCATACAAAACAATAGAAACATATTCTGGATGCTGGCACCGAGCTGCACAAACTAGGTGCGGCTTCTTGTATCCTTCTAGAACGTCTGCGTCCATTGCCGCCCTGAGAGAGCTGTGAGGCCAAACTGGGAAGATATATTCTATGATGAGGACGACACCTACAGGATAAGCTGAGAACTTTTCTTCTGTTCTTCGTTCTTCTGACTGACAGAAATTTAGCAGGGCATGGAGGAAGTGCAGTGAGAGTGAATTTCCCACTAGAGTTGCTAGATATGAAAGTTTTGCTAATAATGATAGAGATTACAAACAACACTATTTTAATATAAGGTACACAGGGAAGCAGGATGAAACAGAGGGCTGAAGGTAGGCTCCTCTGATTACAAATATTGGCTTTGTCACTCCCCAGCTGTATGGCTTCAGGCAAAATGGCTTCACATTTCTGAGCAGTAGAATTCACACTTATGAAATGAGAATAATAATACTTACCTTACGGGGTTATGCCTCCTAACGTTTTAAGCGAGCTTCACAGCCAGAAAATCCTTGAACCCAGCAAAGAGTAGCTTGCCATTGTTCAAGGTCCAAGGTCATTCCAGGGCCTTGAACCTACTCTTTCAGGAAATGAGATGCCAAACAAATGCAAGCCTTAGAGGGGGCACATCACCCACGGTCGTCACCGCCTCAGATGGGGCCTGGGGGATAAAGAGAAGAGAGGTCCTTCCGGGTGACTGCATTATATGACTAGTGGACTCACCTCACTAGGGTCAGGGGTCTCAGGATGTGTTCCAGGTCAGAGCCCCCTGTGGGCGGTTTCCCACTCTCCTCATTTTCCAAGGGAAGGTTTTACTTTGATTGTCATTATCTCTTCCTGTAAGTGTATAATGTGAGTTGCAGTTTTCATTTAATCATAATTTGCTGGACTGCGAGAAGCCACATTAGGACTCGACCAGGAATAATACTGGTGATGCTAGTATTATAATAATACTAGAGATGCTGGAGTGGAAAAGTAGTTAGTTTGCTTATGAGTTTGGGGTTGTTTACCTCACCTCCTTCTAAGATGAGGATGAGCACAGCTTTTATTGTGAGTAGTAGAGTTGCATGATTTCAATTTCAATCTTGGAAGATCCATGCGTGGATAGAAGCGTGTACGGTCCCGTGACTCAGGCCTGGGCAAAGACGCAGGACATCTCTCTCTCTACAGTGATGGCTCAAGGTCAGGCATATAATAAAAGTGAAATCAATGAGAGCCAGACTTACTCTTTTTGGTGAACTTGAAGCTTGAGGATGAAAAGCTGGTGCTGCCTGGGCTACCACGAGGAGACAGTCTCAGAAAAGAGCCAAGCCAATGGGAAATTCAGAGAGGATGAGAGAAAAGACGGGGGGCAGAGAGGGAGAGGGAGGCCAGCCTTGATTATGTCTTTTGAGTCCTTGCATCAAGACACGTCTCTGGATACACCAACTCACTTTTCTTTTATGTGAATCTTATTTCTCCTCTGTTGCTTAAACCAGATCCAGTTGTTTTCTACCACTTGAAATTGAGTGAGTTCTTAATGAACTTCTGTGAAAATGTTACATCCCTTGTTTAAAAAAGAAATAAAACATACAACTACACCGAGATACACTTTGCACTTACCATATCGTCAGAAACACAAGCTTTTGATAGCACACGTTTGGACAAGCTGGGGGATTAAAGTTATTCACGTGCAGGACTGTATGTATACATGTATACGTGTATATATGTGTGTGCGTGCTAAACTGCCTCGGTCTTGTCTGACTCTGCCACTCTATGGACTGTAGCCCGCCAGTCTCCTCTGTCCATGGGATTCTCCAGCCGGGAAAACTGGAGTGGGTTGCCATGCCCCTCTCCAGGGGATCTTCCCCACCGAAGATCCAACCTGGGTTGCGAGGCAGGTGGATCCTTTACTGCTGAGCCACCAGAGAATTCCATATATATAGATAGATAGATAGATTGATATAGATATATATATGTATGTATGCATATAGATGTGTATATATGTATATAGATATGTATGTGTGTATATATACATATATATATACACACATACATATATATATATATATATATTTGTTCCTCTGGAGAACCCTAACTAATACATCACCCCTCTTAAAAATGTTTCCTTCATCAAAGTCTCTTCAGTTAAATCCCTTGAATATGCTACTTGTCTCCTGTCACAGACTTCACTGATACAGTTAAGTGTTATAAAAAATGGCTCAAGGAAATAAACCCTCCAAATGGAATTCCGAGATTCCATTGCCCATACCTTTGATTTAAGCTCGCAGATATCCTCTCCCAGGGGGAAGTAGGATAATAGTATCCCTGATATGGAGCAATATCATGGTTACTCAAGATAGCACTGTTGTGGGATGTGGTACAAGTGAATGGCGAGACAAGATCAAATGACTAAAGTGCGTAATCTCTCTGGCAACAATGGTGACTATAATTAGTGGCCTGGATGCTCCTGACAGCTTGGAGAGCTTACTGAAAAAGGGGAAAATTTTTAAGCCTAGAGACTTGAACCTTCAAGTTGTAGAACAAGAAGAGAATCAGAAAAGCTCAATGGTGGTCATAAAAAATGATTTTCTAGAGGGCACACACAACCAAAATTTCGGTCCAAAGACTAACTATAGGTGTAAGAGAGAAACAGTACTAGTGAAATGTCCAGTCTCTCTAGGTTATCATATGCCGTTTAAGGCACTGGTTAATTAATGAGTGTGGGTGGGCTTTTGAGACTTAGAATAGGAATATTTGGAAAACTAGATATAAGACCGAGATTTTTGAACACTGAAATCTCCCCCAATCTTGCTTGCCTGATTAAGCAGCCCAGCTCTTTCTGAAGGAATCTTGACTTTCCTTTCATAAATTTCCTTTGTTGACTTAACTTAGGACAATCACCTCACAAGGGGAATCAGTTCTTCCTCCGCCCAATCTCACCATCTCTTAATTACTTCTAGATCCATAGTGAGAGTTAAATGCCAGCACAACCCAAAGAGAGAAGTGCAAGTTATTCTGCAGGAAGTATTGCAGTAAACGTTAAATGTAGCTATAGGGCTTACCTGGAGGCTCATTAGGTGAAGAATCCGCCTACGATGCAGGAGACTGCCTGCAATGCAGAAGGCTTGGATTCAGTCCCTGGGTAGGGAATATCCCCTGGAGGGGGGCATGACATCCCACTCCAGTACACTTGCCTGGAGAATCCCATGGACAGAGAAGCCTGAAGGGCTATGGTCCATACGACCTCACAGTGAAGTGAAATGAAGTCGCTCAGTCATGTCCAACTCTTTGCGACCCCATGGACTGTAGCCCACCCGGCTTCTCCATCCATGGGATTTTCCAGGCAAGAATACTAGAGTGGGTTGCCATTTCCCTCTCCAGGGGATGTTCCCAACCCAGGGACCGAACCCAGGTCTCCTGCATTGCGGGCAGATGTTTTAACCCTCTGAGCCACCAAGGAAGCAAGCAATTTAGCATGCACTCATGAATAAGAACTAGGCAGATGGGGGCAGAACTGGGAAGGAGACTATTGCATACCTTTTTACACTTTCTGATCTTGGCTTCATGTAAAATATTCTCTTTCAAGAAAACAAGGAAAAATGCATGTTAGAATTACAGAACTCAAACACATGTGTGGGTTTACCAACATGAACTATCAGTCACATAAATTGACTTCTTCTGTCTTCCAGAATTTCTCATCTATTGCAGCTGTGGGAAATAAGAGCTGACAAATAAGAAAGAGGTATTCTATGGTTGGGCTTCCCTGGTAGCTCAGCTTGTAAAGAATCTGCCTACAATGCAGGAGACCCCAGTTTGATTCACGGGTCAGGAAGATCCCCTGGAGAAGGGATAGGCTACCCACTCACATGGGCTTTCCTGGTGGCTCAGACAGTAAAGAACCCACCTGCAACGTGGGAGACCGGTGTTCGATCCCTGGGTTGGAAAAATTCCCCTAGAGGAGGGCATGGCAACCCACCCCAGTATTCTTATCTGGCTTACAGTCCTTGGGGTCACAAAGCATCGGACACGACTGAGTGACTAAACACAGCGCAGTCTATGGTTATGGTGGTACCTACAGCACAAACTGAGAAGTCTGGTTTGTTGATTTCAGTTTTCTCTGAAAGGCATACATTGGAAAGAAGGAATTTTGAATCACCAGTGGAACAGCTAAACAGAAAAGTTTTAATAATAACCAATGGAATGATTCCAAAGACATACTTACACAGGTCACACCAGATGGGAAGGCAGAGTGATGAGATAAATATAGGTTGCAGAGCCTCATACACTTGGCTTCATATTTTCTCTGTGTTGCCTTCAGTACATGGACTGCAGCCTCTCTGAGCGTTAGTTTCTTCACATATTTAGTTTCTTTACATGCACAAACCTCCCGCCTTTTGCAGAGTTAAGTGTAATATTAGAAAGAATGCATGTAATATGCCGAATATGGAGCCCGACACAGAGTTTTCAGTGGCCAGGATACTCTTACATTCTATTAATACTTAGCCTTCAGTATCACTGCATTCAAGGCTGATCTCTCTTTAAGGCTCACCATGTTTCAACCCACCCCCACCTTGATGCATAGTCACCTTTTCTCAACTTTCCATAAGCAAGCTCGTCACACCAAGCACAATTTAGCTTTTTTGAGTTTCTTAATATCAAACCCACAAAGCCCCATCTCCTCACTTCTGCTGTACTCTTGATGTGGGTCATTTTTTAAACTCTTGTTGTGTCTGTTTCATTTTTCAAGAAAAACACTGCAAATTATATTTAAACATCTTTTTAACCTAACTGACACCAGCATGTATTTATCCACATAATGACGTGACATTTTCTCCTCCAAGACCATAATGAAGCTAGGGCCTGACCTTTTCTCACCCTCAGGACACAAAGGTTCTTCTGAATCTCTTGTTGACCTTATGTCTATATGCACAGCATCACATTTTTTAGAGTGGTGAACTCTGGTAAGTGTGTAAGGCTCAAGCAAAATAGAATCTGAGACAAGAGCTGAGAGAAATTCATGGCTAATTTTAAACCAAAAATGTATGTTAAAGGCTTTGTGATTCAGTAAAAGAATATTTACTAGGGCAACAAACTAGGCAGGAATGATTATTTAAAGAAAATAAATATGGAGTTATGTCTAAACCTAAAATAGAAAGAGGGTTGATTCCCTGCTCTCATGATGTTTAGACCAGCTAGAGAAGAGAAAACTAGACAGTAAAGTATATGATGATTATAATCAAGAGTAGTGCAGAATTCAGAAATGATTAAGTAAAAACAAGGGTAGAAAGAATTATGTTTCGAAACATATGGTGTTGCATATCATAAATATTGTGATGAAGCTAATGATCCACGGGGTTCTGAGCTGGTCAGATGACACTCTAATGGGGAATTTCAACAACTGGATGGCAGAAATTACAGAGAGTGACTAGTCATGATTACTGAAAAATCTACGCTTTTGTGGACACAAACTCAACCATAGAAAAATGGCATCACCAACTTGATGGACATGAGTTTGAGTAAACTTCAGGAGTTGGTGATGTACAGGGAAGCCTGGTGTGCTGCAGTCCATGGGGTCGCAGAGAGTCAGACACAGCTGAGCAACTGAACTGAACTGACAGAAAAATGAAAACATAATATAGCAAACATAAGTAATATGTAATATTGCTATTAAATGGTAAAATATTGCTAAAGAATTCAGAAATCAGGTTAGAGAATCATAAACCTATGGCAATATTATGGATGTGATGTTCCTTGATACTGTTAAAGTTAAAAGCAAAGAGATGGTTGACATTCAGACTCCATAAAAGTCACAAGCCGGAGACAGTCATTACTGGAATGGATATTTACAGGATGGAAAATTAGATGACCAACCCTAAACAGCACTTTGAGAGCTAAGCAGAGAAATATTATAGAAAAGCAAAATTATACTGATGAATTTAGGATGGAAGTACTAGTTACTCAGTCATATCTGACTCTTTGTGACCCCATGACCCCTATTGTGACCCCTATTGCTCATTAGGATCCTCTGTCCAAAGAATTCTCCAGGCAAGAATACTGGAGTGGGTTGCCATTTCCTTCTCCAGGGTCTCCTGCATTGCAAGCAGATTCTTTACCATTTGAGTCACCAAGGAAGCCCATCTAGAAACTAGGACAGAATGGGCATACAACACATATATAAATTGTTGCTAAGATAAGCATAGATGAAATGAAGATTAGATCATTTTTAAGACAAGACCTCCTCAGGAAATAATTGCAATTATGGGGGAAACTAAAAGTGGGGCTTCCCATCAGATGACTCAGTTAGGTAAAGAATCTGCCTGCAATGCAGGAGCCGTGGGTTTGATCCCTGGGTTGGGAAGATCCCCTGGTAGGAAATGTCAACCCACTCCAGTATCCTTGCCTGGAAAATCCCATGGACAGAGGAGGCTGGCAGGCTACAGTCCATGGGGTTGCAAAAGAGTCGAACATGACTGAGTGACTAAATAACAACAACAACAGAAGTACAGGTGGGGTGTGATGATGTCCCAGTTGAGATAAGCACGGTTAGGATGTAGTTATGCTACCGAAAGATATGGACATTACTGCAAACCAGAGTAGATTTAGGGAAACAGAAGGAAAGAAGCATATAAGAAATCTACTAGAAAAAAACAAGACAGAAGACAAGAATAGAAAGACGCCCTCCCCTCCTCACCCGCTGCACATTTTAATATGGATGTGAAAAGCATTATATCTGCCTTACGTACAGGCAACCCCTGAGACAGAATAACAGACCACATAAGGACAGGTGGCTGTTATGCATTACCAAACCAAAGAGGCTCTGCTGTTCCAACAAGGAAGAGAAAGAATGAGCTATCACAGTCAAAGAGACCAGGGAAAAGCTCAGACCCAGGATAAAGAGCAAACCTAGAGGTCCAAACTAGATGCTTTTCTTTGTTTTATGTTTCCAGATTAGACAATTTTTCCCCTGTATAATCTATTAATATGTAATGGAACTAAAAATGCTAGGATTACTAGGTACATGATGACAAATATCAACACTTTCAGGAAAAATGGCAAAGTATACATAAAGGAAAAAGATAAGATTTAAAATCTTTGGAAGAGAGGCTTCTCTAGTGGTCCAGGCTTCTCTGGTGTTCCAAGAATCTGCCTTGCAATGCAGGGGACCCCAGTTTGATCCCTGGTCTGAGAAGATCCCACATGCTGCAGGGCAACTGCATGTGACCCTGGGTCACAACTACTGAGCTTGTGGTCTGGAGCCCATGAGCTGCAACTTCTGAAGCCTGAGGGCCCCATGCCCTGCAATAAGAGGGGCCCCTGAAGGGGGAAGCCGGCACAGCCCCCTCTCACCGCAGCCCGAGAAGAGCCCACGCAGCAGTGAGGACCCAGCACAGCCCAACACCAGATAAACAGATAAAATGTTTGGAAGAAGCTGATCAATAGGAGTTTGGTAAAATGAGATCTGAAATCAGCTAGTTGCCTTATTGGGATGTATGACTTATCCCTTAATACCAAACTCTGAATGAATCATTGGAACAGACATAATTAAGAAATTATAAGATATTGGAGAAGATAAAATCAGTTTAGCTGTGCATATAATTCTATTGGAGAGGCAAAAGTGGTACCATTGTCATTATTCACGTTGAGCTGTGAAATGTTACATTTTTATTCCCTTGAATCAAGTTTATTCTTGCAAGTTTCTTAGAATTTATTCAGTGCTTTTATTGTGGGAAATTTTTCTAGAAATTTGCCCATTTCATCTATGTTTTCAGATTCATTAACATAAAATTGTTGTTGAGGTGGCAGTAGTCATGGTATCTCAGTGATTACTTTTTGATAATGTTTTGAAAAAATGATAGACTCGTGAGAAGTTGGAAAAATAGTACAAAAGGTCCTGTATACCCATCACCCAACTTCCCCCAGTAGTAACTCTGTACCATGTGAAAACCAGGAAATTGATATTGGCACAATAATACTGACTAAATACATATCTGGATATGTAATATAGATACTAAATATCTGGATTGCTTTACCCTTTATATGCACTGATTTTTTTTTTCTGGGTATGTATAGTTCTATGAAATTTTATCCCTTGTATAGACTCATGTGGCTGCCCTAACAATCAAGATATGGAATTGTTCCATCACACAAAGGTCCCCCATTGTGCTACACTTCCATAATTACACCCCTTCCCTACCTTCTGACACTCACTCATCCATTCTCCGTCTCTATAATTTTATTTCAAAATTGCATAAATGGAACTGCATCGTATGTAGCCCTTACATACTGGTTTCTCTTCACTCGGCATGGTTGATGATATTGAACACCTCTTCATATGCTTATATGCACCCAAATTCCCTTTTTGGTTAAGTGTTTCAGACTGGATTTGGTATTTTATTCTTTTGCTTTGCTAACTGCGTTGTTTGTGTTTTTTCTGGTGAACTCAGAGTTCTTTATATCTTTTGGATACAAGTCCTTTGTCAGATATGTGATATGCAAATATGCTTTCTCAATCTGTGGCTTATCTTTCTAACCTCTTACCAGAATTTTTCACAGAGCAAAAGTTTTTAATTTTGGTGAAGTCCACTTTATCAATTTTTTTTATGGATTATGCTTTTGGTGTCATATCTAAGAACTCTTTGCCTAGCCTACAGTCACAAAGATATTTTCTAAAGCTTTTCCTTAAAAGCATTACAGTGTTACCTTTCACATGTAGGCTTATGTTTCATTTTGAGTTAATTTTTGCATAAGGCATCAGGTTTGCATCAAAGTTCATTTTTCTTTCTATGAAGGGTCAATTGTTCCAGCATCGTGTGTTAAAAACTCTGTTTTTCCTTCATCACATTGGTTTTTCACCTTCGTCTGAAACCTGTGGCCGTACTCATGAAGGTCTATTCCTGTGTTCTCTATCTTGGTCCGCTAAGCTATGTGGCTGCATTTCGCTGGACTGGCCATGTGGAGATACCCCACATCCAAGGTCAGAGAAACCCCAGTAAGACGGTAGGCGCTGGAGCGGCTGTGAGGAGATACCCCACGTCCAAGGGCAAAGGAGAAGCCCCAGCAAGATGGTAGGAGGGGCAAATTTGTGTTTAGAATCAAACCGTGTTCCCTCTAGAGATGCTCGCTCAGAGGACTCAAACAAACCGTGTGCGCACCAGGACCCAGGGCCCCACAGAGACTGAGACAGAACTGTGTTTGAGCGTCTCCTGTGGAGGCCCGGGTCTGCAGCGGTCTGCCGCAGGGCCAGGGGCTCTGGGTGCTGCAGACCTGGGTGTGGCATAAGCCCTCTTGGAGGAGGTCACCATTAACCCCACCACAGAGCTGCCAGAACTGACACAGGACTGGGAAATAGACTCTCGGCAGGCACAACAGAACCTGTGCACCAGGACCCAGGAGAAAGGGGCAGTGACCCCAAGGAGACTGTCCCGGGCTTGCCTGTGGATGTTCGGGATTCTCCGGTGGAGGCCTGGGTCAGTGGTGGACTGCTGCAGGGTTGGGGGCACGGACTGTAGCAGTACATGCATGGGATCCTTGGAGGGAGGTCACCATTATCTTCATTACCTCCACCATGGTTTGGCCTCAGACAAATAACATTGGAGGGAACACAGCTCCACCCATCAACAGAAAATTGGATTAAAGATTTACTGAGCATGGCTCTGCCCAGCAGAAGACGACCCAGTTTCCCCCACAGTCAGTCTCTCCCACCAGGAAGCTTCCATAAGCCTCTTATCCTCCTCCATCAGAGGGCAGACAGACTGAAAACCACAATCACAGAAAACTAACCCATCTAATCACATGGACCACAGCCTTGTCTAACTCAATGAAATTATGAGGCATACCGTGTAGGGCCACCCAAGACAGACGGGTCATGGTGGAGAGGTCTGACAGAATGTGGTCCACTGGAGAAGGGAATGGCAAACCACTTCAGTATTCTTGCCTTGAGAACCCCATGAACAGTATGAAAAGGCAAAGTGATAGGACACTGAAAGATGAGCTCCCCAGGTTAGTAGGTGCCCAATATGCTACTGGAGATCAGTGGAGAAATAACTCCAGAAAGAATGAAGAGACAGAGCCAAAGTGAAAGCAACACCCAGTTGTGGATGTGACTGGTGATGGAAGCAAGGTCCGATGCTGTAAAGAGCAATATTGCATAGGAAGCTGGAATGTTAGGTCCATGAATCAAGGCAAATTGGAAGTGGTCAAACAGGAGATGGCAAGGGTGAACGTCGACATTTTAGGAATCAGCAAATTAAAATGGACTGGAATGGGTGATTTTAACTCAGGTGACCATTACATCTACTACTGTGGGCAAGAATGCCTTAGAAGAAATGGTGTAGCCATCATAATCAACAAAAGAATCCAAAATGCAGTACTTGGATGTGATCTCAAAAACGACAAAATGATCTCTGTTCGCTTCCAAGGCAAACCGTTCAATATCACAGTAATCCAAGTCTATGCCCCAACCAGTAATGCTGAAGAACCTGAAGTTAAACAGTTCTATGAAGACCTATAAGACCTTATAAAACTTCCTTTATAAACTTTCCTTATAAACTTCCTTTATAAAAAAGGAAGTCAAGAAACACCTGGAGTAACAGTCAAATTTGGCTTTGGAGTACAGAATGAAGCAGGGCAAAGGCTAATAACACTAATAAGGCTAATAAAAGGCTATTAAGAGTTTTGCCAAGAGAACGCACTGATCATAACAAACACCCTCTTCCAACAACACAAGAGAAGTCTCTACACATGGACATCACCAGATGGTCAACACTGAAATCAGATTGATTATATTCTTTGCAGCCAAAGATGGAGAAGCTCTATATAGTCAGCAAAAACAAGACCGGGAGCTGACTGTGGCTCAGACCATGAACTCCTTATTGCCAAATTCAGACTTAAATTGAAGAAAGTAAGGAAAACCACTGCACCATTCGAGTATGACCCAAATCAAATCCCTAACAATTATACAGTGGAAATGAGAAATAGATTTAAGGGACTAGATCTGATAGAGAGAGTGCCTGATGACCTATGGACAGAGGTTCATAACATTGTACAGGAGACAGGGATCAAGACCATCCCCAAGAAAAAGAAATGCAAAAGAGCAAAATGGCTATCTGAGGAGGCCTTACAAATAGTTGTGAAAAGAAGAGAAGCAAAGAACAAAGGAGAAAAGGAAAGATATTCCCATTTCAATGCAGAGTTCCAAAGAATAGCAAGGAGAGAAGAAAGCCTTCCCCAGTGATCAATGCAAAGAAATTGAGGAAAACAATAGAATGGGAAAGACTAGAGATCTCTTCAAGAAAATTAGAGATACCAAGGGAATATTTCATTCAAAGATGGGCTCAAAAAGGACAGAACTGGTATGGACCTAACAGAAGCAGAACATATTAAGAAGAGGTGGCAAGAGTCCATAGAACTGTACAAAAAAGATCTTCATGACCCAGATAATCATGATGGTGTGATCACTCACCTAGAGCCAAACATTCTGGCATGTGAAGTCAAGTGAGCCTTAGAAAGCATCACTACTAACAAAGCTAGTGGAGGTGATGGAATTCCAGTTGAGCTATTTCAAATCCTGAAAGATGATGCTGTGAAAGTGCTGCACTCAATATGCCAGCAAATTTGGAAAACTCAGCAGTGGCCACAGGACTGGAAAAGGTCAGTTTTCATTACAATCCCCAAAGAAAGGCAATGCCAAAGAATGCTCAAACTACCGCACAATTGCACTCATCTCACATGCTAGTAAAGTAATCCTCAAAATTCTCTAAGCCAGGCTTCAACAGTATGTGAACTGTGAACTTTCAGATGTTCAAGCTGGATTTACAAAAGGCAGAAGAACCAACGATCAAATTGCCAACATCCAATGGATCATTGAAAAAGCAAGAGAGTTCCAGAAAAACATCTATTTCTGCTTTATTGATTATGCCAAAGCCTTTGACTGTGTGGTTCACAATAAATAACTGAAAATTCTGAAAGAGATGGGAATACCAGACCACCTGACCTGCCTCTTGAGAAATCTGTACGCAGGTCAGGAAGCAACAGTTAGAACTGGACATAGAACCGCAGACTTGTTCCAAATTGGGAAAGGAGTATATCAAGGCTATATATTGTCACCCTGCTTATTTAACTTATATGCAGAGTACATCATGAGAAATGCTGGGCTGAATGAAGCACAAGCTGGAATCAAGATTTCCAGGAGAAATATCAATAACCTCAGATATGCAGATGACACCACCCTTATGGCAGAAAGTGAAGAACTAAAGAGCCTCTTGATGAAAGTGAAAGAGGAGAGTAAAAAAGTTGTCTTAAACTCAACATTCAGAAAACAAAGATCATGGCATCTGGTCCCATCATTTCATGGCAAATAGATGGGGAAACAGTGGAAACAGTGGCTAACTTTATTTTGGGGGCTCCAAAATCATGCAGATGGTGATTGCAGTCATGAAATTAAAAGATGCTTACTTCTTGGAGAAAAGTTATGACCAACCTAGACAGCATATTAAAAAGCAGAGACATTACTTTGTCAACAAAGATCTGTTTCATCAAGGTTATGATTTTTCCTGTAGTCATGTATGGATGTGAGAGCTGGACTATAAAGAAGGCTGAGCATTGAAGAATTGATGCTTTTGAACTGTGGTGTTGGAGAAGACTCTGGAGAGTCCCTTGGACTGCAAGGAGATCCAACAAGTCCATCCAAAGGATATCAGTCAGTCCTAAATATTCATTGGAAGGACTGATGTTGAAGCTGAAACTCCAATACTTTGGCCACCTGATGCGAAGAGCTGATTCATTTGAAAAGACGCTGATACTTGGAAAGATTGAAGGTGGGAGAAGAAGGGGACGACAGAGGATGAGATGGTTAGATGGCATCACTGACTCAATGGACATGAGTTTGAATAAACTCCGGGAGTTGGTGATGGACAGGGAGGCCTGGTGTGCTGCAGTCCATGGGGTCGCAAAGAATTGGACACAACTGAGCAACTGAACTGAACTAAACTGAATCTGTGTGTTTATACAAACCTGTTTTTTTTTTTTTTTTTACAAACCTGTCTTTATTACTGCAGTCATACAGTAAGTCTTAAAGTATTCTGAATATCTTTTATTCTTCTTTTTCAAAAACATCTCCAGTTTATTTGCCTTTCCATATGAATTTTGTATTAACATGAATTAAAAATGGCAACCCACTCCAGTATTCTTGCCTGAAGCATTCAATGGACAGAGGAGCCTGGTGGGCTACAGTCCATGGGGTCCCAAAGAGTTGGACATGACTGAAGTGACTTAGCACACACACATATCCACATAAAGACTGTAAGAACTTTTATATGAATTGCACCAAATCTGCAGATAAATTTAGGGATCTAACTGGCATCTTCACTACATTGAGCAAAGTGTTTCTCTTCATTTTCCTGGTGCTTCTTTTATTTTATCAACACTTTGTACTTTGCAGCTATCAGAAGACTGTACTCAGTCATGTCTGACTCTGCGACCCTCTGGACTGTAGCCTGCCAGACTTCTCTGTCTATGGGATTCTCCAGGCAAGAATACTGGAGTGGGTTGCCATTTCCTCCTCCAGCGGGTCTTCTTGACCCAGGGATTGAACTGCCGTCTCCTGCGCTGGCAGGCTGATTCTCTGCCATGGCGCCCCCTGGGAAGCGCTGCTTTGTAGCATACAGTCTTATAAGTTTTTGTGAGACTTGTGCCTGGTGTTTCATTTTTCTGCCAGATTATATAGGTTTTGCATTTTTATTTTGGTTTCCAATTTATTAATTACCAATATATGGAAATATGATTGATTTGGGGTGTTGACCCTGTACCCATAGATCCTGCTAAACTCATTTCTGAGCTGTGCTGAGCTAAGTCGCTTCAGCCGTGTCTGACTCTCTGTGACCCCGTGGACTGTCGCCCACCAGGCTCCTCTGTCCATGAGACTTTCCAGTCAAGAACGCTAGAGCGGGTTGTCACTTCCTCCTCCAGGGGATTTTGCCAACCCAAGGATCGAACCTGCACCTCTCCCGTCTTGTGCATTGGCAGCTGGGTTCCTTACCGCTGGTGCCGCCTATAGAGTGTTTTTGTTTTTTTATTAATGTAGACTGGGATTCCAGCGAGTATGACCTGGGTGACAAATTCAACCCATTGTCAGGTTTGGAAATAAACGTTCATAAAAACATGCCAAGTTGTTTATGTATTGCTTATGACTGCTTTCAGGCTACAATAGCAAAGTTGAAAAGTTATGACAGAGCCCATGCTGCCTATTTTCAACTTAAAAACTTTTAACCTAACTACATGTCATTACATTAATATTGTAAGTGAGCTTCCTATTAATAGCATGTAGTTTAGTCATAGCTTTTATCCAGTCTCTTACTGTGTTATCTAAGTATATGTATATATTAGACAACATTATCATTTTTCTTTCAATTGTCTAATATTAATAATTTTAAAGATTCACAGGAAGAATGACATTTTATTTATTTATTTATTTATTTCATTGTTCTTTCTTTATTACTGATGTTCTAGGTTTTTTTCTATTACTATTTTCTTCCTGTTGTAGCAATTTCTTTTTTTATTTTTTTAATTGAAAGATAATTGCTTTGCAGAATTCTGTTGTTTTCTGTCAAGCATCAACATGAATCAGCCATAAGTGCGCATACATCCCCTGCCTCTTGAACCTCCCTCCCATCTCCCACCCCATCCCACCCTTCTAGGTTGATCCAGAGCCCCTGTTTGAGTTTCCTGAGCCACACAGCACATTCCCATTGGCTATCTATTTTATATATGGTAATTCTTTTAATAGAAATACTTGACTCCTTTTATTTGTATTTTAGAACCACAAACCTGGCATCTTCCAGTATTTCATTTAAATTTTTCCAGATAATCAAAATTTATACCCTTTTTAAAAAAAATTTAATTGAAGGCTAGTTACTTTACCATATTGTTGTGGTTTTTGCCATACACTGACATGGATCAGCCATGGGTGCACATGTGTCCCCATCCTGAAGCCCCCTCCCACCTCCCTCCCCATCCCATCCCTCAGGGTCGTCCCAGAACACCAGCTTTGAGGCCCTGCTTCAGGCATCGAACTTGCTCTGGTCATCTATTTTACATATGGTAATATACATGTTTCAATAGCAATTCTTCTAGACTAGGTCTGCTGACAACAAATTCTTCATCTTTTTTTAATCCAAGAATGTCTTTATTTCACCTTTTATCTTGATAGGTATTTTGCTAGATATAAAATTATAGGCTGATAGTTGTTTTCTTTTCGCAAAAGAATCAGGAGAAAACAAATAATTTGAACAGACTGGTCACTAGTTGTGAAATTGAATTTGTAATAAAAATACTCCCAGTGTTGAGGATGAGAGAGAACAACTTGAACTCACATCATTGTTGGTGAGAATGCAAAATGCCATGACCACTCTGGAAAACCTTTTAGAAGTAAATGGCAACCCACTCCAGTACTCTTGCCTGGAAAATTCCACGGAATGAGGAATCTGGTAGGCTACAGTAAATGGGGTCACAAAGAGTCAGACACGGCTGAGTGACTTCACTTTACAGAGTTTAACACCCTTATCACATAACCCAACAGTCCTACCTCTACGTTCACACAAAAATTAATCATTGAATGTTTATAGTGTTTGTTTATAATCACCCAAAGTGGAGGCAACCCAAATATCCTTCCACTGTGATTGCATAGCCAAATGATGTTATATCAGGATTCTGTCAGCCATGAAAATAAACTCCTGACAAAATGATGTGAGCATTAGGCTGAATGAAAGAAGCTAACTCAGAAATGACAGTACTCCATGATTCCATTTACAGGACATTTGGGAAAAGATGAAACTTTGGGGGCAGAAAAATCAGTGGTTACAGAGGCTGGAGGTGAGGAAGTAAGGTTGACTAGAAAGTGACAGAAGGAAATGTGAGGGGTTGATGAAACTGTTCTACAACTTAATTAAGGTGATGATTACAAGGCTGTAGGCCTTTATCAAAATTCTTAGAACTACACACTAAAAATAGTGAATTTTATTTCACGGAAATTAAGCCGTCATAAACCTAACTTTTTTAAAAAGTGCACACAAAGAATTCTCTTGAAAGGCATTGCTCCATTCCCCCAACCTAGCACCAAGTCTGAGAAAGGCGAACTATTTCATGTTTTCCATCTGTGGAGTGACTTTGATTTTTCACCCACCCTTCCAACTGAGAGTTTACCTCCTTGGGGTCCCAGCTTCATGCAGTGGGATCCTGTCTGAATTTCCATCTCCAGGAGTCCTGAAGCCTTGCTTCTTTCTCTTTGTCCTGTGAGACCCCTGGATAGAAAGCCGGATGTCCCCTTAGTTCTGAGATGCCCTATACAGGCATTTCATGCAGGCTGCAGCCTCTGAATTCTGCACCTTCTTAGTTACCTTCTCCACGCCTTTGTGTCCTCTGAAATTTTCTGATACTTTCCTGCCTTCATTTAAAGATTTTCAACTTTCAACTTCAGGAAATTAACTCTCCTGGACTAAATATTTATTTTAAAATAACTTATCTAGAATTTTTAGAGCTTTTCCTAAGAAGTAATTTTTTAAAACTATTCTGCCGTTTTGCTAAAATGAGTCATTCCATATTATTATTAAGTAGGATATATTTAGGGCTTCCCAGGTGGCTCAGCTGGCAAAGAATCTGCCTGCAATGTGAGAGACCCAGGTTCAATCCTTGGGTAGGGAAGATTCCCTGGAGGAGGGCATGGCAACCCACTCCAGTATTCCTGCCTGGAGAATCCATGGACAGAGGAGCCTGGCGGGTCACAGTCCATAAGATCACACAGAGACAGACAGGTCTGAAAACGTAGCATGCAGGCAGCATGTATTTAGTCTGTATAGTGTAATGTCAAACAGCTGGAGCCTGGAAACTTGGAGGTAGGCATGTTAAACTTGGCTCTGCTTGTTGCTAGCTAGGTGACCCTGGACAATTTGCTCTCCTTTTTGTGCCTCTTTCATTCCATTTAGAAATGAAGAAAATGAACTAAATGCTAAGTCCTCTTCACTTAAAAAGTATATACTATTTTGATATTGTGGTATATGAGAAAAACTGCTGGCCTGAAAACCTAGAGTCCTGAATTTTAGATTTGGCTCTGCCACTTTCTGCTTTTAGACATGTCACTTTACTTCCTGAAACTTTGCTTCTTAATTTATGAAATGAAAGTTCCACAACATTGCAAATCAGCTATACTTTGATACACTATAAAAAAAAATCACAATATAGTGTTGTTGTTCGTTCGCTAAGTCATGTCCGACTCTTTGTGACCCTATAGCTGCAGCACGTCAGGCTTCCCTGTCCTTCACTGTCCCCCAGAATTTGTTCAGACTCAGTCCATTGAGTCAATGATGGCATCCAAGCATCTCATCCTCTGTTACCCCCTTCTCCTCCTGCCCTCAATCTCTCCCAGCATCAAGGTCTTTTCCAATGAGTTGGCTTTTCGCATCAGGTGGCCCAAGTGTTGGAGCTTCGGCATCAGTCTTTCCAATGAATATTCAGAGTTGATTTCTTTTAGGGTTGACTGGTTTGATCTCCCTGCAGTCCAGAGGACTCTCAAGAGTCTTCTCCAGCACCACAATTTGAAAGCATCAATTTTTTGGCATGCAGCCTTCTTTATGGTCCAACTCTCACAATGCACGATCTAAATATACACAAGTTTTATTTGTCAATCATACCTCCATAAAGAATAAAATAAAATTTTAAATAAACTTAAAAATAAATTTTAAAAAACAATGAAAGTGATAATATTTACCTCACAGAATTATTGTGAAAACAAAATTAGATATTATTTATAAAAATATTTGGCATATAAAAGTTGAGTAATAAGTCTTAGGAGGATCCAATTATATGAAATTAAATGATCTCTAGATTGTTTTTTGTTCTAAAAATTTATGATATCAACCAAAGTCAGTTCTTAAATAACATTTAAAAAAAATTTTTAAGGTTGAGCTGCAGTTCTAGTCTGAGCTCGCTAGAGGGCTCTGATGCCAAAGAAATAAAGCATATATTTTACTATTGGTTGAGGAAGTTCAGAAACTGAAGTTCTTTTGCACTTTTGAGGCAACATCACTGGATTTCCTAATCATATCCATCTTTTCTTATTCAGGTTACTGAAGAAGAACCTTCTCATGCTCACCAGCAACTTTGTACTGGGAATAGGTAAGATGCTGCCTCTAACCATAATACAACCGGGATGGGGAATTCGTGTAACTCTATGGCTGATTCATATCAATGTATGACAAAACCCACTGAAAAATTTAAAAAAAAAAAAAAAAAAAAATTACAAACAGAAAAAAAAAAAAAAAGGTGAATTTAATTCTCCCTCACTCCATTTCAAGAACCCTTAGCCCCAGATATCACCCTATTATTCATTTCCAAACTAAGGTTACTGGTCAAAATAAACAATCAAACAAAAAATAGAGGGGTGCTGGAAGAAGGAAGAAAAGAAAGAAAAACACAACTCTAAGGTAATGTTTTTCTTAACCTCTCTTACCCAAAGAAGTCTGTGTACTTCAGGTTGGGCCCACAGCACACACATGTGTTTAATGGAAACAAGCGTTTCACAAAGCAGTAATTATCTGTAGAGAGGAAGATGCCCTTGTATATTTTATCCTATTCCACCCTATGCTTCTTAACGATGTTTTGCATGCTTGCTCAGTGGTTCAGTCGTTCAGACTCTTTGCGCCCTCCCACCCTCTGGACTACAGCGCACCCGGCTCCTCTGTCCGTGGGATTTTCCAGGCAAGAATGCTGGAGTGAGTTGCCATTTCCTCAGGGGATCCACCCGGCTGAGGGATGGAACCGCGTCTCCTGCGTCTTCTTCACTGGCAGGCAAATCCTTTACACCCAGCCACCTGGGCAGCCCTAATGGTGCTTTGACACACTCGTTCATTCCCTGAACCACCACGGGATGCCACCAGTAGTTTTAAAAATCTCCTCAAGAGTGTGCAGAAACTAAAAAGAACTGGTTTGGGGTACTGTGCAATATGTACTAACTGACCTCAAAAGACTATGAAGTGACAAGTGAAAGTCACTCGGCAAACAGTATGTACCATGTGGTTCCATTTCTACAAAGAACGAGGATGCACATGTACTCATTTATGTAAAGAGGTTGGGGAGGGTGCTGCACTGGACTGTGCCTTTTTTCCCAATCCAGGCTAGAGTTGTCGTAGGGAACTTGTATAAGATTTGGAAAGCAAAAGCAAAACAGCAGCCAATGCTCTGAAGGTCACTGAGGTCAGATATGGTGATGAACTGTGGGTCAAAGCTCCCTGTCCATCTGGTCTTTCTGATCTCTGGCCCTGATGTCTAATACCAGCTCTGAGCTGTTCAGAAGATGCTTGACTGTGGATCCACAAGGAAGAAGTTATGCAGAGGGAATGGCTTCCCACAGCCTCCTCCTGAGCTCACACTGCTGGTTGGACATGCCTGACTTCACTTTCTCTAAAGTTCCAGGGCTTGGCTTCCCCATCTCTGCTCCAGGCACCCTTCCAGACTTTCACTTCCTCACTTCCAACATTTTCGTTAGGTTAAATTCCTGCAATGGACTTCCCAGGTGGCGCAGTGGTAAAGAATCTGCCTGGCAATGCAGGAGATGTAGGAGACATGGGTTGGATCCCTGGGTCAGGAAGATCCTGTGGAGGAGGAAATGGCAACCCATTCTAGGATTCTCGCCTGGAAAATTCCATGGATAGAGGAGCCTGGCGGGGTCATCAGACATGACTGAGCACACACACAGACCCACCTTGTTGACATAGGATAAAGCCAGATCCATTCTTTGTCATAAAAGGTTGCTGAACTGTTTCTCCCCCACTAAAAAATTTGAACAAAATGCCCGCTAACTTGCTTCTACCAAACTTCAGTTAGACTTCTCTCCTTCCCTGGAGCCTTATAAGTTGGCGCCTCCCCCCAATGTGAGGTTAAGCCAGCGTTGAAATGTGGATTGTCTGTGCTGAGTTACTTCAGTTGTGTCTGACTTTTTGTGACCCCATGGATTGTAGCCCATCAAGCTTCTCTGTCCATGGGATTCTCCAGGCATGAATACTGGAGTGGGTTTCCATGCCCTTCTCGAGGGGATCTTGCCAACCCAGGGATCAAACCCGCATCTCTTAAGTCTACCTGCATTGGCAGGTGGGGTTGTTTACTACTAGCACCACCTGGGAAGCCTGGAACATGGAATAATTCCTCCTTAATGACATCACCCATGTAACTGTCTGACCATCCCACCTGCTCGTCTGCTCCCCTGGCTCCTGTCCCTTCTGGCCTTGTTTACACCTCCCCACACAGTAAGCCATCTTTTTCCCTGACCACTGAGATGCTCATAGATCTTAGGGACAGGAGCTCTTGTTCTCCCTATTGCAACATCTCCATCTCGCTGTTGCAATAGTCTTTTTGAATCAAGTCTGCTTCCTGAAGTCCAAAACTTTTTTTATTTGACAGATGTTTAAAGTGAGAGAGATACATTACTCTGGATAAGTCAGGAGTGAGGGGAGGAGGCACCGGCTGGGAGGTGCCGGGTCAGGGGAAATCCTGGAGCGAGCACACGGGCGGCCTGGGGCCACACGCTACAGGGAGAAAGGCCCTGCTGGGGCTCCTTGTCACTGCTCAGGTGACTCTGCTTGTGGCTCTGCGGTGTAACCTCAAGAATCTGGTACCTAGTGTGACTGGCTTCCTTTGGAAGGTCGTAAAGGCACTGATTTGCAGCAAGCTGGGTATCTGACTGAAGGAATCGGTCCAGCGGACAGTGACTATTAACAACACCAATAGCTACTAGTTATTGAACACTTAGAATGTGCCAGGAGCTGAACAATGAACTTTACATACCTTATTTCAAATCCATACAACTCTTAAAATTGAGCCTCATTCTCCATATTTTACACCTGAAGGAACCATGCCTCTGAGGCTGTTAAATGCCTTTGCTGGAGGACAGCTAGTGAGTGGGAAGTGACTTTCCTGGATTCCTTATATAAAAATGCCTTTGTTTGCAATATTTCCATTGGTACTTATGCAAGCTTCTTTAACAATTCAGATGTGAAATCCACCATCACCCACCTTAAACCATGCCCCTGAGTAGCGATCTTCTGCTCAGCAAAAATAAATAATTTGACAGACTCTCTGTTTCTCCTGCAGGTGTCACTCTTGCCACCAGATAGTTCTTTGAGTTCTTACAGTTCCCCTCTCAGTGTTGGAATTGATCAGAAATTTTTGAAGAAGACAAAAAACTGATCATGTAATTTATGGAGCCTAGATCTCAGGATCATGACTCTCATACATAGATTTAGAGTTCCCCAGCTCCAATAAATTGGTTGTTCTCTCTTTTATATTTTCATTTTAAAGGTATTGCTTATATTTGTGAATAGATAATAGGTTTGCAAGTTCTTAAACTGAAAAGGATAAAAACATACAGTGAAAAATCTATCTCCCACCACTGTCACCCATCTGCCAAGTCTTTATGCTCCAGGTAGAAGAACTACTATTATTAGCTTCTTGTATATCTCCCCCACGCAATTTTACACATTGCAAACAAATACAAGTATATATTACTTTACCATATTGTTTTACACAAACATTATACAAGCTTTTCTGTAACTTCTCCAGGTTAATATATCTTATAAGTCTTGTTCACTTTTAAACAACTATAGGATATTCCATTTAATGGCTGTATTATAATTTATTTAATAAATTCCTTATATTTTAGGCTGATTCAATCTTTTGTCAAATGCTATCTCACGTCGAATGCTATTATTGTTATTATTGTTGTTGTCATTATATTAATAGCAAACACTCTAGGTCTGGCACTCTTTCCAACAGTTTACTTCTATTAACCCATTTAAGCCAAACCACAGCATCTACAAATTGTGTTCTTATTATCATCATGTTATGGATGAACAAACAGAAGCAAGGGACGGTCAGAGGATTGGCCTGAGATTTCCTGGGCAGCAAGTGGTGGATCCCGGATAGTGCAGAAAAAGACAAAGGGGGTCACCATACTTGGAGGTTGGAGTCCATTGAGTCTATAGACGAGGACAAGGCTGGAAAGCGGAAGCAATGAAGAACCAGCCACCACCACACAAGAGAGGCGACGCTCCTGTAGACTGGAGATTTCCAGCTCTCAGGACCAGCTCACACTCTGCACACACCAAAGAAGAGGGGGAAATAAGAACCTTCCTCTTCGGATTCAAGGTGGCATCCTGGGATTCGAAAAAGAACAAGCAACAAAAATGCCTCAGAAGGCCCAGGAAAATCTGTCTGACCTTATAACACATCAAAAAAAGATACGGATGCTGGTGGAAAACGCATTCCAGACAGCAGCGGCTCCTCTCACTAAGGACGCCCCGTTCGCATCATTACCGCTCCCTTCTGTGCCACGCTAGGGCCTGAATGGTGTCTGTGTGACTGGGATTTCTTCTCAGCTGTGTCCCTCTATCAACTTTAAGGACTCTGCTGTCTATTTTGATGACTATCACAGTCTGTTCAGGCCACTGCAACAAAAAGGCCATAGACTGGTGGTTTCAACAATACAGATGCATTTTTCACAGCTCCGGAGGCCGAGAAGTCAAAAACACGGTGCTGAAGACACTAAGCAGCGTTTAGTGCTGCTGTGAGCTGGCCTCCCGGTTCACATGCACTGTCTTCTCGCCACGTGCTCTTGTGATGGAAGAAGTGAGAGCTTCCTGAGGGGTCTTTTAAAGCACACTACTTCCACTCAGGAAGACCCCCACCCTCACGACCTAATCATTGCCGAAGGCCCCACCTGCTCATACCATCATGTTGGGGGTTAGGATTTCAACATGTGCATTTTGGAGGGACGCAAGCATTCAGACCATAACCATGACCCCTCAAGCGCCTTGAACCCTTGCGGTCTTGGCGCCCCTCACGCCACCTAAGTGGGACCGCTGCTTGCACGTATAGTGAAAAGCGGGAGTGTTAGCCACGCAGGCATGTGCAACCCCATGGACTGCAGCCCGCCAGGCTCCTCTGTCCATGGATTTCTCCAGGCAAGGACACTGGAGTGGGGTGCCATTCCCTTCTCCAGGAGATCTTCCCGACCCAGGGATTGTACCCGGGTCTCCTGCATTGCAGGACAGACTCTACCATCTGAGCCACCAGGGAAGCCCATGTAGTACCTTTGTATAAATTAGAATCACAGCTGGATATATTATAAATCGGGGGCCCAGAAGAAGAAAGCCGTTCCTCTTCCTCCCCTTTGGTCTTCATTTGTATGGTGTGAGCTTGAGAACGACTTTGATACTGGCCACTTTTTATGTGTGCAGCCTAGCAGCACCTTGACCTGAGCCTGCCCCTCACACCTAACCAATTCCTGCCCAAGAACTTTTTATTGATGCTGTGCTGCCGGCAGGTGGTGGGAAACTGCTGGCCCTGCATGCATGGATAACTCATAATTCACTATTATGAGATGAGAGTCAGCGGATAAATGGTTCTTTCTTTCCCTAGGTATATAGTCCTAAGTTGCATTTTGGGTAGCAGACTGTATTCATTTTCTATTGCTGTTGAAACAAATTGCCACAAACTTAGTGGCTTAAAAAAATGAAAGTGTTATTTGATTGAAAGTTGCTCAATCCTGGCCAACTCTTTGCGACTCCATGGACTGTAGCCCACCAGGCTCCTCTCTCCATGGGGTTCTCCAGGCAATACTGGAGTGGGTAGCCACTTCCTTCTCCAGGGGATCTTCCCAATCCAGGGAACCAACCTCGGTCTCCTGCATTGTAGGCAGATTCTTTACCATCTGAGCCACCAGACAAACCTCTAGTGACTTAAAACAACACAAGTTTTGGTCTTCATCTGTAGGTCACAAGTCTGGTTTGGCTTCATGGGTTTCTCCATTCTGGATTCCACAAGACCAAGATCAAGGTGTCTGCTGGTTTAGACTCTTCTCTGGCTGCTCTGAGTGGATCTTTTTTTCTAGTTTTTCCTGCTTTATGGCCATTGCCTCTCACTCTAGTCCCCTGGATCATACTCTCCAATAAGGCATCAGCATATAAGCCTTTTTCTCTCAGGCTCCATTTTTTTTTTTTTTTTTTCCTTTCTGGTAAACCAGGTTGACACAGATGCTATATTTAGCCCCTTTTTGTTGCTAGCATAATCTCAGAATCCATCCCGTACACTAGTACACAGGAGGACATAGTACACCAGTCACATGGGAGGTAGGTAGAGGTGGTGAAGTTGTGTATGACCTTCATACATTCATTTAGTTCGTTTTGTCTCTGGCAGTTCTTTGGGGCCCAAGGAATGCAGGGCATTATTAAAAGTAAACCTGCAATCTAGGAGAAAAGGTATATGAATTTATAACAGGGCAACACAATAGGAAATATATCTTAGAAAAATCATCCTGAGATAAATGGTGTAAGAGATCATATCTTTAAATTCTTAAAGATAGGAAAATCATGTCTTGTCATCTCTTAGGTAGAGTTAGTCATTGTAGAATGCATGGACTCTGGAGACATGAGGATTTGGTAGGTATTGTCGACCCAACAGGGATTCCCACATGGCGCTAGTGGTAAAGAACCCACCTGCCAATGCAGAACACGTAAGGGACACAGGTTCAATCCCCAGGTCAGGAAGATCCCCTGGAGCAGGGAGTGGTAACCCACTCTAGTATTCTTGCCTGAAAAATTCCATAGACAGAGGAGCCTGGTGGGCTACGGTCCACAGAGTCGCAGAATCAGACATAACTGAAGTGACTTAGCACACACGCACTCACAAAAGCTTAACCAACTAATTGTACTTTAAATTCAGAGAATCATAGACTGTCTGGCTGGGATCTGTGGTTTTATTGGAGTTTATTGTCAGATTCTCATGAATTCAGAGACTAATGAGAAGAGAAATATCATGTCTGGTAGAACTTTCCAGTCTTAAGAGAGTGAGTCAATGTATTTCTAAGGCTCAACAATCTTTCTGCAGGAAGAAGGGGATAGAAACTATTTGAAACTTCTAATGTTCTCAGAAGGACTTTGGAGGAGGCTGATTATGTAGCCTCTTAAAGGAGGCGGGTTGAAACTGATCTCAGTAAGCATTTATGCTGTTACAACTTTGTGATGTATGAGGAACACAATTCTTTCCCAATAGGGGATGAGCTCAGAGCCAGGGAAGACTTGAGTTCAGAATACTGAGAGCCTCTGGATCCTTCAGTAAGAGGTGGGAAGAGGCCTGAGAGCAGCCATTCTGAGCATTTGTGTTATATATTGAATTTTCCCAACCCTAATAATATTTCACATCAATGCCAACTTAAAAGGCTTGAAATGGTATTATAACAGCAGTACCCTCAAATAGAGATAACCAAAGAATGAGCTAGGTTGATCCAGCCAGACAATTATATTTGCAACGTCACTCATAAATTGAAATTCTTGGATGTGAAGAAGTAGATGGCAGCTAACTTTTAAGATTTGTATGAATTGCAATACCTATTATAGTATGGATGCATATCAAACCACTGCTAATATCCTTGCCAATGCTAAATAGGGCATGCATAAACAGCGATGGATAGCAACTCTAGCAACTGAACTTTTGCTCTTATGATTGGTCAAAGTTGAGAAACAGAAATAGAGATGCTCTATTCCTCTATGACAAGCCAGTCTCTGGGGCTTCCCCTGTGGCTCAGTGGTTAAAAAATACACCTATAATGCAGGAGACATGAGTTTGATCCCTGGGTCAGGAAGATTCCCCTGCAGAAGTAAGTGGCACTCCACTCCAGTATTCTTGCCTAGAGAATCCCATGGACAAAGGAGCCTGGCAGGCTATGGTCCATGGGGTTGCAAATAGTCGGACACGACTAAATCAACTTGGCATGCATGCCACTGCGAGGCTCAAATCTCTGATACTCTCTCTATTGCCACTTGGGATGCTAAAAACTTGTGTCCTGAAGACTGTATTATCTATCATCAGCCACGAATGAAGTAACCTAAAACTTTATCAGTCATCCCACGTGAGATTGGAAGTCTGACCAAGAGCCCAGCAAAAAAATTCAAGGTGATAGAAAGCAGTGGAGTCTTTAAATGGGGAAAGAATAAATCTTCTCTAAAGGCCAGAACTCAACTCTGGGAATGGCAGAAATGAACGCTAATGAGGGTTTTTAGAAGGTACCAGAATGCTTCATGAGTGGACTGTGGGTAGCCCTGATACTTTCTCAGCAGTATCCCCTCAGGGTGCTTAGGAGTTGCCCGCTGATTGGACCTCTGGACTGTGGACAAACCACAGAGAACAGGAATGCAACACTGTTGTGTAGCTCACAGATTTGACAGAAAGTTAGAGACCTTGGCTCAGATAACAAGCAGGATTCAAGCAAGACTGGAAAGCAGAGCACACATCCAAGGTTGTACCCCAGGGTCCCAGGGCAGTGCCTGAGCCCTTGTTGACTCCGCCACCATGAACCATCTCTGATGTTCTATATCTTCCTCTGCATTCAAAATCCCAGGTGAGGAAGGGAGCTGCTGATATTCTGTCATTTTTATAATGGGATAAAGTCTCTATCTCTTAAAATACTCATGTATTGTGAGTTCTTTTTGTTTTAAACAATACGAATGGGATTTATGTGCTGGGCAAAGATCACTGGCAAATACCTATTCCCACCACCCCAGTGACTGCCCAATATCTCACATGCATTCTTCCTCTTGTAATTACACTTCACTGGAAAAGTTATTGAAAGATTGGTGCTATTTCTCACTTACTTAAAAAAAAAAATAACATGTTTGCACATCTATCAGAGCTGAGAATTTTTTGGAGGGAAGGATTTTTATTAATGATTTAGTTTATCATCAGTCTACATTATAGAATTTGTGAATATTTGACTACTAAAGGACTATTTAGTATCTATTTCTAGTGTAGATTTTAAGTGGTATTTTCTAGAAATTTATCCATAGTATCTACATTCTCATATTTATGTGCATAACATTGTTGATAATATCTTAACATCTTCATGAGATTCACCTTTTTCAGTACTGATATTCTTTTATTTATGTATTCTCTCTTCTTGATTAATATTGTTAGGTGTTTATCAATATTTGACAAACATTTTCTTTTGGTGATTTTTCAGTATCAGAGGTTTGTTGTTTACTTCATTATTTTCTACTTTATTTTATTATTATTTCCTTGTGCTTCTTTGGGTTTATTTTACAAGTTTTTGTCTTAATTTCTTGAGACTTCTGGTGTTAGCTATGATGCATCAAGAGCCTGGAAGTCATTACTCTTACTCTTAATCAAGAAATAAGATGTAGAAGGCATGGACCATACTAACACCCAACTTATCCTGATGGGCAATTATACTACACACCAACCAACAATCGCAAATGCAATATTTTCAAATTCAGGTAGAATTTACAAAGGTAGACCATCTGCAGGACTTCCTTGGTGGCCCAGTGGCTAAGACTCCACACTCTCAACGCAGAGGGTCCTGGTTCAATCCCTGGCCAGGGAACCAGATCCTGTATGCTACAGCTAAGACCCAGTTCAGTTCAGTCACTCAGTCCTGTCCAACTCTTTGCGACCCAATGAACTGCAGCACGCTAGGCCTCCCTGTCCATCACCAGCTCCCAGAGTTTACTCAAACTCATGTCCATTGAGTTGGTGATGCCATCCAACCATCTCGTCCTCTGTTTTCCCCTTCTCCTCCCACCTTCAATCTTTCCCAGCATTAGGGTCTTTTCAAATGAGTCAGTTCTTTGCATCAGGTGACCAAAATGTTGGAGTTTCAGCTTTAGCATCAGTCCTTCCAGTAAACATTCAGGACTGATTTCCTTTAGGATGGACTGGTTGGATCTCCTTGCAATCCAAGGAACCCTCAAGAGTCTCCTCCAATACCACAGTTCAAAAGCATCAATTCTTTGGTGCTCAGCTTTCCTTATAGTCCAACTCTCACATCCACACATGACTACTGGAAAAACCATAGCTTTGACTAGATGGACCTTTGTTGACAAAGTAATATCTCTGCTTTTTAATATGCTGTCTAGCTTAGTCATAACTTTTCTTCCAAGGAGCATGCATCTTTTAATTTCATGATAACTAAGACCCAGTGCCAAATAAATAAACATTTTCTTTTAAAAAGGTAGACAATATACTGGGCCACAAAACAAATCTCAATACACTTTTAAAGGACTTAAATATTTTAGACCATCTTCCAATGTATAGATTATCAAAAAATCTAAGTCTAGCCTTCATCATCCAAAAATAATCTCAAAGTCCAAAAATCTATAGTAACGCTTCATCCAGAAAGAAACAAACTCATAAGTATATTTCTTAGCTCATAAAAGCAATGCTATTAAGAAGCTAGTTTTCTTTAAATTTCTTTAAAGTTGCACCAACTTTCCTTTAAACTCTGTTAATGCAAGAGAACAAAATAATAATTTCACCCCTGTACATAACTATAGTAAATTAAAAGAAAACTCCAGGAGGCTAAGAGGATGCCTGTTGCTATAGGACTGTATAACAAATACTTGGTCACCTAGGAAAAGTGCCAAGACCTCAAGCAGGCAAACCTGATTGCTAGGAGAGAGCCCTGGTATGATAGTAAACTAATTAGAATCTATGTTATTAATGCTAGGTAAAGGCTGAAGTGCAGTCTGTTACTTAGAAGCTTCTTACCCCTGAGGGAGCTGATAGGGAAGATACCTGCCTCCAGGACAGAGTTAATAAACTCTCAGTGAGGCCGAAGAGGAGCCCCTTCACCTCTATGAGAACTTAGAAGAGGAATGGTTATGAGTGGCAAGATGAAAGTGAAGCGGGGGCTGTGAACTATCAACCTTGGGTAAGGACAGCAGAACTATCACCCTAACAAGAAGAGGAGGTCAGGCCTCTTTCACAGATCTGCATTTGGGACTGGTAAAATTTAAAGTTGTTGGACCACATCAGTGTGATGCAGAAAAGCACAAAGAAAAAGGTGGTGGCTGCTGGAGATGGATGGGAAGTTTAGATCCTGAAACAGGGGATAAAGGACAACGCCCTGTAGGAAGTAAAAAGAAACCTAGTCCAGAGCGTATCTGACCTGGGATAAGCTGGGTATGCCTCCAGAGGGCACGCTGCAACCTCCTCCCTCACCTGTTTCTAGACCTTGTTGTTGTTGTTTAGTCCCTAAGTCAAGTCTGACTCTTGTGACCCCATGGACTGTAGCCCATCAGGCTCCTCTCTCCATGGCATTTCCCGGGCAAAAATATTGGAGTGGGTTGCCATTTCCTTCTCCGGGGGATCACCCTGGACCAGGGATCAAACACTTGTCTCCTGCTTGTCAGGAGGATTCTTTACCACTGAGCCACCTGGGAAATCTCTGAACCTTGAATAGGGCCTAACACAGAGAAAGACAGGGAGACTTTTTTCAAAGCAAAATCATGAGCAAGAGTTATGCTAAGAAAAGGTCAGCGTGGCAGTATGAGTGGATTGAGTTTTGACTTGCACTGCATCTGCAGTTCTTCGCTCAGCCTCACCTTATCCAGAGTAGATCTGAAATGAACCCAGATGATTGGCATTCTGCTTTGCTAAAGGAACCAGATTCTGGGAAAGGGCGTCAAAAGGGCAAAAATGACTACTTATTGATTGAGAGAGTATAGCAGGAGTCAGATTTTCTCTAAGGATTACTCAGGCTTGGGTATGCGGGTAGCCCTGTCACCCTAGATTGTTGTTGTTGTCTAGTTGCTCAGGCATGTCTGATTCTTTGCAACCCCATGGACTGTAGCCCACCAGGCTCCTGTCCGTTCATGGGATTCTCTAGGCAAGTCCTGGAGTGGGCTGCTGTCTCCTTCTCCAGAGGATCTTTCCGACCCAGGGATTGAACCCACATCTCCAGCATTGTCAAGTGGATTCTTTACCACTGAGCCACAAGGAAAGCCCCTGTCAGCCTAGATAAGAGGTCACAAATACACAAAACTGCCTGTGAAGACAAATAGAAGAGACTCAAGGAGCCGTTTCCAAACCCCCGTACTCATCTGGATTCATGTGGTGTTGAAAGATGCAGCCCTAATCTGAAATACAGAATATTTCTTTACAAACTATATGTGTATTTGACAACCAAGCAGCAAAGCTGTTTAATAACTGACTTCTACTTCCACTATTAAGGAAACCGTATTGGAGTAATTGCCAGATATCCAGCAGCAGATACAAAATACACATACCCTTGAGAGTATAGAAGATTGTCTGTTTATATACCTCCTGTATACGATATACAACCCTGGGAAAGATCAAAGGCAAAAGGAGAAGGGGATGGCAGAGGATGAGATGGTTGGATGGCATCACTGACTCAATGCACGTGAGTTTGAGCAAATTCTGGGAGACAGTAGAGGACAGAAGAGGCTGGTTTGCTGCAGTCCATGGGGTCATGAAGAGTCAGACACGACTTAGTGACTGATCAGCAACACACCTCCTGTAGGCCTACATCTTACACTTCGTATTATTCTTTTATCCAAAATAGTTATTTGATTTTTTTTTGCATATTTAAAAATATCCCATAGTAGAAATTTACCGAAGTCTAGAATTAGAAGTTAAGAGGATGTCACAGAGACAGCTGGTGGTCCCCTAACTCCAGTCTCCTTCTCTATACAACAGACCTGTGGCTGGGCTCCAGGGACTTTACAGACTACATTTCCCAGCTGCTCTTTTAGCTCAGTGAGGTCACATGACTCAATTCTTGCCAGCCAAGTGTGTGTGCCGTTTCAGCATCTGAGCCACAGGACGGGGGATTTGTAGGTCCCTTTCTCACTTCCTGCAAGGTGTATGCCCTTCACCCATGACTCAGCTTCCACTCGCTGATGAAGACCTGTTCTGATCGAAGCAACAGGGTGCAGAGAACCGAGTCTCTGAGTGAGCACCTTGAGCAGAGCTACCTACAGCCCTCAGCCTGGAGTGTCTCTGCATATAATGTGCTCTCTGGATTTAATGTCAGATGAATACACCTCCACTGTCTTCAAACCACAGTACTTTGGAACCGTTTGGTTTTACTGCCTCAGCCTGTGATCAAGCTTATAACAGATTTTAATAAAAAGTAGAGTACCTTGGCAGGTGAAAATTTTACTTCCCTCTGCTTTTTTATTTTGTGAATTAGTAACCTAAATAATCGACTATATAGTTTTTTTCAATTTAACAAAGACATGGCAATTTGTTTTTAAAAACAAAAAACTGAGTTGAGGTGATCCGCACCTCTGTGAACCATGAGAACAGTTGTTATCGAATCCTAGAACCATCACATTTTGTAACTTGGGGGAGGGATAAATTAGGAACTTGGATTCACAGATACACACTAGTATATTTAAAGTAGATAAACAATAAAGTCCTATTGCATAGTAGAGGGAATTTCACTCTCTCTATATATATGAATAGTTATATATATTCAATTATATTTAAAACTGAGTCACTTTGCTATACACCAGAAACTAACACAACATTGTATATCAACTATACTTAAATTTCTTAAAAGATTATATAGCCTGGCCCTGGAAGTGATAAAAGAAATACAGTGTCGTCAGTGAGGAAGTGACCTGACCAAGATCTCAAACATTTGCTCAACTATGTGTATTAGAGTGTCATTATCTTTCTATCTGCCCTTCTCAAGGGCAAGTATGTGTCAGGGATACAAAAACACACTTGAAAAGGAAAGGCCCCCATGTTTAAGAATCTTAAAGGGAAAGATCAAAAGTTTTCATAACAAATTCAAAGCTTATCACACAAATGAAAACTGAAAAAATAAACGTAGAGTGAAGTGAAAAGTAGCCCTGTCCTAAGAGGTCATATTTAAGGGTTAATTCCATTGCTTTTGGAGACTCTGAGCACCTTCTCCACGGCCTTGTCAATGGTTAATCATAACCAGCACTGTGCGATCTGCAGATATAGAACTGGTATGCTTATCTTCCTTCCCACTCACTGCTACAAAAGAGCCCATAAAAATCATTTGCAAGGCTGACCATGGGTTCAGCGGATGTTCCACACCATCATTGGCAGGAATAACAAACTTCACCATTGGTGCCTGATTAAAGCCTTCAAAGAGCCAGTGTGCAGCAGGGAGTGGAGTTAGATGGGGTGGGGGGGCGACTGCACAAGGTGTTTAGATGTGGTCGTGGGAGGTCAGAGACCCCACTAACCACAGCCCCTAACAGGCCGCCTCAGGGGCAGCAGCAGGGGGCAGGGAGGAGGTGCCTAGGAATCAGCGCAGGGGAGGCCTCTGAGGGTGTGATTGTTACTCTCCTCTGCTCATTTTACACAGCCCCTCACATTTACTGTCTTGGATTTAACAGGCTAATTTATACCACCAGCTCCCCGAGTCCTGATTTCTACAGAGACAATTATAAGGATGTGCGTGAATATATGCGTGTAATTCTAGGGTAGTTCTTAGAAACTCCCCTTCTGACATGGAATATTTTTCCTTTTTTTTTTCTCTCTTTTGGTATCTCATGATAGCATTATGTTTTCTCATTGCCTTTCTGGGTAGCTTTCTTCTTTTAACATTAACAGCAGAACAGCTGCTTCTGTTTGTCTTACCATCCCCCAGAAATAGGGAATTAAAACAAGACAAAAACTAAATATCCACAGAGAAATGAAAATCTCTAAGAACACAATTTTAAATAATAAATAGTTCACAAGATTTAACAATATAGTTCACTAAAAGTGTGACATTTGTCTAATGCTTCATACATGTTAACTCACTTAATTCTCAGGACTGCCCAGTGGATTGGGTACTGCAAATATCCTCATTTGACCGATGAAGAAACTGAGGCACTGAGAACTTCAGTAGCTTGTCCAAGGTCAAGGGAATATTTATCTGATTAGACGCTCTGGCCCAAATTCTAGTTTTAAGGAGTCTGTGTACAAAATCCAGGCATAGCAGTGCTAATTAAACCCCCAAGTAAGATACATGGAGACTGTATTGCAAGTGAAGGACTCGGGTTCTAACATCAAACATCCTGATTTCGGGTCCTGGTTTTACTCTTTGCATGCTATGAGAATTTGAGCAAGTTACTCAATCTCTCTGAGTCTCAGTTTCCCCGAGCATCATCCATGGGGATAATGATGATGAAATCTAACACATGGCAAAAAGCCTAGCACACAGTAGGCAGCTGTATCTCTGGTGCCCAGCACATAGTAAGTGCTTGGAAAATATTGGTTGAATGTCAGCTATCATAGTAGAATAGTGCGTGTTGACAAGAGGAGCAAATTATGATTTATTAAAGCCAAGCCTGACTGCCTGTTTAGTCTTTCAAAAACGACCTCATTTCTCCAACATTTGAGGTATATGAATGGATCGTATCAGTAAAGCAGAAAATCCACTGATACTGCTTTGATGATGATGTTTCAACTAATAAAAATGGTCTACCTTGCTTCCTTCTCCTCCCACAAATGGCATGCTCATTTATAGGATAGCCAAATGTTTAAAGAATAGTTGGCAACTGGGATTACAATACTGATTTCCTCAACTTTTTTCCTCCTTAAATGTTCATCGATAGACAATGCCTGATAGAATATTTGTAGAACAAACATCTGTATCTGATTTGAGGGAAATGGCTCAAAATGTAGATTCTGATTCTGACCTTAGACTTTGTGGTATGAGATGTTTATGTTGGATTTCACATAGGAAAAAAAAAAAAAAAAGGAAACCTAAAGAGCTGTGAAATTCAAAGGGCCACTAAAGATAGAAAGTGACAATGTTAGTCACTCAGTCACATTCAACTCCTTGCAACCTCATGGACTGTAGCCCACCAGGCTCCTTTGTCCATGGAATTCTCCAGGCAAAAATACTGGAGTGGCTTGCCATTTCCTTCTCCAGGGGGTCTTCCCAACCCAGGGATCGAACGCAGGTCTCCTGCATTGCAGGCAGATGCTCTACCATCTGCACTAGTAGAGAAGCCCAAAGGATATGGGAAAATTTTTTAATAAATAAGGCAATTAGCATCAATCCAACGTACAAAAGTGTTTGAAATAATAAGTGACAGTGTACTTTACCTTACACAAGGGCTAGTCTGAGAGTTTATTGACTCCCTGTCTCTATTTTTTCTTTTGTTTTCTTTACTTATGATTCTTTGAAACCTCTGCCAAATTTCCAACTTTTTGGGAAATCTTTCTGTCTCTCTTTTTCCCACTCCACCATAGAGATGAAACATGAAATATATTCTTACTTGTTGACTTTGTTGAACATAACTTGGATGCTTACTAATTTATTGACCTGAAATATTTCAAAATATTTTTCTTAAAATGCACATATTTATTTGTAATTGTAATTCTTTGACTGTAAAGAAAAACAAAAATTTTCAGACTCATAATGGTTAATCACCCCGCTTAACATGCTCTTATATGCCGTTATTCCTATTTGACAAGTTAGAATGTTATGAAACTATTTGAACAGTTCAGCAATTTATCTCCATCAACCTGAGCCTTTAGTGAGGGGGAAAGTTTGATTTAAAAATGATGATGTAATATTAAGAAATTCAAAGTACCAAAAGACATACTATAGTTTTAGACAGTTTATGATATTTTATCTTTATCATTTTTAGTTCATATGGTAAGAATCCATCATAAGAAAAAATATTTTGAAAAGAGACTATTAAATATAATTTTACTTTCAAAAGATTATAAGTTGAAGTTGAATTTTTATAATATTCTGAAAAAAAATTATTCACTGCTGTTGTTAAATAGCTTCATGCAAAGTAAGAAAAGTAAAGCCAAAAAAATGACCCCAAGATCTAATGCCAAATGGATATACAGCTAACTTTTAAAAATATTTATAAATCATCCTTTATCAACTTCAGGCTATTCAAAATTTGAACACACATGCATGTGTATTTGACTAATAAAGAGTTCACTTTAAAATATCAGTTTGGAAATCTTCCAAAACAGAAATGCTTCAAGTGAACCTTAAGGTCTTGTTCTTATAGGAGAACATAAAGGTTTTCAAATGTGTTAACTGTTTTTCATATTAAAAACTTATTAATTGGGAGATGATCTCTTTCTTTCGCTATCTTCCCATACACTAATTAAAGTTATATTTTTCCATTAGGCTAGAAATCATCTGGCCAATAATGTAAATTATATTAGCCTCTATTTCCAAACTGATCCTCTAACACAGAGGGCAAGGAGAGATCAAAGAAATAGGCCACTCCAGGCTGGCAGGTGGTAGCTTTAATAAGTAAGGGAACTTACACAGAGCTTGTCTTGGCGATGGCAAGACAGAGCAGACCTCCGAATCCACCAGGCAGAATCCTTAGAGTTGGTATAGAGCCCTTAACCGGCTTCAGTCATGTATTCAGTCCAGCGGCCGCACCAATACATTGCTCTCTCCAGGCCGTGGGAGCAGCGAACAGAAGGTACATTCCAAGGATAAGGGAGGAGGGAGGAACCTACCATTGCCAGATTGCCCGGCAGTCATGTCCTCTCGATGACCTCCTGCAGCATGCCCTCTGCAAAGAATTTAGTCTGAATCCTTAAATGTAGGAGAGTATGGACGTGAAGGTCACAAGGGCACCGCTGGCCACGGGGCTCTGTCTTGTCATCCCTACCATACGGGACATCTCCCTGGAGGACAGACAAAGGCAGTGCATACTTTCAGTTCCAGAGAAGATGGGAGCGTATCATTATAAAGTCCCTTGGGAAGGATTCCTTTATGGCTCATTGCATCTCAATGGAGCCAGAGCATCACAAATAACCCCCCGAGTGGCAAGTGCTAGAAGTGTGTGCAGGAAGAGAAATACACGATAGTAAGTATTTATACAGGAAGGAAGAGGGCTCAGTCATTTTCATTCATCCTCGCTCCATCCTTAGCTTGACTCCATTTCTAGCAAAATGATGCAGCACTTTTGTGTATCCACAGCTTATTCTTTCTAACGACTAAACTGTCTATCGTAACCACTGCCTCAAGTGGTAAAGAATCCACCTGCCAATGCAGGAGATGTGAGTTTGACCCCTGGGTCAGGAAGATCGCCTGGAGAAGCAGATGGCAACCCACTGCAGTATTCTTGCCTGGAAAATCCCATGGACAGAGGAGCCTGGCGGGCTACAGTCCATAGCGATGCAGGGAGTTGGACATGACTGAGCACACACGCACATCTTGCAAACTCTGCCAAGTGATAAGACTTAGAGTATCTTTAGGGAATTTCAAAAAGAAGAAGGCTAACATAAACCTTTATTGCTTTTAAGTGATTTAGTGCTGTAACTAGCCTATCCTTGATATCTAACAGGCTTGGTGGAACACATAAAGCATATTCATCATAGAGTGTTTGGAAAGTAAGCATAAGCTCCAAGGGAAAAAATTCCATAATCTTATCACCCAGAATAGCCATTGTTAGCATTTTTGTGTAAACTTTCAATCTTTTTTCTATGCTCACCCACATAATAATAACAATGTCTAATATTAATTTCGTGTTTACTTGGTGGTGATTACTAAATTCTTTATAAGCATTATCACATTCAATTCTTATTAAAATTTTAAGAGACGGGCACTATTATGCCCATTTTACAGGTGAAGATGTTGAAGCTTAAAGAGTTTAAGCCATTTGCACAGAATCACACAGCTAGTGAATCATTTGCACTAGTTTTAACATAGGTGTGCCTGATTCCAGAGCCTGCATTTTTTACATCAATGTAATATTTCTGAGTTATACATGCCTTTAATACTATAAAATTTCATTTTATAAGCTATCCTTTATAATTCTCCTTAAAGTATAATGCTGTAATGAAGTAAACATAGGAAGGAAGAGTGAGAAATGTGATATACAAAATTTGTATTCTGAAATACATAAAATATTTAGATTTCACTTCTCAAATAGTCAAATGATATTCGGAGTTGGCACATGAGAGATAACAAATAATGAAGCATCATAAAAAATGCTCAGACTTGCTGGTTAAAGGCACATATACAGTATCAATGTATATTGATACATTGTAATTATTATGCATGTGTACTTGTTTATTTTTAAAAAAATATAGATGACTCACTTAGAATGTTGGGAAAGCTAACAGGATCAATCTTTGCAAGGAGCAATTACAAGAACTATGAAGACATGTTTCTAGGAAATAATCTAGAGAAATAATTTACCCAAAAAAGTGGTTTAATTTCTTTTGGCAAGGTAGGTTTATTTGATTCCTAGAAATAGAAATTTAAAATAACATGTAACGAGGCAAAACACAACGAAGGATATAGATACTAATCTCACGGCTGGAAAAAATGAAGATTTATAGTTGGACACTGATGGAATGTGAATTTAAAGTGACAGAAATAATTTATGTTTTATAATCACTGTATTTTCCCCTATACATTTAAGTACTTAAAATGATTCTTTTGAGATCCAAAGACTTCTATGTCTGCTGTATAGATATTTTCATGTTTGCATTTTACTATTGATCACGAAAAACATATTGTATGCATTTTGTCTTAGCATCATCCTCAAAAGAAAAGCTGATGGAAGAAAATGAAAGGACAAAGGGTATGGAGTTGGGGGGAGGGCAAAGACGCATGGTGGCAAAGGTGAAGGGGGTGATTATGGGTGATCATAACACAATTATATCACAAATAGAGGTCATCATATAGTATAAAGTATAATTGGTGTTGTACTTGGAAGTTATTCACAAAGCATTTAGAAAAATCTGAAGCTATACAGCAGACACCTTTGAATTCACTTGTCCAAAACTGAAGGCAAATTTTATGTTTGTATTTATTTATTGCAGAGTCTTTGCACTTACTATATAAAAACATAGGCGATGTCCCTTAATGAAAAGTGTCCAGAAGGAAAAAAAAGTAGATGTTGGAATCCTTGACTTCCCCATAAGTCACTCTTTAATTTCTAATAAGCTTTCAAACTAATAATGCACCTGTTTGGGGACATCTATTGTTATTTTGATTTGGCCCAAACAGACCAAAATCAATCATAGAAAAATATGATTTTCTATAGAAAATACCTAAAACATATCCTACCTGATATATATCCCATACAAAACTGTGTATAACATTGGGCACTGCTTTAAATCAGTTTCCTCACAGATTTTTATTCTGAGCATGATGTAGAGAACATGTCATCCTAAACATTTTCAAGCATTTTTTAAGAGGGGGTCACTTTTCATTTTTAGGAGCTGATTCTGATGGCTCACCTTTCTTTTCTGTGGTTTTAGAGCCTTTGGACCACTGAGGTGAATATTCAGTTTATTTCTTGCAATGAAAATATAATTAACTGAGGAATAATTTCCAGAGGAGATTTCCTGGCAGCCAAGAGGGCATATGGAGTACTGAAGTTCTGCTGGAACTTGTGTCAAGTGGGGCCCTGCCTGTATTCAGCACTCATGGATGACAGGTGCACAAACGCAAAGGCATATGTCTTGAAGGCTACTCATGACCCCAGGGTCTGAGGGGTCCCTCGAGTCTGGTAATGTCAAGATTGAATATTGAATTTAGAGAGTACAAAGCTTTACCTTTGGTATTTTTCATGAAGGCTGGATTAATTATAGCAAACTATAGCTAAGGTTTATTCAACGTTTTTCCTGGAGAAGGAAATGGCAACCCACTCCAGTATTCTTGCTTGGGAAATCCCACGAACAGAAGAGCCTGGCGGGCTATAGTCTATGGGTCACAAGAGTTGGACATGACTCAGCAACTAAACAACAAAAATCACGTGTTAGGGACTGTATCAACTGCTTCACATGGATTAACTCATTGAAATATCATAGAATGACAAGTAATATTATTGCCCCTTTTAGGCTTCTAGGAAACTTGGGTCTTAGAGGAGTCTAGTATTAATAACATGTGCAAATAGACCAAAATAGTAAGTGGTAGACTTAAGTTCCACACCCAGTCTGATTCCAGAACAGGGAAGTTTAGCCACACTCCTATCTCTCTGGAGGCCCTAAAGCACCTCCGAGTGGCTATAGCAAGTTAGCAGTTTGCCCAGTATGGGGTGTGTGTGTGTGTGTGTGTGTGTGTGTGTGTGTGTGTGTGTGTGTGTGTGTGTGTGTTAGTCACTCAATCATGTCTGACTCATTGCAACCCCATGGACTATAGCCCACCAGCCTCCTCTGTCAATGGAATTCTCCAGGCAAGAATACTAGAGTGGGTTGCCATTCCCTTCCCCAGGAGATTTTCCCAACCCAGGTATCAAACTCAGGTCTCCTGCATTGCAGGCAGATTCTTTACCATTGTGATGGTCATTTAATCTGTTCTTAAAGACTTTCTTTCAAATTTTGAAGCAATAGCTAGATTAAGAAGTAAAATGGGTTAGTTTATAATTTGTAGGGAGTAGGTAGGAAATACTCTGTGTTTCCAGCACATTTTTTGGTAAACCTAGAGTGCTCTAAAAACGTAAGATCTATTAATATACATAAGGTTTCTGCCTCTTTCTCTGCCGGTTTCCTAACCTCATTCTCAAGTGCATATCACCTTATGTGAAAATGTGCATCTAACTAAACAAAGACACCCAGAACCTCTTTGACAAGACCTTCTACTCGGCAAGAATTCTCAACTGGAATGCATTTTCTCCTTCTCAGTCTCACATGACAAATGTCTGTAAACGTCCTGCTTTTCTTAGTCTGCCTGGTATTACAACCAATAGTGTCTTTTCTTTAGATTTTGAGTCTCTGGAATATAGAGACCATTTATATCTTATTCATTTCCAGTCCCACACCCAATATCTGTACTATGCCTGAGTACATGATAATGAAAATAATTACAACCGCTCTTTATTGAGGGTTTAATTTGTGCCAAAAATGTATTTCAAGTTATTCATGATGAATACCATTGACAAATTTAGGCCTTCTTAATCCTGACCTTGGCTTCCCTGGTGGTTGAATGGTAAAGAATCTGCCTGCTAATGCAGGATACGTGGGTTTGATCCCTGAGTCAGCAAGATCTCCTGGAGAAGGAGATGGCAACCCAGTCCAGTATTCTTACCTGGGAAATCTCATGGACAGAAGAGGCTGGCGGGCTACAGCCCATGGGGTTGCAGAAAAAGTTAAATGCAACTTTGTGACTAAACAACAACAATCCTGGCCTGGATTCTTACGATGAACTGCGGATTGGCTTCTTTAGCCTCTGCATGTCCCAGCCCCCTACACTTAGGTATCCTCAGATGATTCTTCCCAAGTGTCATTTCCTGCTCAAATATCTGTAACGGTGGTACTCCATCGTCTGCTCTTCAGCATCCCTTAAGGCCCAAAGCTGCGCCCCTAAGAATCTGTGATGCTCCAAAAAGCTGGCTCAATATTTGTTAAGTACACATAGTGCTTCCTCTTCTTTGGAGCTTTGTTTATGCCTGAAAATGCTCTCTGTTCTTCATTAATACTGTGAAACACTTTACCTATCATTTCAAACATTATCCATATTCACAATCCTAATTTCCTCCTACCATATCTCTCACTTATACCAGTTGTGCTCTTATTTGAGTTCTAACACATTGTACTACTTTGGTCATTTCCTTATTATATGACTTTAATTATCAATTTACGTGGGGCTTCCCAGGTGGCATAATGGTAAAGAATCTGCCTGACAATGCAAGAGACCCGGGGGATGCTGGGTTTGATCCCTGGGATGGGAAGATTCCCCTGGAGTAGGAAATGGTAACCCACTCCAGTATTCTTGCCTGGAAAATTCCATGAACAGAGAAGCCTGGCGGGCTACAGTCCATAGGGTCACAAAATGTTGGACCCAACTGAGCACCTAACACTTAACTGTTTTTTCCACTTTCAACTGGATTTTAACCTTAATTGTGAAAAGGGATTACATTGTCCTCAATTTTGGACCATCTGAAACTTCTAACACAATACTTTGCAAGTAGTGGACATTTCAACAATCCTCATAATGGAAAGACAGTAACACCAAGGGGGAATATATAAGCTATGATGTGAGATGAACAAGGATTCCAAAGTCAGGTCAATCAGTAGCTGTGGAATTTGGGCAAGGTAGTTAACTTCTGAGACTCAAATTTGTTTTCTACAGGCATGGCATTGTATCTGGTACATAGTGTTATTGAAAAATTTTAAAGGAAAATATATGCAGAGTTTGACATTCATTAAGTATCTAATACATGGCAGTAGCAAGTATTTGTTTCATAGAATTTTCCTCCTGGAATACCTTCAATTTTTTCATACTAAAGATATTTTAACTCTCTTTTTTAGCCATATTTGTGCTTGCAATAATTTGCTAGGAAGGCAAAATTTGGAATCAGGAAAGCCGCTTTATATATAGGTCTGATATTGTATTTACAATAAGATCTATATTTATTTTGCAAATACTGTAGTACTTGTCAATTAAGTAAATTCATGAATATTTATTGAGCATCTGTTATTCATCAAACACTATTGTAGTGTTTGGGGATACTGCTGTGAATAAGATGCAGTCCTAGCTCTCCACTCTCATTCTGATGTGTACAAAGACCCCACAGGTATCTAAGAAACATGATCAAAAGCTTACGTAAAAATGGGGCCAAACCTGCACTAATTAGAATCCAAAACTCCATTTCTGAGTCTTTTTTTTTCCATTTATTTTTATTACTTGGAAGCTAATTACTTTACAATATTGTAGTGGTTTTTGCCATACATTGACATGAATCAGTCATGATTTACATGTGTTTCCCATCCCTATCCCCCCTCCCACCTTCCTCTCCACCCGATTTCTCTGGGTCTTCCCAGTGCTTCAGCCCCGAGCACTTGTCTCATGCATCCAACCTGGGCTGGTGATCTGTTTCACCATAGAAATATACATGTTTCGATGCTGTTCTCTCAAAACATCCCACCCTCGCCTTCTCCCACAGAGTCCAAAAGTCTGTTCTGTACATCTGTATCTCTTTTTCTGTTTTGCATATAGGGTTATCGTTACCATCTTTCTAAATTCCATATATATGCGTTAGTATACTGTATTGGTCTTTATCTTTTTGGCTTACTTAACTCTGTATAATGGGCTCCAGTTTCATCCATCTCATTAGAACTGATTCAAATGAATTCTTTTTAATGGCTGAGTAATAGTCTGAGTCTTAAAACTGGTCTGTTGTGGCAGCTTCGGGGGAGTCCAAGAATGGTTACTCAGATACTTATTCATTTTTTTCCTTTTTCATGTTTTTTTTTTTTAATTGAAGTATAGTTGATATACATTTGTTACTGAACCGAACTTGGGTTTGCTTGCTTGCTCACAATAGAGGCAACTGACTGACACCTGGCTGTGATGGGGAAAGTGCAGTGTTTATTCCAAGGCACCATACAAGGAGTCTGGGACAGCCAATGCTCAAAAAGCCTGAAATCCACAATGGGGTCCAGCAAGGTATTTTTAGAGGCAAGGTGAGGGAGGCAAGCCCCAGGGTAAGGTGATCAGCTTGTGCACAATTCTCTGATTGGTTAATGGTGAGGTAACAGGGCGTGTCAGGGGTTATCCTTAGCTTTAGGGGTTGTCCTTAGGCTCCAATTGGTTTGGGGAGCTTCATGCTGCTTTCCATCTTTTGAATAGTTAACTAGTTAACATCTTCCACCTGGCGGTCTTTAGCCTCTGTAAAAGCAACTCAGGAAATGTGCATCAGATGCTGTTATCTAGGCACTCTCAGAGGAGCTACAGCACAGTGATTTCACAATGTTTAAAGGTATTTGCTATATTCTCCGTGTTGTTTAGCTTATTTTATACAGAATAGTTTGTACCTCTTAACCTCCTACCCCTCTAATGCCCCTCCCACCCCTCCTACTGGTAACCACTAACTTATTCTCTGTATCCGTGATTCTGCTGCTTTTTATTTTCCAGCAGTTCCTTGTATTTTTTAAGATTTCATATACAAGTGATTTGTCTTTATCTGATTTATTTCACTTAGCATATGCAGGGTATTTTGTTGCCCAGACTTTTAAAAGCTAGGACTTTATGAAACAATGTTGCCAAGGCAAGCTGAATATGTGTTTCCTCTTCTGGGCAAAACGAAGACTAAATCTGTAAGTCTTGGGTGTAACAGATGGATTTGAGCTTTCTCTATTTCTATTTAAATAACCTAAAGTAGTTCTCAGGGAGTGAAACTTGTTCCATGCTGGCTGGCAGACAGGAGCGCCCCAAACACCGACGCTCTTCGTCCCCAGCCTCCTGGGTGAGTTCTAGCGGTGGCCTAGGGGTCCCCAGGTCCCCGGCCGCTCCGAGCCTCTGGCGGCGCCGCCAGCCCCGCGCGGGCCCGGGTGCGGAGGGCCCTCCGGGGGAGGAGCGCGGGGGCGGCGGGCGTGGGCCGGGGGCGGGGCGAGCCCCGCCCGGGTGCGCGCGGGGAGCTGTCAGTGTCGAGCTCGGGAGCGGGAGGAAGTGCCGGGTCCCCGAGGAGCGCGAGCCGCGGGCCGGCGCAGCGTGAGACAGCACATCCTGCGCGCGCCCGCCCGCCGCCCTCGGGAAACGCTCGGGCGCCGCCGCCGCCGCCGCGCCCGCCAACCCAGCGCCGCCGCCGCCCGCGTGCAGGTAACCGGGAGGGGTGGGGGGTCGCGCTCCCCGGGCCGCCGCCCGCGGGGTCCTCGGCTTTCGCAGCCGCCCGGCAGCAGTGCGGCGCGGCGGCCGCAGCCGGACCTTGGCGTCGGCCCCCTCCCGGGGCTCCTGCGTGCTCCGCGGCGCCCGAAAGCGGCCGAAGCCTCCGCCGACCCTCCCCAAGCCCCGCGGCAGCCCCGTGCTGCCGCGCTCCTGGCCGAGCCCGGAGGCGAGCGCGGAGGGGAGAGTGAGTCCCGGTGTCATCACCTTGTCGCCCACCTGGTGCCCTGGGAGGGGCGTCCCGGGGCTCCCCGCCTCGGTTTTTCTCCCGGGTAGCTGACGGCTAGCAGCAGTGAAACCCGCACCCACTGGGCCACCAGCTGACGGGGAGGGGGGAGGCTGCAGAGGGAGGGAGGGCTGGATGCTGTTTTGAGTACATTTTCAGCTGTCTGCAAAGCTCTTAGATGCTGTTGCTACCCGCCAAGTGGAAGGAAGCGAATGCACTTCCAGCAAGGCATTAATGAAACACTCGTGCAAGAAGATGCGTTTCTCTCACGGCTGCAAAAAAAAAAAAAAAAAGTGTGGCTGGGGGAGATGTTTTCGTAAACACCTTTGCGGCCGCGTGGCTCCTTCCCCCGCTCCCACTCCCGCAGCGCTCTGGCCTTAAAAATCGGTGCGTCGTCATTGCAAGGGCAGTGATCCTGGCGGCAGTGATGGGAACTGAGCGTGCGGGAGTCTCATGACTTATAACGAGGATGAACAGAAACCCGGGATCAGGGCAGGAAATTACTTAGGAAATTAACTCAACCAAATACAGGAGATGGAATATATTCGTTATCCTGGATTCTCCCACATCTAGGTAAGGGGCAGAACAAGTAGCCAGCCATTTTCTTGCCTGGAATGACTTTCAAGTGGGCTGTAGACTTGCTGTAGTTAAGGGTTGTGCAGAATTGCTTCCAAATATTCCAGATGAGCAGAAAATATTACTAACATCAAGGTATGGTAGCTGCAGAAGACATCATATGGCTGATATTAACACAGATACGGGTGACTGCTGTGTGCACATTTTCATCATGAAAATTAGAGAGAAATATGTTGCACCGTATTAGTAAATTTGAAATTTGCATTCAGTGCAAGTTGCACTCTGAGGATACCAGTGGGAATGTGGTTCATAATTCCTCTGATTATTTAGAATGCCAAATTTTCACCAAAAGTTTTGGCATGGAAGAAAATGGACCCAAACTCTGCTCTTTTATGTCTCTTAGTAAAATAAAATCATACACTCCTGTCACCAAGTGATCATTTGTTCTCTTCATAGGGACCAATTTCCCAAACCTTTCTTGAGGTTTGGGGATCCAGTGCTCCAAGAGCCATTTCTTTTAAAAATCTTCCAGCACCATCGTTGGTATTTTTAAATAAAGTGCAGGCTTTCTTCAGCCGGATCAGCTCTGGACCAACTTCTTGGCCCAGGACATCTTCTCTATCTCTTCCTTGTCTGGGGCATCAGGCACTGATGCACCTGCTTGCTTCTTGGACCTCAAGGTTGCTGAGCTTCTGCTTCTCCATTCCCTGGAGGGAGAGGGATGGCTCAGCCTCTTCCCACACCCAGCCTTTCCTCCTCTGCTGCTGGAAGTGTGTCCTGAGGCTTTCGTGGTGTTACAGGTGTGTGTTATTAAGAATAATCTCCTCTAGGGGTTTGGGCAGAGCAGACAAGGTAACCCCCAGGAAAATGGAGCAGACTTCTTACAGTAGTGGTCCCCGGGCCCTTGCTTCTAATGAACTGAGCTGGTAAGAGGAAGTCACCAAGCATTTCTGTCCTCAACGTTTTATGTCTAAGAGGAAGCTCTATGAACTTTTCCCCCCACCCCTCCTACTTCTTCCAACACTCCTTCCAGAGTCTGCATTTAATAAATGAGCCTTTCCCTTATGCTGAGTCAAGCATTTCTTGGAGACAAAGCCTGGGTGCTGCTCTGTTCACACTCAGAAAAACCACATAGAACAGTCTGGTAAAATCCATGCCGAGTTTTTAAAGTCAGCCATATCTCTTAGCACAAACAGTGTGCACAGGCTTCAGCAACAGTTACTTCAAAAAATAAAAATAAAGAAGACTTTACTGGCAGTCCAGCGGTTAAGACTTTGTGCTTAATGCAGGGAGCCTTGGTTGTATCTCAGTTGGGGAACAAGGATCCCACATGCCATGGAGCACAGCAGAAAAAACCCCACAAAAATCCCAGTTACCTCAAAGGGCCATTCACTCTCCCAGATTGAGTGTATCACTTTGTTTCTTTCTGTTACTTAATAGCATCAAATGCAAAGGTCACATGCAAGCATTGCAAACTTAAGTGTGTTTTTTCAGCATCATAAGTATATTCTTATTCATTCTTTCATGTACTTTGCCCCATCAAAGAAAACAAAAAGTTGTTAATAATACTTTTATTTATAGTAAAATCAAATAATACTGAGCATTTTAGCAGTGCTTAATACATTTCCTAAATGTATTGCACTGACTTTGCTAAATGTATTTCACTTCCAATACATTTACAAAAATGTATTGAGTACTTGACCAGGCATTGCATTTTAAACTACTTCTCAGGTATTGGCATATTTAATCCTCACAAAAATCTGCTGAAGTAGATATTATTTGTAATTCTATTTGACAGACAAGGAAACTAAGATACAAGGATGTCAAGTAACTTACTGAAAATTGCTCAGCTGAGAAGTTATAGACCCAGGATTTGAACCTAGGCAATCTGACTCTAGTCTTCTATAGGACAGTTTATACTGGTTAATTTTTATATATTGAATTCCAGCTCTTCTGTTATCTCATTTTAATCCCTATATTAATCTTATGAAGTAGACATTATTATCTGTGTTTTACAAATGATAAAACTGAGTTAAGTGAGTTGATACACCGCAGAGGGTAGGATTCAAATCACTTCTGTTTGACTCTAAAACCAGAACTCATCCATTTTAGTTAGCGTCCTCTGTAAGAAATAAAAAAGTTGAGCTTGTCTGTTCTTTTGGGTTTGTTGCCCATTTTCCCTGTGAGCCTTTGCTATTTCTTTTATGCCTTAAGTGTAGCCCTATTTTTTTTCTTTTTTTTGTTACCAAGTGATCGGATGCTTTTTTGCCAGGCAGATGATACAGCAAAACCAGCATAGGACCATAGCTCTTTTGACATCAAATATTGCCTTTGTTCTGTCTCCTTAATGAAACTAGCTAATTCCCCGTAATACTTTGTGGGTCTCAAATACCATGTAGATAGTTGTTTCCTTGATCAGAGATTCCTTTTCCAAGCAATGTTTGTGTCTTCTACATACCCTGGAAAATGTGAGAAAATAGGTTCTTTTGGGAACTTTGTTGGGACAAAGAACTTCTGGAGCTCACTTCTTTTGAGAATTAACTAAAATAAGTCCTACTGTCATTTCTTTGAAATTTATAAACCATTGCCTGGGTCCATGTTAAAAAAAGAAAGAGTCCTTTTGACTGGGAACTCCTCATTCCCAGTCAGTTCATCCCCAGACTTCCTTTGCTTTTTCTCTGCAGGAACGCTGGCACCAGACTGTCAGAGTGAAGTTTGCATTGTAACGCAGGCACCGCTGCCCGGGTGCCGCGTGTTTATAAAGCGTCTCCAAGTCTTTGTTTAGAGGAGGCTTCTGAAGCTGTCACCATGGAGGGCAGGCATGTGAGAGTTTCCAGGTGGTCATTGAATCCAATATAATTGATGCAAAATTCTATGCATTTGTGCTAAATGCAGTATTCCAGGAGAAAGCGGGTGGTTCTAGTGCACTGTTTAGGAAGGGGGAGGACTGGAGGCCGTTCTGCTGAAATGTGTTGGAAACAAGGCAAATTATCCTGTTAGAGCCGGCCAAGAAGGAACGTTCTCGGCTCTCAGGACATTGTTGGCATTTCACTACAGAGGCATGCGAGAGTGCCGGGTGCAGGGGCAACACACACGGATGCACGCTGCAGCCAGCCGAGGTCTCCAGGGTCTCTCGCAGCCCACACGCTGCTTGCCACTCACTCAGCAGTACCCTGCACACTCACAGTTCGTCGAATCTTCCCAACATTCCTGTAAGGCTGGCGTTTCTATCTTCACTTGACAGACAAGGAATTGGGTGACTGGAAACATTAAGCCGCTCGATCAAGGCCACAGCAGGCCAGTTAGTAGAAAGACTGGATTTCAGATATAGGGCGGTCAGATTCCAAAGCTGGTTCATCCTCTTCCCAACGTAGTTCATTGTTTCTCTGTGTGGGATACTAAGGAAGTACTGTTTAGTGTAGCTTTTTACTGTGGAAGGACAGAGTTCCTCAAGAACACTCTCACAGGCTGATAGGGAAAGCCTGAATGTGTTATTAGAGGGGAGCAAGAGAATTAGACGTTTCTCAGTGGCTCAGATGGTAAAGCGTCTGTCTACAATGAGGGAGACCCGGGTTCGATCCCTGGGTCAGGAAGATACCCTGGAGACGGGAATGGCAACCCACTCCAGTACTATTGCCTGGAAAATCCCATGGACGGAGGAGCCTGATAGACTACGGTCCATGGGGTTGCAAAGAGTCGGACATGACTGAGCGACTTCACTTTCACTTTCTTTCAGCATGGCAGAGGATAAGTGCATTTCCTTGAGGTGTGCCCATGCCCCACACATTTGATTCTCAATATGGTGTCCAGGTAGCTTGCTGAGCACCAAATGAATAACAGTCTCTGGCAAAGACAGCCCAGAGAGTTGATTAGTTGGTTTTTCCTGGGTAGCTGCAAAACTTTGCATGCGTGCTCCATCACTCAAGTCGTGTCCGACTCTTTGCAACCCTATGGACTGTAGCCCACCAGGCTCCTCTGTCAATAGGAGTCTCCAGGCAAGAGTACTGGACTGGGTAGCCATGGCCTACTCCAGGGACTCTTTCAGAACCCACAGATGGAACCCATGTCTCCTGAGTGTCCCCTGCATTGGCAGCTGGATTTGTTACAGCTGAGCCACCTGGGAAGCCCAGCTGCAAGACTATTTATTGCAAAAATGAACTGACTTCAAAGTTGAGCTTGAAGCCGAGTTTGAAGCAGTGCCACATTCTGAGGCTTACATGATCTAGCAGCTTCGTGGTGATCTGGAACCCTAACTGGGTACTTAATCCTGGAAAGACCTCTGCTCACCAGATGACATACATGCCCTTTAATTTTCAGTTCATATCAATCCTGCAGTCCTTCCCCATCGTTTCATTTTGGGGTACAGACCAGTTAATGCCATTAGTGTAGTAAACATGTGAAAGCAGAAATTTATGTTAGAGTCAAGGGTGTTCTTTTTATTTATTTATTTTTACCTTATTTGGCTGCACCAAGTCTCGGTTGTGGCATGTGGGACCAGGGAATGACCTGGTCCCCTACATTGGGAGAGTGGAACTGTAGCCCCTGGACCACCAGGGAAGCCCCCCAGTGGCATTCTTTATAATAAAAATGAGCCGCAGACTCTGTAGAGGATGACTGCCTTTGATCAACAGGTTGCCTGGGGAACAGACACTAGTACGCTTCATTATGCTTCAGCCTTTTTTCTCTCCTATAACCTCTATAAAGGTTTTTAAAAAAATTTTGCTGCTCCCCCACCTCCACACATTTTAGGTTGGCATCTAATAACATTTTTATTGTAAAGAATCTCTGTGAATGTAATTTCTAGAATATTGTAAACCTTGACCTTTACAAATTAAAATGATGACATCATTCTTTGAATCCAAAGTAAAATCTAAATACTATTCCAACCTCTTTTAAAAAAGTACCTAAAGAAGCTCTTCTACAAAAGTGTATTTTTATACCTTGTGGTCGAGCATCACATTGAGATTTGGGTTTCCTTTTTTACCCCTGGTAATGGAGGTGGGAGAGACTTTGAAGGACTCATCAGCCGCAGGTGTGTTCCCTGGCTGGTCAGTGTTTGGAAAGCCTGCAGGCAGAAGGTCGAGGTCTAGAAATAACAATGTTATTAGCTCTCTCTTTTCCTGCACACCCTGTAGAAAGCCTCGTGGATGCCAGGGCACACGATGTCAGTTTGAAGAGCACATATTTATTGAGCACAGGTACTGTGTGTTACAGGTCACTCTGGGGCCAGTGCTGGGAGCCAGGTCCATGGGCTCCATCCGTCTCTGTGGCTCAAACTCAAAGTCGCAGGGCTGGAAGGAACTGCAGAGCCGCTGTTCCCGTCTCGCCCTAAGGCCGTTGACTGTGCGAATAGTCGTCTTTCCTTTATTGAGTGATTTATAGGAAGAGATCTGCCCTTTCCCCTGGGTTTATATTTTATTGCTTATACTTTTTTTTTTTGATGTGGGCCATTTTTAAAGTCTTTATTGAATTTGTTACCGTATGGTTTCTCTGTGATGCGTTGGTTTTTTGGCCATGAAGCAGGTGGGGTTTTAGCTCCCCGACCATGAATGGAGCCTGCACCCCCTGCATTGGAAGGTGACATCTTAACCCCAGACCACCAGGGACGTCCCTCCAGTGTGTTTTTTTAGATCAGTGGTTCTCAGCCAAGAGTGACTGTCCTTCCCAGGGGACGTTTGGGCAATTTGGTTTTCACCTTTGGGGAGAGAGGGTGGCTGCTGGCATCTGTGGTGGGAAGAGTTCAGGGTGACTCCTAGCCAGCTTACAATGCACAGAACAGCCAAGCCTGAGAAGCCCTAGTTTAGATGCTCTGGTTTTCTGCCGAAATCTTCCCTACCGTAAGTTAAGTGCATTTCTTTAGCCTTCTACAAGAGAAGAAGAGCATAACATCTAAGAGGCAGCATAAGGGAAAGAAAAGAAGAGGCATGCTACTCCATTGACTGCCTCTGAGAGCCTCAGTTTCTCCATCTGTGAAATGGGAATATCAATACCTGGCTTGCAAAATTATTGTAAGGCATGCAGATAATGAAAGTACTGGGTGCAATATGTGGCACATTCTCAATGTGTGGAGAGTGCTTTTTGTTATTCAACAGCCATGATATCACTCTCTAGCCTTCTCTTCTCAGGGACTTGTGTGATCTTGCTCTGCTTTGAACCAAAGGTATGCTTTTTAAAAATGAAACATGCTATGTATCTGCCTCCTTCCATTTCTAGACTCTAGGCTCCCTGAGGCATCCTTTGTATATTTCAGCAGAGGGTTTTTACACACAGTGGCTCTCAGCAAGCTTTATTGACCTGAAATATTAGCCAGAATAAATCCCACTTAATTTTCCTTTTATTATAAGATTTAATTCTTTCCCCTTGGATTATTTGTAATGTGTTTAGTAAAACATTCACTTCCTAAAATGTAGTTTCTATTGCACAGCTGGGCCCAGTGAGAACATGGGTCTTGATAATGCCTCAAATTCTGGAAGATTTACCTTCCTGAGCCAGAATCACAGTTAAATTCTTCTGCTGGGGGAACAGCAGCCTTGAGGAAGACAGCCTGTCATTCTAGAAGTGATGGGTATGATGGTTTGAGTCTTGTGTTTTCCTTTCTGAGTCCCCTGGTCTAATCCTTTTGATCTGGCTTTGATCTGACATTCTCCTCTGAGCAGGGCAGTCCTTTGGCTCCTTTCTGGTGAGAAAGGAGAAATTTTTATTCATTTGTCAGATTTCTATTTTATATTAGCATGTAGAGTGAAGGCAAGAGTAACACATGTATTTTAAATAGTGCTAATGAATAAATGATGACACACTCTTATATCCTTTGCTGACATCAGTTTCTCTCATTGGGTACGGATTTTTCCACTCCAACTTGAAATAGTACCTGTTTCTTTGTTTGACAAGCTGAAGATTTTAGTAATTGAAATGGAATGAAGTCCTCTCCTTTTGAAAGTAGTTTAGATCCTGTAAGGCACATATGGAAGCCTTTAAAAGTTGGCCAAGTGTTTGAATACTACAGTGGGCCCACGTGGAGGGGATGATCATAGTATTCTGTTTTGGATTCAGCTTGTGGGATTTTAGGAGTTGGTGTTAGTAGGCGGTGGGTTTGAGCGGCTGAAAGGGTAGAAGGCCCTGTGAGGAATGTGTGTTTTGAGTGTCCCCTTTTAAAAATGAAATGAGTCTCCTGTTTCACCATCCACCCCATTAGTATCAGAATAACAAAGCATTGTGGGAATTGGTGTGTATTCTGTGGGAGAAAGAATAACAGAAAGCTTCTCTGCTTGTTTCCTTAAAAAGTGTGACTTTGTTCACTTTCAGAAGGTGTAGGTTACCATGGACTCTGAAAGAGGATCCTCTCTCTCTGAATGTTTTCAGGCTCAGAGGAGAGTGAGAATCTATTTACCTTAGTTAAAATGCCAAACCAAATCTCCCAATGTAAATATGGACCACCCAGAGACATTGTAAAGGCCAGGTTTGGAGTTTTGAATACAGATTTCTTTGCTTTGTCTTTTAGGCTTTTTAATATTTTTCAAATACTGTTGAAAAGTAATTGGCATATCAAGCAAGGATGAAATCCCATATCTTTTGCCATGAACTTTAAAGGGGGGAATTGTACTCCTTTTCCTTGAGAGCCCCTTGTTTCTTAACATCAAGAAATATGAATTATTAAAATTTGAAGGCCACCAAGTTGAAGATTTTAAAGTAGATTGAAAAGTCAGGTTATAATGCCGGTATAGGAGAGGAGGTCCTGTGAATGGTCAGCAGAAGCAGAGGCACTGCTCAGGCCAAGGAGGGCTCATAATTTGAGCAGGTTTGGAGATTTTAACCTTGAGGATCCATTATTGATCCCAGCCATCTTGCCTGATGGTTGAGGGTGACAGGGACAGTGATAATTTCAAGTTTACAAGGTTTTGCTAAAGCTTTGTATGATTTGCCCAGTGGAGTGGTTGCCTCAGTTAGTGATGACTGTGGAAGGTTCACCTCAAGCGGGAATATAGTTTCCCGTCAGTCAGCTGCAGTCTTGTGGCCAGTCTCTTGCCATCCCAATGTCCTTACAATAGGCAGCAGCCTGCTTCTGAGCCAGAAATCATGATGGGCAGACAGTGGGCAACCCAGCATCCTGGGTTCCTGAGGGCCCTGACTGGTCATTGAATTGACAGCTATTGTTTGCCCATCATGATTTCTCTGACTCAGAAACAGGCTGTTGTCTGTTGTAAGGATGCCAGGATTGCAAAGTTTGGCAACAAAAGGAGCTGCATAACAGGCCTATATATCTGAGACGAGGCATTGAGGTGAGGAATATGACTTTATTTGGAAAGACAACTGAGCAAGAAGATGGCAGACTCATGTCTCAAAATAACCATCTTCTCCAGGTCTGGATGCCAGGTTCTTTTATAGAACAGAAATGGAGGTGGGCAGGTGGTGAGAAAGCAAAGTGAAAAGGCCATTAATCTTGCAGACTCTCCTGGAATGGCATGCCAGGGGAGGCAATGGGTTAGTTTCTTCCTTCCTGCAGTCACCTATAAGCGGACAGAGTCCTGAACAAAGGCTCCTCGGTTTAACATTTAGGCAGAGGGGCAGGGTTCCCCCAGGCAGGTGATTATATATGGACACAATCCTTTTAGTGAACAAAAGCAGTGGGAAGCCAAGGTTAAAGAAACAGATCCAACATGGAGTCAAGCTGTTCCCTGTAATGAAGGCATCGACCTTGCAGTAGAAGTCTCAGCCCATCCAGAAAACATACATATGATAAGAACATACTGATAACCCCCACTCAGTGGCAGTTGAATGAAGTCCAGCTGCAGGTATTCAGAGGGTTCAGAGGGAGAAGGCTTGAGGTCTTTTTCCAGGTTTGGGGAGCTGGCAGGTCAGACATTGGTGGTAAACTGGTTTTACAATGTTATAGAAGGTCCTTGGTTCTGTCTCGTCGCAACAAAAATATGAAGTGATGGTTGGACCAGTGTTACAGCTCTTGGATGGGCCAGTGTTACAGCTCCATGTTACAGCTCAGTTTTATTTAGAAAGTAAAAGAAGATACATCCTTGAGGTGTGAGAGAATACCAACCCAAAAGATTTGAAGAGAAGAGAGGCCCTGGGCCAATTTTGGCTCCTCTTTTTGCATGTTTTTATTTATTCTTTTTCCCTTCTCCTCCTCCTGGGCCTGCCCTGTGTAAATTGGGCTAGCCAGGGTGGTGTTTGTTTACCTGAAGTCCTCACTCTGGTCCTCGGACCTTCCTTTGTTCTGTTGTTGCAGTCTTCTCCCTTCTTTGTCTTTTAGCCGCCGCCATTTTGGACTTCTTTTTTCTATTCTAACTCCCTAACACTATCAACATTTATTTCCTGATTTGAGTCATGTTAATCACACCACAGTGGATGAAGGGAGGCAAAACCTGAAAAATGGAGTTTGCTGGGGACAGGAAGAAGCAAGCACTGTCCTGGGTTCCCCAGTAGCCCTGAATGCTCATTGAATTGACAGCCATTGTTTGGATATCATGATTTCTCTGACTCAGAAGCAGGCTGTGGTCCAGTGGAACTTCCCTTGTGGTCCAGTGGTTAAGACCTCGCCTTCCAAAGTAGGAGGAGGCTGTTCGATTCCTGGTCAGGGAGCTAAGACCCCACATGCCTCATGGCCCAGAAGAGCACAACATTAAAAAGAAGCAATATGGTAACACATTCAATAAAGACTTTAAAAATGGTCCACATAAAACAAAAACAAAAAACCCAAGAAGCAGGCTGTTGCCTATTGCAGGGACACCAGGATGGCAAAAGTCTGGGAACAAGGGATCATTTTTTGCAGAAACAGAATGGACTTCATCCACATGATCGACAACCTTTATGGATTCTGTTGCTGCTGCCTTTTCATAGAAGTCAGCTAGGGCAATCCCCTGATACTCAGGTTCAGTGTTTTTAGTGTGAGCCTCAGTTTTTATGACAGCAGTTTCAACAGACAAGGGAGTAGCAACAAGAAGGTTATTTACATACTGTCTGTTTTTGCTGGCATCCTGATAGACTTAAATGACTTCCCTGGTAGCTCAAATGGTAAAGAATCTGCCTGTAATCAGAAGACCCTGGTTCGATCCATGGGTAAGGAAGATGCCCTGGAGGAGGGAATGGCAATCCACTCCAGTATTTTTGCCTGGAGAATTTCATGGACAGAGGAGCCTGGCGGGTTACAGTCCATGGGGTCACAAAGAGTTGGACATAATTGAGTCACTAAGACTGGTAGACACAAAAAAACAAAACCCCTTTGCTTCCTTAACATTCCAATTATGGGTGATCCCAAAGGCATACCAGTTGCCAGTATAAATCCTAACAATTTGTCCTTCTGGGAACTAGCATGCTCTTGGTCAGGACATGGAGCTCTGCTTATTGGACTGATTTAGCTTATGGGAAAACTTACCTCTCAAAAATTCATATTGGGTAATGACAACGTAGCCAGCTTGGAAATTTCCTTTTTTGTTTATAGTATGGCCCATCAACAGACAAAATTAGATCAGGATTAGTCAAAGGGGCACTTTGGGAATTAGGATACAGTGTCGCAAAGGTCATGGGCTCACCTTCTTTGGTCAAGGGTAGTAACATGGCAGACTATTTTGTTTTGGATGCAGACTTAGGTGGTGAAAGCAGAATCATTTCATAGGAGGTTAGTCTGTTTGCAGAGAAATGAGTTACTTCAGAATTGAGAAGATTTTGGACAGCATGTGGAGTTTGTAAGTAAATGTCGTTTCCTACGGCTTCCCAGGTGCCGCTGGTGGTAAAGAACCTGCCTGCCAGTGCAGGAGACATAAGAGACATGGGTGCAATCCCTGGGTCGGGAAGTTTCCCTGGAGAAGGGCATGGCAGCCCACTCCAGTATTTTTGCCTGGAGAATCCCATGGGCAGAGGACCCTGGCAGGCCACAGTTCATGGGGTTGCAAAGAGTTGGACATGACTAAGCAAACTTCACTTCACTTCTGTGCTTCTCATGTTCTTATGTGAGCATCCCCAGGGCTTGGCTATCTGTTTCATGTACAAATAAGGTGAAAGATTCTGAAGTTGGGTGGCCCTGGGGCAAGCAGTTCTTGCAACACTTGTTGTAGTTTCATGAAGGCCTGCTCATGTTTATCTTTCCCAGGAGCTGGTTCAGTTCCTTTTATTGAGTTCATAGAGTGGGAAAGTCAATAGAGGAAAAATTAGGAACCCATACTCTGCAATAACCAGCCAGGCCTATGGATCCACAAGGTTGTTTAGATGTAGCCTAGGGAATTTTGGGATCAGCTTGGTTTTTTGGAGCTCACTGGATTCCTTCAGTGCTTAGATTATGACCTAAGTAATGAGTAGTGTCTGGAGATAATTATAATTTTTCCTTGGAGACTTTATGTCCTTGTTTAGCTAACTATTATAGCAAATAAGTGGGATTCTTTATGGATGCCTCTTTGGTATCTGAAAATAGCACAAGTTTGGTTATATTTTTATTGTAGAAGGGTCGATTTCCTGGGGAAGTGGAAGGTACATAAATTTTGGTGGAGCATTTGGGAAAAATAAGAAGGGGTCACTGAACCCTCAAAGTTTGCCTGTCCCAGGTATATTGTTGTTTGTTCCAAGTAAAGGTGAATAGCTACTGGTTGTTGATGTCCCCAGCATGCTGAAGACTGAACCATTTTGAGTCTGATGAAACTTGTGACAAAGGATTTTGGGGTATGAAACAGCTGGGAAGTAGGGAATCTTGTTAATCTCAAGTTAAATTGCCATCCCCACCCATTGGGTTTCTGGACCGTTAAGACCAGGTGTTACAGGGGGCTGGTACAGGGAATGGTTAGCCCCTGGGGGAATTGGTCTTCTATTATTGGTATGAGACCTTGCATTGCCTCAGGTTTTAATGGCTGTTGAGGCAGTTGAGCGGAGAAGGCGAGGGCACCCCACTCCAGTACACTTGCCTGGAGAATCCCATGGATGGAGGAGCCTGGTGGGCTGTGGTCCATGGGGTCGTGAAGCGTCGGACACGACTGAGCGACTTCACTTTCACTTTTCACTTTCATGCATTGGAGAAGGAAAGGGCAACCCACTCCAGTGTTCTTTCCTGGAGAATCCCAGGGGCGGGGAGCCTGGTGGGCTGCCGTCTATGAGGCCGCACAGGGTCGGACACGACTAAAGTGACTTAGCAGCAGCAGAGGCAGTTTAAGAAGAGGTTTGGTTTCCTCTATCCAAATTTTATAGGTTCTGCACATTTTATTCTTCCAGGGTCAGTGTTAGAGGTAGCCCACAGATTTTCAGGCACCTTGTTTAAATTAGAGGTCTTTTGCTGGAATCCTTTCTCTTCTATATCAAGGACAGATTGTAAAGAACATCAAGGATCAGGTTCAGCTTGGTCAGGAAATTCTAAGGTGAGGTGTCCACTAGAAGCTAAATGTATTAGCCCTTTTAATTCAGAAAGGAGATCACTGCCTGATAGTTTGACTGGAACTATGTTAGTCGCTCAGTCATGTCTACCTCTTTGCGACCCCATGGACTGTAGCCTCTGTCTGTGGGATTCTCCAGGCAAGAGTACTGGAGTGGGTTGCCATCCCTCCTCCGGGGGATCTTCCTGACCCAGGGATCGAATCCGGGTGTCCCACGTTGCAGACAGATTCTTTACCATTTGAGCCACCAGGGAAGCCTAATAGATTGACTGGAGTTGTATCATATAGCAAAAAAGAAAAATTTCTCAGTGAAAGGTCCCAGAGTCATTTGTCATGGTTGTGAAAGAATTTTAATAGACACCCACCATGGGAACTTCTTTTTCACTCCAAGGGGTGTGTTGTCCTATGATAGTGAGGCTTAAAGTAGAGACTGTAGCTCTGGTATCTACCACAATTTGGCAAGGTTTCCCATTACTTTTAATATTTTTAAACTATTTATTTAATTTTGGCTGCACTGAGCCTTTGTTGTGGCATGCAGTCTTTCTCTGTTGTAGCGCATGGGCTTAGTTGCCCCAAGGCATGTGGGATCTTGTTTCCCCAACCAGGGATTGAACCTGCATCCCTTGCATTGGAAGGTGGATTCTTAACCGCTGGACCACCAGGGAAGTCCCTCCATTAATTTTAATTTTAGTTTCCCCTTGGCTATTTAAAGGAATTACTGGTGGCAGCTTGTCAGAGAATTCCTTTTTGTCCTGTCAACTCTTGGAGGGGTCCAAAGGAGGGCCCCCTTTGAGGGGAAGATATGAGAGAATTTAAGTTGCTGTTGAGGAATTTTGATAGAATTTTTGAGAGCAATCTTTTTTCCAGTGCCCCGGTTGATTACAATTGAGATATGGATCCCTAGACCAGCATTTTGATGATAGACTCTTTAAGAGGGTGCATTGTGGGAGGCCCAGGTATTATTTTTGGTCACTGGTCTTGGACCTGTTGTAGTGTAAAGGTGAATAGTTGGGCAGACGTTTGTTCACTGTCTTATTCCAAAGTCCTTTCAAAGTGCTCAGCATTGGTCATGAGTTCAGTCAAAGCAGTGGCCTCCCATCCTGTTTTCTGCCTTTTTCAGTTCAGTTCAGTTGCTCAGTGTCTGACTCTTTGCTGCCCTGTAGACTGCAGCACACCAGGCGTCCCTGTCCATCACCAACTCCCAGAGCTTTCTCAGACTCATGTCTGTCGAGTCGGTGATGCCATCCAACCATCTCACCCTCTGTCGTCCTCTCCTCTTCCTGCCTTCAGTCTTACCCAGCATCAAGGTCTTTTCCAATGAGTCAGCTCTTCACATCAGGTGGCCAAAGTATTGGAGTTTCAGCTTCAGCATCAGTCCTTCCAATAAATATTCAGGACTGATTTCCTTTAGGATGGACTGGTTGGATCTCCTTGCAATCCAAGGGTTTCTCAAGAGTCTTTTCGAACACCACAATTCAAAAGCATCATTTCTTTGGCACTCAGCTTTCTTCACCATCCAACTCTCACATCCATACATGACCACTGGAAAAACCATAGCTTTGACTAGACAGACCTTTGTAAGCAGAGTAATGTCTCTGCTTTTTAATATGCTATCTAGGTTGGTCATAGCTTTCCTTCCAAAGAACAAGCATCTTTTAATTTCATGGCTGGAGTTGCCATCTTCAGTGATTTTGAAGCCCAAGTAAAGAAGGTCTCTCACAGTTTCCATTGTTTCTCCATTTATTTGCCATGAAGTGATGGGACTGGATGCCATGATCTTAGTTTTTTGAATGTTGAGTTTTAAACCAGCTTTTTCACTCTGCTCTTTCACTTTCATCAAGAGGCTCTTTAGTTCTTCATTTACTACTATAAAGGTGGTGTCATCTGCATATCTGAGGTTATTGATACTTCTCCCAGCAATCTTCATTCCAGCTTGTGCTTCATCCAGCCTGACATTTCACATGATGTACTCTGCATATAAGTTAAATAAGCAGGGTGACAATATACAGCCTTGATATACTCCTTTCCCAATTTGGAACCAGTCCATTATTTCATGTCTGGTTCTAACTGTTGCTTTTTGACCTGCATACAGATTTCTCAGGAGGCAAATAAGGTGGTCTGGTCCCATCTCTTGAAGAATTTTCCACAGTTTGCTGTGATCTACCTTTTTAATCAACCCACTAATCTCAGGAGGTAATCCATTTACAAGTTGGGCAGTGAGAGCAGGCTGGGTGACATCATTTATTTTGTGGAACCCAGGATGCCTTAGGAAGAGAACTTCCAGACAAGTTTCAAAGTTGGGCACAGTCAGCTACAGATTCATTTTTCTTTTGTTTTCATGTTTGACCAATCATTGTGGGCAAGGAAAACTCTAGCTATGGCTTTTAAAAGATCAGCTGCATTTTGCACGCTTTTTCTGCTCCATAAGGGGACCATGTTAAAGATGGAGGAACTTAAATATTGTCAGTAGGGTTCCACCATTCTGCTTCTTGCATTATTTTTAGGCATCACCAGGTCCTACCAACAGTTGCATGAGCTCATAAAGGTCTGGGAGTCCCAGTCACAGGTTCCAATGAAGACTTTAAATTCTTCAGAAAATCTTTGGTTCTTTTCCACAGTTTCAGGAAGTTTTTAAACTATGGTCCTTTACTTTGGTCTTTGATCAAGGGGTGAAAAATACCTGAGAAGGATCTCCAGCAGGTTTGGTTGGGTGGTTTATTTTAAAAGGTAACTTCCCAGAGTGGAAAGTCAGTTCAGTTAGAGAATTAGAGAGCGTGAGTGCTCAGGCAAGCACGTTAGAGGGGAGGAGCAGGAGTTATGTCAGTTCCACTGTCTTTTGATTTAGGTACCCCTTGCATCTTTAATTTTTTTATTAGCCTTTTGTAATAGAAGTTTTTAATGATGTTATTTTGGAATCTTGAAGCTTTTTGGAAGCTTTTGCATACTGATTGAAGTAGGTCTCCCATTCTGTTTGTTAATGTGGGAGCACTTGCTTTCGAATGTACTTCTTAAATGAACAGTCTTGTGTAACTGGAATATTTCTTATCATGGCCATTGTAATTTTAGGTTGGTCTTAGTAAGATTTTTCAAGTTTTGTAGGAGTATACATTTCCCAGGACTCTATTCTTAGACATAATGAGCAGGTGTGCCTGAAGATGGCACACTCAACTCTTTGAAACTTAAACATCCCATTTTTGTTTTAAGCTAGGCCTTAAGTTTCTTGGAGCCAAATTAATACTTAGGAAGGATGTCCTGGTGGGTCAGAGATTGTATGGTGTTTTATAAGGTACCTTGATGGATGAAAATTTGCTGGAGTTTGGTGGGTGACCTAGTGTTAGCCTAGCCATCCTGTCACCAACTTATATAGCATGGGAGTCTTAGAGATAGGTAGGAAGCACTGCCTAACAGCTTTTAGGATCTCAATCCAGGCTCCCCAGTTTTGCAGCTTTTGCTTGGTTTCTGAGATTTCCATTAGACGCAGCCTTGAACTAGAAACAAACATGTGCACACTCACACAACAGCAGTACCAAAGACGTGTCTTGTGGACTGGCCATTCTTGGTGTGAACCTGGGGAGTGAACCAGCTGACCCCAACAGACGGGGGCCGCAGACCAGGATTCCAAACAAAGGAGGGATGCAGCAGGAATCACCAGCAGTTCCCAACATGGAACTAGGGGTTTTAGTCAAATAGGGAACTGTGGACTGAACCACGGATAGGGACTTGTTTTCCGGATGGAGCTGTCTGCCAGCTCAAGGTGAACATTAAGCACTGGACTGGAAAGTCTGCTCGATTGGGAGCTCTGCAGAAAGACAGCAGAGCTGAGCATTGAGAGGAACTAACTCACGGAGATGATGAGAAAGACAAGGGAGCGCAAAGGGTTTGTGGCTACCGTGCCATATTTCTCGTCATCCCCAAAGCTGTGAAAAGCTCCCTTTGAATCTCACTGCTGCCAGCAGGACTGCTGAAAAACAGAATTCAGTGGAGTAAGTTTTAAAGATCTTATTGGCTTTATTCAACCATCCATGAATCTGGTTGCCCCCATTTACCTATCTAGGGCTTATCAGGTATTTCTAGATTGACTGGTTTAAGATTCTGCCCTGTGAGGGTTTGAAGCTGTAATTGAGTTGTTTAGTTGCTAAGTCATGTCAGATTCTTTTGCGACCCCACGGAGTGAAGCCTGCCAGGCTCCTCTGTCCACGAGATTTCCCAGGCAAGAATACGGGAGTGGGTGGCCATTTCCTTCTCCAGGGGAGCTTCCTGACCCAGGGATTGAACCCGCATCTCCTGCATTAGCAAGGGGATTCTTTTCCGCTGAGCCACCTGGGAGGCCCCAGCCCCATTTGGTAGTGCTCTTATTAAGCCAGTAATTAAGTTAGGTACCAAGTTTTGGTTTGGTGATGACATGGCCTTAGAACAAGTGACTCCATGTGGGGTCTGTTGTCTCTCTCTCTCCTCAACACCTGGTGGCTCAGGCGGTAAAGAATCCACCAGGAGACCCAAGTTTGATCCCTGGGTTGGGAAGACCCCCTGGAGAAGGAAATGGCAACCTCACTCTAGTATTCTTGCCTGAGAATTCCACGGACAGAAGAGCTTGGCAGGCTGCAGTCCTTGGGTTGCAAAGAGTCAGACCCAACTGAGTGACTCTCGCTTACCATTGTCAGCACCACTGTCGCCTTCCCGAACAATGGGAAGGTTGATCTGGGCAGCACACAGAAGTGATTTGTAAACTCTCTGGGGGAAAATTCAGAATGAAAGGTGCTTTACCTAGGACACATGTTCTGGCAGTCATATGGTTAACAGTCATATTTAGTGTTTTCTTAGTCTTTACATGTGTTCCAAGAAAAGTGTATTCATGACACTTGTTAAAGAAATGATAAGGCAAGCTTTATTCAGGGGGACTATGGATCATGGTAATATCAGGACCACTGCCATGGGGTTTTGCAGAGGGGAGAAAGATCGTGCTCAACTCTGAATACAACAAGGAAAGGTGGGAATTTATAACCATGTAACAGTCAATCCTAAAGGAAATCAACCCTGAATATTAATTGGAAGGACTGATGCTGGAGCTCCAATACTTTGGCCACCTGATGCGAAGAGCTGACTCATTGGAAAAGACCCTGATGCTGGGAAAGATTGAGGGCAAGAGAAGAAGGGGACGACAGAGGATGAGATGGTTGCATGGCATCACCAACTCAATAGACAGGAATTTGAGCGAAGCCCCAGGAGATAGTGAAGGAAAGGGGAGCCTGGTGCACTGCGGTTCATGGGATCGCAAAGAGTTAATGACTGAACGACAGGAACAAGCAGGATAGGGGTCGATGGATGGAAAATTACTAAGAGGAAGCATCAGGATGATGGTAGAGATTCACGCTAAACCCACCTAATAGGACTCTTGCTGAAGGCAGGCTGAGGTGATCAGCTGTCACTTGGGAGATGTGGGGCATAAGGAACCCAATCAGGTATCAGTCAGGTATTGGTGATCGGAGCTGGAAGGTGGGGTACTCTGGCCAAACTGGCTTACCAGGACTCTTGCTAAAATTGGAGAACATGCCCACAGACAGGGCCTAGTTGAAGAATACTCGGAGGAACCCAACTAGGGTTTGGTCAAGGAGATCATCTTTGTGATACACTTCTCAGAGGGCACTCCACCGCAGGCTTGGGTGGGGTGGTGAAGGACAGGTGCTGGAAGTTGCCAGCAGCAAATTGAGAAAGGGGGAAACGTAACCAGGATGCTGGATCACTGGAGTACAGTGTTTAGACCGAGGGGATGTATTGATCCGGTTAGGCTGCATCACGATCCAATAAGAAATAACTCACAAACCTCAGCAGAGTAGCATGAGGAAAGATTTTTCTCACTCCTGTTACATGTCTAGTGTGGGTCAGTAAGGGGCTCCGTTGACCACATTCACTCAGAGACGGATATCGAGAGAGGTTTCATCTTGATGAATGTGCCCCAGTCCCTAACGTGTCATTAGCAAAGTGTATTCATTGGCTCTGCTTGACGACAAATGGGTTGTTCAGTCCTGGAGGAGGGGAACAGGAGTGTTTACAATTAATCCAAATGACTGGAAGGGAGGGGCTTGCCTGAGTTCTGCCTACTCACGCTGCTAATCACATTCCTAGGAAGCTCACTGAGACACAACCACACGCGTAGTGGTTTCAACATCCTACTTCAGGAACACGTGAAAGAATGTCCATTTAGAATATAAAGTGCATTTGAATAGTTTTAGCATCATCAGTAATAACAGGGTCCTGAAATTAGTGGGCTTAGAAATCTAGTTACTGATAATAAAATATGTGTAGGGGTAGAGATGATCTTCCTTCAGTAATTTTTCAGTTCTGGTCGGGAATATCCTTTAGTCCTGGTGGAGTGACAGCCATGAGCAGACTTAGTGCTTCATGGGCACGTGAAGATGAACAGGGTATAGACCCAAGGGACTGAGGTCTCACTAGAGGAAAATAGCAAAGTTTAATGTCCATAACAAAGAGTTTTATGTTATCACGTGTGTGTGTGTTGGGTGCTCAGTCATGTCCAACTCTGTGACCTTTTGGACTATAGCCCACCAGGTTCCTCTGCCCTTGGGATTCTCCGGGCAAGAATACTGGAATGGGTTGCTATTTCCTTCTCCAGGATCTTCCCAACCTAGGGATTGAACCCAAATCGCTTGCATGTTATCACATGTATCACATGGTTATTGTATGAGGTAAAAGGTGATAAATACCTAAGAGAAGTATAGCAAAGTGTAATGGGAGTTCAAGCAAGGGAAGCTGTTAATAATTAAGTGAATAATTAAGTGAATAATCACTTCTTTTAATCAGGCAAAAGCATCAGTGTTACTGTGTTACCTTCATTCTTCCTGTCTTGTTCTTGGGCTCAATTTGATCTCAAACTAATTGTAACAATGATTAATAGATAGTATAAGAGCCGTTACCTCTGGGGCCAGGATTCAAAACTCACTGTCACCACTTACTAGCTCCGTGACCTGGACAAGTTACTTTGTCTCCCTGTCCTATTTTCATCACCTCTGCAACAGAAGTGATGATTATAGTATCCACTTCCTAGTGTTGCAGTGAGATTTGAACTGAATACATCCTACTTAATTTTCCGTTTTTCCTACAGGGTTTAAATGTTTCCCCTTGGATTGTTTTGGTGTGTTTAGTACAAACACTGACTTCCTGAAATGTGTCACTTGTTAAGTGTCTAGGCCCAACATGAATGCTTGGCAATTCCTAAGATACTGAAAGTCTTGCCTTCCTGAGTGAGGGTCACCTTGAGCATTTCTTTCTGTGCCCAGTAGATCAGGCTGAGTACATTGTGAGGGCTAGATTGTCAGTTAGCCTTTTCCTGGCCTGTGAGGCAGCCTTAGTCTAGAGACCTCTGGAATTTCAAGGTGGCCTCTGTTCTGATCTTGGAATTCAGGTCTGCTGAGGACACATTTCCAAGCCCTCACTGTGATTACCTGCATCTCTCCAAAATCATGTTAAATTCAACTCAAATGTGATACAAATCCACTGTGGCAAAGTTCTGGAGGCATTCTGCTTCTTTGAGTTCAAAAAATTAAAAGGTTTGTGTGTTTGGGAAGATCCCTGGAGAAGGGAATGACAACCCACTCCTATATTCTTGGCTGGAAAATTCCACGGACAGAGGAGCCTGGCAGGCTCCAGTCCATGGAGTTGCAAAGAGTCAGACACGACGTAGCTTGATGAGCTAGAGGCTGGGTGTGATGGACGGGAGGCGTGTGGCTCATCTTGGCCACTGCACACCCTGCCGCTCCTCTTCCTTTGCTGCTCCTTGAACACAAAGTGGATGAATTTGAGATGATGCTTCAGAAAGCTTGTGGGCTTGAGCGGGTGGAGAGGTGGGCATGGAGACCCTGTCTTTGGTAAATAGGTCTGAGGACACCTATCTATTATAGCCTAAACTTCTAGGGAAAAAGGAGAGTTCATATCAATATAATGGAGAGAAACTTAAAAAAATGTATTTATTTGGCTGTGTTGGATCTTAGTTGTAGCCCACGGGCTTAGTTGCCCCAGGGCATGTGAGATCTTAGTTCACTGGCCAGAGATCCAACCTGCGTCCCCTGCATGGCAAGGCAGTCTTAGCCACTGGACCATCAGGGAAGTCCCTGGAGAGAATCTTTGATTCAAGCTGTTTAGAAAATTGGACTGGCTGCCAGTGAGTTCTGAGTGCCCAGGAGAATTTAAGCGTACCACCTCCAGGGCAGATTTTCTGTGAAGGGATTATTGCATAATGAAAACTCAGACCAGAGATTCCTCTAGTGAGCTCTACATTTTTTTTTCCTCCAAATTTAAGAAGCTCTAATTTTGTACATTAGATGCAGCCTGGCATCACTCGCCTCTCTGGCCAGGTTCTGCCATTCCCTTGGGGCATGCGTAAATAAGAGAACAGGTGCCAGACTGGAAAAAATAAATATGACAGTCTATGTCTACTTCCTGTCCCACATAACTGTTCAAATCGTAACATTCGTTCATTCCTTGCTTCATTCCACAAACATTCCTTAAGCTCCTGCCAGACACTGGGAATGCAATAGCAGTGTCAGGCCAGGTTGAAAGAAATTTAACAGCTTGTGACAACTGTGAAAAACAAGCAAGAAATGCGCGCATCTGACTTCATTCCGAACTGCCCACACCACCGTGCGTCTGAGGGCTCGGTCTCTGATTTGTTCATTTGTTTGTTCTTTCAGTAATCTCTTAATGTACCTTGAAGATGTTCAAAGTCTGAGCCATCCTGCCAACTGCAGAGGCTAGACTAATAGGTCATTTCAAAGGCATATGCCACAAAACCCCAACTACCTTATTCCTCTGCAGCGTGAAGAATGGAAAACTACAAGATTTCTTGGGAAGAGTTCCTCCCCCTGCCCCCCCATCAAATGCTTATCTTATGCAAAGCATGTATTGCAAATGCTCAGGTACCTATTTTGGGCGCTTTATTTTTCACTTTTGCATTTCATACAGCAGAGGTGTGATTATAAGGGAAGCGTTAATTCTCCTTTGCATTACTTAGCACATTTGAATAGGTTGGATTGGTTTAACGTGGAAATGTTTGAGTTTTTTCCAAGACCGTCACGTCTTTTAAAAATGAATAATTGCTTCAGAAGTGAGGAAGGACCAAAGGGCAGACACAGGCGACCTGGGTCATGAGCACCTGAGAGTTTCGTACCAAACACACACCTTTCCAGATGGTGTCGCGTCACACCACGGCCCCTCTCTGGTTTTGAAGTGGAGGAAGTTTGCTTTGCAATGCTGTGTTGGGCACACGTCAATCATATGCACACATACGTGTGCATAGGTGTGAAGTGTGTGCATGTATACCCCTTCCCTCTGGAGCCTCCCTCCCAGGCCCACCCCCGAGGTCGTCACCCAGCGTCAGGCTGAGCACCCTGAGCTGCATAGCAAATTCCCGCCGAGCTCCCTGTTTTACACCTGGTAGTGTCTATATGTCAGCGCAACTCGCTCAGTCCGTCCCATCCTCGCCTTCCCCTGCTGTGTCCGCAAGCCCGGTCTCTGTGTCTGCATCTCCATTCCTTCCCTGCAAATAGGCTCATCAGTACTGTTTTTCTAGATTCCATGTGTATGCATTAATATATGATATTTTTCTCTTTCTGGGTTACTTCACTGTGGGTAACAGGCTCTAGGTTCATCCACCTCATTACAATTGACTCGAAATTGTTCCTTTTTATGGCCAAGTAATATTCCATTGCATATAGATACCGTAACTTCTTTATGCATTCACCTGTCAATAGCTCTCTAGGTTGCTTCCTAGATATCTGTTGATATCTAGGGTGAACACTGGGGTACATGTGTCTTTTTTCAGTTATGGTTTTCTTGGGTGTGTGCCCAGTAGTGGGATTGCTGGGCGGTATGATAGTCTCATTCCTGGTTTTTTAGGGAATCTCCACACTGTTCTCCATAGCGGCTGTATCAGTTGCCTTTGTCATTTCACTCATGCTCGCTCTCCTTCCACGGGAAACACTTCCCCAGTTCCCAGTCAACCCACGTTGCCACATCCTGCTCTCAGGGCCCCTCCTTCAGGAAGGCCACTGTGAGCTGGGGTTCCTGCAACTCTCCTTTGTGCTTTAAATGTTATCACACACTTGCCCCTTTGCTCCCTTGCCATGGAGCCAGTGTTTTCAGACCCTACCATGTTACAGGCTTTTTGAGACAGACTCTTTTTATTTTTTTTCAGATAATTTATTCACCCAACAGATATTTATGGATAGGTTTGTCTTATAATTCATTGTATAAATCATGACCCTGCCCTTTTTCTTGGAAAGGAAATAAAATTGAAAATAGGAAGAGTCAGAAGGTTGGCTAACATATTTGAGTGCTTCATAAATCTATTCCAGACACCAGATACAACTGTCACCACAACACCCAAAGTCTCTCTCTCCGGGACTTTGGTTTGGAGTAAGGAGGAACAGATCATAAATAAGCATTCAAAAAGATGTTTCCTGCTTATAGAAATTAAATAGATTTATTATAGAAAAAATAAATTCATAACTTGTTTTCTTCCTTCTAGTATTAGTGTAATGGCAGTTAAGGAAAGTTGACTACTGGTGGTTAAGCAAGTCTAAAGCCTAAACTTCCTGGATGTGAGTCCTGCCTTTTCCAGTTGGCATACTACAAGAAGATTAAATGAGTTAACACATGGAAAAGACTTACACCACTGCCTGGCACATAGTAAGAGCTCAGTTAGGAATATGTTAGTTTCATTATTACTCGACAAAGGCACTATATTAATAAATCCACTGAAAATCTGGAAATAAGACTGTTTTTACTGTTAACCTCTTATATCAATACATTAAGAGATAGACAAATTGTCTCAAAAGCTAACAGTAGTTTTCCAGGGCAAAGGGCTCTATTTTAACTTTTTGCAATAGATCAGTACAGCTAAAATATCACTTGTGTGCTTCGTTAGCCATGAAGGTTTAGAGAAAGGACAGCTACGTGGTGAGTGTTGATGTTACCTGTCCAAACACTCCCAGCAGGGAGAGTGTCAGCCTCACAGCTTAGCCCAGTGTTCCCCTCTGGGATTTTTTTCCTCCAGTTTTATTGGGAAATAATTGACATACATCACTGTTTAGGTTAAAAGTATACAGCACGATGGTTTGATTTACATATATTGTAAAATGATTGCAATAGGTGTAGTTAACATCCATCATCTCATGGGTACAACAAAAAGAAAAAAAAAATTCTCCTTGTGATGAGAGCTTTTAGGACCTGTTCGCTTAGCAGCTTTCTTGTATAGCAGCGTTAACTATAGCTGGAGCAAACTCTGGGAGATAGTGGAGACCAGAGTCCATGGGGTTGAAAGAGCCCGGCACAGCTTAGAAGCCTGAGTAACAAGTGTTAACCAGTCGTCATACTGTACTTTACACCCCACACTTAATTCTCTCATAACTGGGAGTCTTTGGGCCACTTTCCTCTGAATCATTTGTGTAAGCCCCACAGCACCCAGAGCAGCGCTTTGCACCGTATAGGACTTCAGTAAGTCCCAATAACTTGTATTAACATAAAGATACATTTACTGTTTTGTGGCGCCAACTACTTGGGCTTCCTGGCTGTTAACAAACTAGAAATTTCGATTGAGTGGTGGGCTTCTCCCTCCTTCACAAACGTATGGGATCCTGCTCAGATACCCGAGGGATTCTCCCATGCCCTTTGATCAGGTAAATCATCCCCCTTCCTGCCCTCTGCCCTTGACTTACGTCCTGCAGAGGGTCACCGTCCCGCAGGGACTGGAGCACAGAGAAACGTGCTCTGATCTGCCGAAGGAGTTTGGGGTCAGACGACGGTGTGTGCACGTGTGTGTGGGTGCACGCTCGTGTGCTGAGAACATGTGCAGGCAGCACTGGGGGGCATCGCTCAGATCTGCAGTCGGCTCTCATGTTGCATATGGGGACAGAGACGCGATCAGGGCCAGCCAGAAATCAGATGGACAGACAGATGAGAGTAAAGTCTGAATCTTGGTTTTGAAGGTCGAGATAATAGATTGTTCTTATGTAGCCACAGTTCTCTAGCAACTTAGTGGTGAGTTCACACAACCCAGTACAAGTGTAGGTTATGTATTAGTCTGCAAACATAAATGCCGACTTACTGACTTGCCGGAAGGAAACTAACTTCTTATGGGCTCACTGTGCCCTTGCTTATAGGTTAGTATTCTTCAGTCTCCTGAGAACTTGGGTCCTTAGGCCCTTGGTCTCAAGAGGTCTGAACTGGGTGTGATTGGAACAATACTAGCCTGTGGGCATTAAAATTTTGTCCTGAAGGCTAAGTCCAAAGGTAACATGGGCATTGAAAAATCAAGTAGACGGTATAATTACGCAGTACATTCAAAAGGGCCAGGATGGGTGGTAGAATCTAGGTGTGGCAATGATTCGGCCATTAAGGATACTTTTGAGAGGGAGGGTCACGGAGTAGACCTAGGACAATCCCAAAGCCAGTGGAGCCTTGACCCTTCTTATGGGGAATGAGGGTGGGAGAAGAAGAAGCTCACTTAGGCAATTTTTGAAGCTAAATTTGTTCATTCATCTGTGCTGTCCTTAGTCACTCAGTTGTGTCTGACTCTGTGACCCCATGAACTGCAGTCCACCAGGCTCCTCTGTCCATGGGATTCTCCAGGCAAGAATAGTGGAGTGGGTTGTCGTGTCCTCCTCCAGGGGATCTTCCTGACCCAGGGATTGAACCCAGGTCTCCTGCACTGCAGGTGGATTCTTTGCCATCTGAACCACTAGGGAAGCCCATTCATCTAATAGGTATTTATTGAATATCTACAACATCTACTCTGTGCCATTCACTATTCTAAGTATTGGCAGCACATTAGTGAACAATACTGACAAAATCTTTGTCTTCATTGGAGCTAGGAGAAGGAGAAAACAATGGAATCAATTTAAATGTGTTATAGAATATGTTAAGTGGTAATATACATAATTTAAAAAAATAAAGCAGTGGGAAAGACTTGGGAATGCATATGCTGCCGGGGTGGGAGTGGGGAGTGCAAGTGGTTTGCTCTTTTAAATAGAGTGATGAGTTAAGATCTCATGAGATGAACTTTGAACTCAGCTTTCAAGAAGCAAATCTTTTGGAATTTTAGAGAAAAATGTGTGTCAGGCAGAAGGAATAGTAGACGCAAAGTCCTCGAGGCAGGAGTGTACTTGATGTGTTTGAAGAAGAGCAGGGAATTGTGCCTGGAGATGATATCAGAAAAGTGATGGGGCTGGATCGTGCCAGGTCACGGAAGCCATGTAGGCTTCTCTAACTGTGAGATGGAAGCTGGCAAAGAGCTTTATGCAGAGAAGTGACATAATTTGACTTGTGTTTTAATGAATTACTGTTGCAGCTGAGAATAGGCCCTGGGTAGACCCAGAGAGACTGTTAAGGAGGCTTTGGCAATAATATGATGGGGGATGATGGCAGCTTAGACAGGATGATGGCAGGGGAGGTGGGGAAAAGCAGACAGGTTCTGGAAATACTTGGAAAGTTCAGTTCAGTTCAGTTGCTCAGTCATGTCCAACTCTTTGCGACCCTGTGAACCGCACCACGCCAGGCCTCCCTGTCCATCACCAACTCCCAAAGTTTACCCAAACCCATGTCCATTGAGGCGGTGATGCCATCCAACCACCTCATTCTCTGTCATCCCCTTCTCCTCCTGCTCTCAGTCTTTCCCAGCATCAGGGTCTTTTCACATGAGTCGTATCTTTGCATCAGGTAGCCAAAGTATTGGAGCCTCAGCTTCAACATCAGTCCTTCCAAAGAACACCCAGGACTGATCTCCTCCTGGATGGACTGGTTGGATCTCCTGGCAGTCCAGAGGACTCCCAAGAGTCTTCTCCAACACCACAGCTCAAAAGCATCAATTCTCCAAAGCTCAGATTTCTTTATAGTCCAACTGTCCCATCCATACATGACTACTGGAAAAACCATAGCCTTGACTAGACAGACCTTTGTTGACAAAGTAACATCTCCGATTTTTAATATGCTGTCTATGTTGGTCATAACTTTCCTTCCAAGGAATAAGCGTCATTTAATTTCATGGCTGCAATCACCATCTGCAGTGATTTTGGAGCCCCCAAAAATAAAGTTAGTCACTGTTTCCCCATCTATTTGCCATGGAGTGATGGGACCGGATGCCATAATCTTAGTTTTCTGAATGTTGAACTTTAAGCCAACTTTTCCACTCTCGTCTTTCACTTTCATCAAGAAGCTCTTTAGTTCTTCACTTTCTGCCATAAGGGTGGTGTCATCTGCATATCTGAGGTTTTTGGTATTTCTCCTGGCAATCTTGATTCCAGCTTGTGCTTCATCCAGCCCAGGTTTCTCGTGATGTACTCTGCATATAAGTTAAATAAGCAGGGTGACAATATACAGCCTTGACGTACTCCTTTTCCTATTTGGAACCAGTCTGTTGTTCCATGTCCAGTTCTAACTGTTGCTTCTTGACCTGCATACAGATTTCTCAAGAGGCAGGTCAGGTGGTCTGGTATTCCCATCTCTTTCAGAATTTCCCACAGTTTGTTGTGATCCACACAGTCAAAGGCTTTGGCATAGTCAATAAAGCAGAAACAGATGTTTTTCTGGAACTCTCTTGCCTTTTCGATGATCCAGCGAATGTTGGCAATTTGATCTCTGGTTCCTCTGCCTTTCTAAAACCAACTTGCACATCTGGAAGTTCACGGTTCACGTATTGCTGAAGCCCGACTTGGAAAATTTCGAGCCTTACTTTACCAGCGTGTGCTGCTGCTGCTAAGTTGCTTCAGTCGTGTCTGAGTCTGTGTGACCCCATAGACGGCAGCCCATCAGGCTCCCCCGTCCCTGGGATTTTCCAGGCAAGAACACTGGAGTGGGTTGTCATTTCCTTCTCTAATGCATGAAAAGTGAAAGTGAAGGCACTTAGTCGTGTCTGACTCTTCGCAGCCTCATGGATTGCAACCTACCAGGCTCCTCTGTCCATGGGATTTTCCAGGCAAGAGTACTGGAGTGGGGTGCCATTGCCTTCTCCATTACTAGCGTGTGAGATGAGTGCAATTGTGCGGTAGTTTGAGCATTCTTTGGAATTGCCTTTCTTTGGGATTGGAATGAAAACTGACCTTTTCCAGTCCTGTGGCCACTGCTGAGTTTTCCAAATTTGCTGGCATATTGAGTGCAGCACTTTCACAGCATCATCTTTTAGGATTTGAAATGGCTCAACTGGAATTCCATCACCTCCACTAGCTTTGTTGCTAGTGATGCTTCCTAAGGCTCACTTGGCTTCACATTCCAGGATGTCTGGTTCTAGGTGAGTGATCACACCATCGTGATTATCTGGGTCATGAAGATCTTTTTTGTACAGTTCTTCTGTGTATTCTTGTTGCCTCTTCTTAATATCTTCTGCTTCTGTTAGGTCGCTACCATTTCTGTCCTTTATTGAGCCCATCTTTGCATGAAATGTTCCCTTGGTATCTCTAATTTTCTTGAAGAGATCTCTTGTAGAGTTCAAATAATTTGCTAATGAATCGGATGTAGGTTTTGACAGAAGGAAAAAGCAGGGATGACTCCAAGATTTTTAGTCTGATCTAACTGGAGGGCTAGAGTTGCCTCTGCCTGGAGTTGAACAGTTAAAGGTTGGATGTACATGGAGTCAGAGCCAGAGGAGCAATTGTCATAACCGGAGCTGCAGGGGAGCCGCCTGGCGCCATCGTGGTGACCCTCCCAACAGATGCACGGGCACAGTGACGTCAGCTGTTTCCTGGGACACACCAGAGAAAACCTGAAAACTCCATACTGCATTTCCTGTCATTTGAGACTTCATTCTCCTTTCATTGTAGCAGGTTTATGGTGGTTTACTGCTAATCTTGGCAATGGTTTTCCTTTACTTTTGGTCAGTCCTAGCTTTGATGTTTTAGCACCGTGTGTCATGAACAGAGGAGCCTGGTCGGCTACAGCTCATCGGGTCTCAAAAAGTCGGACACAATTGAAACAACTTAAGCATGCACGCACTGTGTGTCATAGTTTTGACTGGGGAGATGTCCTGTCATTTGAGATAAGGTCTAGTTTAACTTCAGAAAGTGGTCATGCTCTGTTCCCGTCATTTCCAAATTCTTGGAGACTACCTACCATTATCACACACACCCACACCCCTAAATGTGGTCACCCAAATCCAGGAAGTCACTTTTATGTCTCCACGCTGCTCCACCCAATCACCGCTTTACTCTTATAAGGTGGTGATTGGGTGGCAGAGGTCTGATTGCAGTGATGTCCAGTCAGGCAATGGTCAGGAACGGGGGCAGCCTCCTAGGCAGTGAAGGAGATGGACGTGTTCGTGTAAGTTCCTCCTTACTTTGAATATTTTGTTACTTCTTAGCAAGATCCTGAAAATGCCCATATAGTTCTTCCTCCACTTTAATTTTTTTCTGCCAAGATTGATTTTCTTCAGAAGCTCATATATATAAGCCTGTCTCCTATTTTCACTCAAAGAGACAGATGGTTGAAACTGACTCTAGCTTAAATTAAAAAAAAAAAAAAAAAGACATCTTGAATTTGAAAAATGCACATGGGTATCAGAAGGGGTTTAAGCCCTTAAGAACTGGTTGAGAAATCTGTTCTGAATACTGCCTCATATCACTGAGTTATCCATTCATGTATAGCATGCTGTGAGCAGGCGAAGCGGGGGGACTCTGCAGCCAAGCTTTTCAGATGGGTATTTGCTTTCTAAAAGGAATATAAAGGTTGTGCTGATGAGACAAATGGCAAACCTCCAGATCCTGGGCTCAGTCAGCATTTGCTCTGACATGGCCTGCAGGAAATATGCCATGGTCCTGCATTTCCGCCAGTATTGATTTTCTGCACTCTTAAGGGCATACTAGGGTAACCGGAAAAGCCAGTTAATCTTTGTAAGTACATCCATCTTGATGCATTTGTGCCCTGAAACATCCATGGCTTTATTTTGCTATCTTTTTCACTTTCTTTCTCTGGTAGAACTTAAATGTTGCTGAGCTTGCTTTGGTCATTCTGTGGTCGTGCGTCCTCACCAATGCCCTGCAAATGGATTGTGGGTTACGTGTGCACCCAGATGTTCATCTCTTGGCCCTCAGGGTAGTCAGAGCCTGGGTCAGCCTCCTGTGGTTGCCAACAGCTTTCTCCGTTCACTCAGCACGCTCTGCAAGTGTCACGTGGGTGTCATGCCATGCAAAATGTTGGCTGAGAAGAGACAAAGGCAGAAACAAGTTTATGAATGAAAGTTGATTAATCCTACAATCGATGTAGCCCAGTATATTTTCCATCTCATTTACCTGCAACTGACAATAGCCAGTACTGTGACTATGTAACCGTGAATGTGCGTGTGTCCAAAACCAAGTTCCATGAAACCATAGCTGTTCTTCCCGTGTGCAGTGTGACTCTTAGCAGTTCTCATCTGTTAATCACAAACATTGCTCCCTGTGACTCCTAACAAGCTTGATTTTGTTACATACTGGTGGTTTGCAACCCATGTTTAGAAAGCCTGTGTGTAAAACAGGCAGCCAGTGGAAGTGTTCTGTATGATGCAGTGAGCTCAAACCCAGTGCCCTGTGATAACCTAGAGGGTGGGATGGGGTGGGGGTGGGAGGGCGGTTCCGTAGGGAGGGGATATATATATATATATAGCCATATATAACTATGGCTGATTCATGTTGATGCATGGCAGAAACCAATGCAACAAAATGCTCAGTAAAAAAGGCTGTATGTATTACCTGCTAAGGATAAACCACCTGGTCTTGCACTTGGTTGGATCCCTTGGTATTTCCTTGCTGCCTACAGAGTTCAATCTCCCTAAAGTATGGCAGAGCGCATCTTGGACTGTAGAGTGACCATCTTGTCCAGGTTTGCCTGGGCTTTCCTGGAAGTCCTGCATCCAGGGAACTCCATCAGTCTCTGTGCAAACTGGGATGGTTGGTCACTCAGTCTTTGGAATCTCGTCTCTGACTGCACATTCATCCTCATTCTCTTCCGTCTTCTTTTGCACTGAGTGTTCCATTTATATTCAGTTACTTGTCCCACAGACTGGCCCTTCTCTTTCCTGTCTCCCCGCCTTTGTCCATGCTGTCCTCTGCCGGGGTGCACTCCTCGCCTTCTGCGGTCCTTGGGTCTGATTTCCCTCTGGGATCATTTGTTAGGTCATCAACTCAATGGAGCCTTCTTACTGCCTTCTTGTGAGCACAGTCATGCCTCAGACTATGCATATTAATTAGTAAGATCTTCAGGCGCCCTGTGTTTTTCTCAGCTATCTTACTGTTTGTCTCCTGTAGAACAAAAATGAGAAGAAAAACTACTAACATAAAGTGGGTGACAATGGCAGAAAAAGAATATAAAAGAAATAGAATAAAACAGTACGAGTGAGAGGGCCAATAGCGTGGGGCAAGGGAGGATGAGAAATGCAGAAAGCTGTGGGTGTAGGCAATAATTAAGAGCTACTGGAAACTGGGTTCGAACCTTAGCCTTTCACAGGTCAAGTTGTTAGCTTTGATGTGAGGATCGAATAACTTCATCATGATAACTTCAACCCAGATCAATGGTTCTTAAAATTAGGTAGGCTTAATTACAAATTTGTAAGTGTTTTATAGTTAATTTGGGAGGATATTGAAGTGGTTTTAAGATGTACAGATGTATCCTAGTAACTTATATGTTTAAAAGATTAAAAACCAATTGACTTTGTGAACATTCATATTGAGAAAAATATTTTTGACTTTATTATTTAAGCATTAAAATTTTCCTTCCCTTATTTTCGTTAGTATGTCTTGATTTTCCTTCCTTTAGCATGATGGTTTGAATTTGCTCTCGTTTGTGAGTTGCAAGACTCCCTGGGTAGTTTGAATTTGCCTGCATTCTCTATCAGAATAGAGTAGCCTTGTTAGGGAGCTCTGCTGGGCAGGGCTGTCTTAATTTAACATTGCTGCACAGAACATCTGGCCCCTTCATAGGAATGGGTAGTCAAGGACTCAGAGTCAAAGCTAAACTTAGTCATGGCTGAAGATTTGCTTCCTATCAGTTATTTTAAAGATCAGCCCCACAGGTTACCTGAGAGTCGTTTATTTTTAGACACATTCATTTATCATCTTAGCAACTCAGAGAAAACAGCTGCGGATACAATGGATGACTGTGTTTTAAAGCACTGATATTTTTACATCACTTCTAATGAGAAAGCCCAGCTATTGGCATGATGATTTATCCTCAAGGCCTTTTGGGCTTCTAGATTGCTGAAATTTTGGCTGAGATAAGCAATGGAGACTGTCAGTTATAAAGTGAATGGATTTTGCTAAATAATCCTTTTAGAGTCAAAAAACAGAGATTGAGATTAAAAATGTAAACCAGGTGGGAAAGCATGATATCAGTGGGTATCTGTGATTTAGGAAAAGATAGTTGAGTGGATGAGGCAATGCAAGGATTGTGTGTTTGATGCACATGTGTCCTAATGGATGAAAAAAATCAATTCCTGCCTGCCCCCCACCCTCCAGAGCCCATGGGGAATAAAGATTTGTTGCAGAAAAAAGAAGAACCTTTCTGAGTTGTATCACTGAAAAGCTTAGTGCAGTGGTCCACAAACTTTGGTACCAGGGACCAGTTTCGTGGAAGACTATTTTTCCACGGCCTGGGAAGGGGTAGTTTGAGGATGCTTCAAGTGCATTACATTTACTGTGCACTTCATTTCTATTATCATGGCATCAGCTCCACCTCAGATCATCAGGCATTAAATCCCAGAGGTTGGGGACCCCTGGCTTAGTGCACTCACCCAATGTACTGGTGATTAGAAAAATCCCGATAATGAAATTGTGGAAAACTTCTCACTTCTGTCTAATGATTATTTAGCAGTTCAAGGGACTTGTATTGAAGACTCATTGCTGGGCTCTAGGAGCACAGACATAAATTAGATGTGGCCCCTCCTTCAGAGCAGCTGTCGGTGCAAGAGGAGAGCATCGTGTGAGCAGAACGGAGGTGCATGTAGATGGAGCGTGTGGTACGTGTTGCCGCCAGTGCGCATGCGCAGGGTGCCGGCGGGCCGCCAGGGAGGGATGCTTGTCCCATGCCTGAAGGGGTGTTGGTGATAGTTTCAGGTGCACGACAGAGGGACTCAGCCATGGGAACACAAGTATCCATTCTCCCCCAAACATTTACATAGTCTTATACAAAGTATAGACTTTGTACTTTAGGCTTCTTTGTTTGGCTTCTTTACTGATACCTGGTGTAGGCAGATGATACACCTTTCCTATCTATTTCGACCTGAGGTTAGGTGTTTCAGCAGGAGTCTTTGTATAAGGCCTCACTCCTTTCTTCATTGTAGCATTCCTTGTGGCCTTCTCCAGTTGGCTCCCATCTCCTTCCGATTCTACTTTCCAGCCTTTTGTCTGCCCTGAGTCTTCGGGACCCAGTACCAAAATACTGCTTTCCAGTTGTCCAAACTCTTCCATCTTTAGTTTTCTGTCCTTTCAAGGATGGTCCTTGAAATGCTCATTTCCTAAGGACTCTTGATATCATCTGAGTGTTTCCCGAGAGAAGAGGCCCTAAAAACTGATGAATGATTCCCTTAATTGAAGAGCAATTCCTTTCCCAAAGAGAAGAAGCATGCTGAGTCTTCTAATGGGTAGAATGTACTGCAGGCATCAGAAGTAACTTGAAAATTTCCAGAACTTTTTGGCAGAGATGACAATGGGTTTTGAGTCTTTTAAATTGAAGAGCTCTCATCTCTATTCTGTTAACTAGACGAAAGGGCAGATCCCCTTTGGATTGATTTTTCTCTCTAGCATAATGAGCCTCTATGCTGAGTACTGGAGAACCTCTCCTGTTTAATGCGCTGCAATTGCCCATGCTTGAGTTACAGTCGAAGCAGTGCAATTTGGGTAGCTCAGAATCTTAAAGTGGTGAAAGTAGGGCTGGAGACAGTATGCAGATACAACGATCTTAAATATAGTTCATAAACCCAACAAGAGAGGTTCTAAAGGCATACTGCAGAAATACTACCTGATTTCCAAATGAAGAACCAACCCAATATGAATAAAATGAAGAGCCTTGAAAAATCAACACAGATTTTTAACTGTTTGTATGTACTAAGATATTTCCTCTCCAAACCTATAGTTCTCTATTGACATAAGGAGATCCTCCCTATGTATTAATAGGTGAGAATCTTGCAGTGCTTGGTACTACCCGGTACTGGCTTTGAGATATGGCTGGGAATTTCAGAGGCAAAGCCTTTTCGGCCGCCAGCTCTCTCATGCAGTTTATGTTTGCTGCCACCAGGCGGTGATAGAGAGTGATTGCAAGATTGGGCCGGGATTAGGCTGGTCGGGATCCGCTCTAAGTGCCTTTTGTTGAAGAGCTTTCTTGTGACTGAGAGTGAAATCCTGAATAAGTAAACTGTGACGGGGAAGCATTATTGAATAAAAGTATTCAAGAACAAAGACATCTGGTGATTCCAGTTCTGACTTGTCCTCGTAATGGTGGTGCACTTAGATAAATGCAGCTGTTTCCCTGTTTATGGGTAAAATATTGGCACTGGATTATATAATTGTTAAAGTTCTTATGTTCAAAATAAGCAAGTGCAATTTTAATTGTTAAAACAGCAAAGTTAAACGAAGAAAAACTTTTCATATAACAGGGAAGGCTATATTTTATTAATAACATCTTAGTTCACTTCTGTGGCTCAGATGGTAAACAATCTGCCTGAGTGTGGGAGACCCAGGTTTGATCCCTGGGTCAGGAAGATCCCCTGGAGAAGGAACCAGCAGCCCACTCTAGTATACTTGCCTGGAAGATCCCATGGATGGAGGAGCCTGGAGGGCTACCGTCAATAGGGTTGCAAAGAGTTGGACGTGACTGAGCAACTTCACTAGTTCACTTTATAGCAAGGCAAAGACAACCCATTGTGTGTGTGTGTGTGCACGCGCGTGCTTGCACGCACACGTGTGTGCACACATGCCATGCATGTTATGGGGAGAGGAAAACCAGGAGTGAGAGAAGGCTTCTCAATTTGTCTTCCTTACTTATTATGCGGCATATGCAAGTGAGGAATGAGACATCGTTCACATTTCTATGAAACCTTTCTGTGAAGTTCTATGAAACCTTTTCTTCAAGGTCTCATCTCTCCCTAAATCCAGTTTTTCTGATACCATATCCAGACATCTTAAATCTTCCTGGTATTTCTAAATCATTGTAGTTTAGACTCAAATCTGAATTTTCTGTGCTCAATGATTTTATTCTTCTTGTCTTTTTCTTTTCAGCAAAAGAGATAACTCTGTTTAGGTTATTGATATGAATTCAGCAAAATTTTAAGTAGATGGCTCTCTAGAATCAACTGCATCTTATCAGAAATAGGTTAAGGCAGACCGTGCTTTGAGGATCCTTGGGAGTCCCAAGATGAGTTCAGGTATCTAGAATGTCAAAACCATTTTCATACTGATGCTGAAGTGTTGTCTTTTTCAGTGTATTGACATTTGCAGTGATGGTGTGAAATTTATGGTAGGTCAGACTTCAGGTAAGTTAGCATAAATTGAGACAGGGCACCAAACTCCTAGCAGTGTTGGCACACCTCACTGCCACACACTTGCAGCTAAAAAGACACACAGTTTCACTTAAGAATGTCCTTCATGAGGCAGAAAATAATACTAGTTACGTTGAATCTTTAACCTCGAGCACACATCTTTTCTGGGTAACAAATGGGACATGTAAGGCACTCTGTTGCTTACCAAAGTTCCCTGGTTGTCTGGAGAAAAGCATTTGTGCAGTGTTTGAGTTGTGAGCTAAATGAGCTGCTTTTTTTCAAGAAACACTATTTTTTACTTGAAACTATGATTCATAGACAAACTATGGTTATTTAGGCTTGGTTATTTGGCAGAACTTTTCTCAAACATCAATGACCTGAGCTTGTCACCTCAAGAACACGATTAACAATATTTGTTGCTCATGATAAAATTTGAGCCTCAAGCAAAATTAGAGTTTTGGGAAACTTGTATCTGCTATCGTGAGCTGGACAGCTTTACCATCCACATGTAAAGACCCTTCTGAAGACTTTGGTAGTGATAGTACCAAATGTGATTTTTGGATGTTGTATAATGAAATGCATCAATATTTGAGAGAAGTCTGCATAATTTCTAAATAATCAGTGCATGATGTCATAAAATCATTCATGGATAAAATAAATTTTAAGTTTAAAATAGAACAATGGATTTTAATGTAACAGTATAAAAAGTTCACTGATAGGTGTGGTTCATATTCAGATTGCAAATGAACTTTGGAAAACTGCCATTTGTTGATTTTTGGTGTAATATCAAAGAATATCCAAAATTACTTCAAGAGGCTATTCAGATACTCCTGTGTATTTTCCAGAATACACAGTTATGTGAGATCAGGCTTTCTTTACAACTAAAATACTGTATCACAACAGATTTAATGCACACATAGCTGTAAGAATCCAGTTGACTTTTTAAAAGCAAGATATTAAAAAGAGAAGTGAAAATATGAAAGAAATACCCTCTTACAGTATTTTTTTGTCTTGGAAAGTATAGCTGTTTTTCCCTTAAAGTTTTATGTTAAGTAAAAAACCTTGCTGTTATGAAAGAATTAATCATTAGATATTTAAAGTTTTGTCAGTTTTGATTTTTAACGTGGTTGATGTTGATAGGTGTAACCCACATACAAAAGCTCTTTGAAGTCGCTGATAATTTTTACGAGTCTCAAGGGGATACTGAGACCAAACATTTGAGAACTCATCTACAAGTAGACCAGGTCTGGGCACCCCTCCCTCTATGAGATGGATTTTACTAAAATGTTTTTTTCCTAGTATACTGATGGCTGTATGATGTAGCATATAGCCCTCCCACGTCTTTCACCAGCAGACTTACTCTGAGATTTCTCTCACCCTGTTTTATTGACAGTGGGGTATAGCTGAAAAAATGGTTGTTCCATTCAGCCCTTCACCTCCCATCCAAGAGGAAGGAGATAGCTGCATTGTATAAGAAGTCAGGCAGGTGAATCGAAATTGTGAAAGATCAAATTTCTTATGCGTACCAAGTGGCAGATGAAAAGTTCAATATCTGATAGTGAAGAGCTGACAAGAGCAATTGTTTTCAGGCAGGAAAAGAGAATTTATTTCCAGGTGGTTTTTTTCAGTGAGTCTGGCAACAGCTGGGCAATGATTTAAACCTCCTAGGATTCTGACTTTAAGCTTAAAAATACATTTGCATATGCCAGCATTAGAAATGGAATCTCAAACTGCTGCCAACTTAGACAACCAAAAGGAAATAGAGATCTAAATGGTTCAAAAGCTAAGCCTCGGGAGGTTCTGTTGCTTGGCAGCTGTGTAAACTTAGCCAAACCCTCTGCTTCTCCTCTCTTAGATGCTTAGTTCTAAACAGGACCACACTGGCTCGTGACCATATGGGCAGGCAGGGGAGTGAAGGGAACGGGTCTCCTTGTTGGGTTCAAGAAAAGTCGAACATTTTCCTTTCTGTGTGGATGTGTGTAGAGTAAGAAATGTGGAGGAGAGGCAGGGTTAACAGGGAGGACAACACCAGGTGGGGAAATGACTTCTGTTTTTCCCTAACTGGGTGTCTGTGTTTTTTTCCTCATATTTTTTTCCTTTCTTCCTTGGAAGTTAGGACTGTGAGACACTTTTATGACGGAGCAGTAGGAGTGACCGTCTCTGTAATTAACTTCTTAACCAGAGAAGGAATCATTTCTCCATCACCACTCTGTTCTGTGGGGGAAGTGGGTGAAATAGGACAGTATGCCCACCTGGGACAGCTTGACGTATAATCCCTATCTATTTCGACAGAAAAAGCGAGAGGAATTTTACTAGTTAGATTAAATGACCACATTTAGTTGTGTAAAAATATTTTTCCTTTGAGTCACATCTCTTTAACCACATCTTCCATTTTATAATCCATTTAGGTTGAGAAGCATACTATACCTTTAATGTATTTCTCACTGTAACTTTTTAATACTTATTTTTATTGAGGTGTAATTGACATGCATTATGTTAGTTTCAGGTGTACAACATAATGATTTGCGCTTTGTAGATATTGTAAAATGTGTACACTTTCACAATATGAAATTTTGTGATATTCGCCCCAGTAAGTCTAGAGTTTCACATCTGGCACCATACATAGTTAACATCATTTTTTTCCTTGGGTTGAGAACTTTCAGGATCTCCTCTCTTAACTTTAAAAGTATTGTTAACCATAGTCACAATGCTGTTCATTACATCCCCATGATTTATTTGTTTTCTCACTGGAAGTTTGTGCCTTCACTCACTTCACTCACCCCTCATCCCCAGCTCTGGGGACCATCAGTCTGTTCTCTGTTTCTGTAAGCTTGATTTGGGCTCTTTGTTGTTGTTGTTGTTGTTGTTAAAGTTTTAATTTTTTGTTTTGACCATGCAGCATGGCTTATGGGCTCTTTAGTTCCCCAACCAGGGGTTGAACTATGGCCCCCAGTAATGAGAGCACTTGAATCCTAACCACTGCACCCACCAGGGAATTCCTCCCCCTCCCAGTTTTTTTAGATTTAGACCATTCGCAGTGAACTTTGACTGATGTTTTTAGTTATTAAATTAATGTAGAATTAGTGATGGGGTAAAGAGTTCGCAGGGTAAAAAATAGTAATACTATTAACGATAGTAGAAAAAGAGGAGGAAGAAGAAGAGAAACAACTTTTCTGGCATGTTTAATGTTTGGCCAGGTATAGTTTTAATCTCTCATTATTGATTCAGTTACTTGAAAGGTAAGGATGGCAGTTTACTTAGCTGAAAGATGGGCTGAAACCCAAGTTGTGAGAACACAGGTATCTGGGAGGTTAGATGGAGATGTCTTAGTGAAACAAGGGGGTAAAGGCTGACCCAGGAGACAGGAGAGAAATCCGAAGGAGCAAGTTGAAATTTGAAAAATTTACAGATCTTGGGAATTGGGGTATGGAATCCAGAGTGAAAATAGAGTAGCTGATTTGAACTTTGAGGTCTGTTGTCAGGTAGGAGTAATTTGGCAAATGAGAAAAGAAATACCAGAGATGAAGTGGAATTATATCCAGTGATAGTAAAACTGGAGAACCTACAACAGACCAAGCGCTAAGATGCAGAGGAAGTAGGAAGATGAATCAAGCAAGTGCAAGAGAATGTGGGCGAAAGGAATGTCACTGATGGAAGCAAATGTAGAACATGGGCTTTGCTAGGAGGAGAGCTGGGACGCATTGTAAACACCGCATCAGCTGACCCCGCACGGGTGGAGCTGGGGAGGGACTGCATGGAGAGTTTCTCCAGGATGGAGTTGCGCTGTAGTTGGCTGGTGGGCAGGAGAATAGGGGGATGACAAGACAAGAAGGAGACATACACCTTGGGGTGGGTTTGATTTACTCACTTGACTCCTCGTCCTTTGTAAGTGAAAGAAACTGGCTTTTCCATGTGTGTGAAGTAAGTGAGCAATAATTGGCAGCAGATAGCTCTGACTCTTGAGAAGGCGATGGTACCCACTCCAGTGCTCTTGCCTGGAAAATCCCATGGACGGAGGAGCCTGGTGGGCTGCGGCCCATGGGGTCGCGAAGAGGCGGACACGATTGAAGTGACTTAGCAGCAGCAGCTCCGACTCTTATTTTCTTAAACTGAGAGCGTCAAAATTGCCTTTGCAGTGACCTGCATTGGCCCCAGGAAGCTCTATAACTCATGTCCCCTGTGCCTTGCTCCTCGATTTGCTTTGTTTAATGTGCAGGGAGTTTTAGTTGGTCAGATGGGAAAGCCCTCCGGGAAAGCCTATGAAGTTCAGTGCTGACCCTGCATTTCGTGCCACTTAAATAGTGGCTTAAATAGCCAGTTCACTCTGCGTAAAGGTCCATTCATTACTGTGTACTTCCCAAAGCCTCAACGAGGTGTTCTCTTGAGATTCCTTATTCTCCCAGGGGTCAGTGCTAAGTGTCTAGTTTGGAATAGATCCAAAAATCAGTAAGTGGAAGGTATTCCATCTCTGTCTTTTAACACTGTGCTTCTCCTGCCTTTAAAAAAGTGGAGTGTTATTGGAAACATCACTATGTAGTATAATAGCATGCTACATACTATACTATAATAGTATGCTATGTAGTATGTAGTGTAATTCTTTTAAAATTCCCTTGGTGTTTTTGTTGTTATACTTTTAAAATATTGGATTTGTGGCTGGTAACAGCAACTTAAATGATCACCATTGTCAGACAGATTCATCAGTTTTAAGAAGACCTTTGCACTTTGCAGAAATGTACTGAGAATACAGTTTATATCCCACTATTGAATGAAGTCCTTCTCAAGAAAATCACAACAAATATGGGATATTCCTATTACATGGTTTGCTCCTTAATGACTGTGATATATGCCTGAGGTCATACTGATATTTTTGACAGACTGGGAAAGGCAGAGAAAAGGGAATGTGGAGAGAGGGAAACCTTAAGGTGTTTTTGAGACGATTCCACTGGCTGTTTTCAGCCTAGGATGACACAACTATTGCTTTAACAGTTTTTCTGATAAGACATTTCATTTTTGACAGCAGAAAAGTAACAAAATTGTAAATCGCATTGGCCCCCATTGAGGAAGAATATATGTAAGTTCTCAGATGTCTTCTGGTAGTAGGTTCTCATTTTCTCTTGTCAGGATTTTTGGTGTTGAAAATTATTGGCAAACAGTATTTTAGTGGTAACTGTTATTTTTGTCAGTTCTCTGACTTTTCTTGGGGGGGAAAAATCAGCTCTAACTGCTTGAGTCCATGTTCTTCCATGTTGGCCATCAGATTGGAACCAGAAAGACCTTCTTCCTTCAGTCAGAATGTTTCCTGCCTGCTGGCGTTGACCACTGCTTCGTTTCCTCAGGCTGTATACCTGTCCTCTACTACCTCCTGGAGTTTGCTCAAACTCATGTCCTCTGAGTCAGCAATGCCATCCAACCATCTCATCCTCTGTTGCCCCCTTCTTTTCGCGTCCTAAATCTTTCCCAGCATCAGGGTCTTTTCCAATGAGTGGGTTTTTCACATCAGATGGCCAAACTATTGGAGCTTCAGCTTCAGTCCTTCTAATGAATATTTAGGGTTGATTTCCTTTAGGATTGACTGGCTTGATATCCTTGCTGTCCAAGGGACTCTTAAGAGTCTTCTCCAATACCACAATTTGAAAGCATCAGTTCTTCAGCACTCAGCCTTCTTTATGGTCCAGCTCTCACATCCATACATGACTACTGGAAAAACCATAGCTTTGACTAGACAGATCTTTGTTGGCAAAGTGATGTCTCTGCTTTTTAATACGCTGTCAAAGTTTGTCATAGATTTTCTTCCAAGGAGCAAGCATCTTTTAATTTCAAGGGATAAGAATAGGCATAAGCAAATTTATACCCTGATTTTGTTTTGTCACTTTTGTTTTTCATACACCTTTTGATTTCCCAACCCTTATTATGCCTAGTGAATCCACTTTTCTGTTTTTTCAAGTCTTTGCCACTTGCCTCCGCAAGTCTGTTCTTACTGACTGAAGTTTGTATTTCTTGACTTGAATTCATCTGCACATCTCATGCACAGCCTGCTGGTTCTCTCTTCTGCAGGTCTTTGCAGATCTCTGTCTCCCTTTTCCGTGCTAGTCCCTGACCTCATTCCATATGCAGTTCAAATTCCACTACTCAAAACTCACCTCATCTACTCCACCAGATCTATATCTTGTTCTGCATCCCGTCTGAACTTGTACATTGTTGATCAGCAGAGTGGAGTTCAGAGCATGGACATGCTTAAACTGAGGTCCTTCTGTGTATGGACTTTAACTTGAACTCGGGCAAACTCCAAGAGATAGTGAGGGACAGGGAGGCCTGGCATGCTGCAGTCCATGGGGTCTCAAAGAGTCAGACACGACTTAGCAACTGGACAGCAACAACAAATGTATACAGGGTTAGGCCTTGCTGCATCTCCTTTATCTGAATTGTGAAAAAGGCACTCATAATAATATTGGTCTCCTTGGATGGTTGTGATTAAATGTGATAATACATGTAAAGTGTCTGGCACTCAGGGATCAGTGCGCCAAGCTCTCAGGAGCATTTCCAGCCACACCGCATGCTCACAGAGTTGAGATGTGTAGTCCTTGAACGAAAGAATCTGGCTCTGCAGAGAATGCCTAGCACAGGTTAGCTCTTCAATAAGCATGTGTTGAAAAATGCAGAGCATGGTCGTGAATAGCAGAGATTGATTATCATGATGATGGTTGTTATTATTTCCACAAATCTTTGCCATCGCATTATAAGCAAAAATGTGTGTGGTAGGACAGGAGGAACACAGTACACTTCCCAAAGTGTATTTCATCTGAAAGTGCCTAAGGGTGACTGCAGATTCTTGATTATCTTCTAAAGACAGTGACAGGAAGTTCCAGGATTTTTCATTGCTTGTGTTTTATATGTACATATAATACACACACACACACATATATATACGTGTGTGTGTGTGTATATATATAAAGTTTATTTATTTATTTTTGACTGTATTGGGCTTTCTTGGCGCAGGCTTTTCTTAAGTTGCTGGGAACGTGGACTACTCTCTAGCTGTTGTGTGCAGGCTTCTCATTGGAGGGGCTTCTCTTGTTGCAGAGCACAGGCCCTGGGGCACGCAGGCTTCAGTAGCTGCAGTTTGTGGTTTCTGTAGTTGCAGCTCCCCAGCTCTAGAGCCCAGGCTCAGTAATTGTGGCAAGACCACCGTGCACCTAGGCGTGTGAGGTCTTCCTGGATCAGGGACTGAACCGGTGTCTCCTGCGTTGGCATGCAGGCTCTTCACCACTGAGCCCCCAGGCAAGCCCCACTTTGTATCCTTTAGGGTGTTTTTTTTTCCATCCCTCACTTTGTCATCTACTTAGAGATATACTATATATGTGTGTACACAAACATATACACACACACACACATATATATTCATCATAGTTGCATGGAAGTAATATGCAAATGGATACTTGTGACGTTTATGATTAGTTTTTTAAAAAATTTATTTTAGGAACTTGGGTCAGAGAAGGGTTCTTCATTTCTCAGTGCTTCCATTTGCTTAGCTTCCAATCGGGAGCAGGAAAGAGACAAATATGAATGATGGAAAATTGGTGACTGTCTTCTCCAGATTCATTTTACTTGAAATTTCTGGCACCGTCACCACTAGGATCATCCTCACCGTTAACATGAAAACTCTTGTTCGGATCAATTTTCCCAAGAACTTGTCATAGTGTTATCTCCTAATTCATGTGTTCGCAAACATTTTTTGCTGTGAAAAGGAAAAGTGCCAGAATAAGCAGAATTGCATTCAGTATGCAAATGAAAGTTTTGTAGAAATAGGGTTGTATTGGAGATGAAATTAATTGTGACAGTTCAGGAGGAGTTTTACGGGAAAAGATTAACATGTTAGGTCTTTAGTGGCTGTCTCCCCTGATGCATATAATATCAGGCAAAATGAAATCTCCATGTGCCCAAGCTTGGTGGAGGAATGTTTATTGAGTGCATAGAAATTTGAGCAAGGCATGTCTCTAAGAGTTTATGACAGCCCATTTTCTTTTCTCAGTGTGAAGATGAATTGGTCCATTATCATCTAAATTGGAAGTCATGATGATGGTTCTTCTTTGATTCTCTTGTTGTTTACTTGTTAAGAAACTTGTACAGGAAAATGTGTTATTCTGAATTAAGTTGCTATTATAGAATACTATAACGTTGTATTTTTTCAAATGTTTATGTGCACATGAAAAGGGAAGATTTTTCATATAGGGGGAGATCAGATCTAACTTAATTTATTTGATTTTTCGACAGAGGGTAAGGTATACAATCTGTTACTACCCAGAAGTTCTGTTTTCAAGTTTGATTGCCTTTTGAATGATTTCTGCAGTGATAATACAGAAAAGTTATTTGTGTGTATTCACTTTTTTTCTTCTTTTGCTCCAAGGAAACCAACATGTCTGACAAAAGTGACTTAAAAGCTGAGCTAGAGCGCAAAAAACAGCGCTTAGCACAGATAAGAGAAGAGAAGAAACGGAAGGAAGAGGAGAGAAAAAAGAAAGAGGTAAGTCCTGGGTGCTGTGGTGTCCTCAGGGAAAAGGAAAACCACTCAGTTCCGAGGCGCTGGTCAAATGGATACAGAGGACCCTGTAAAGAATGCATTTACAATATCTGCATAAAAAGAGTGGTATTTGCATACTTAGAACAGTCAGGTCATTGCCGTCTGTTGTGTACTGGTCAGGCACCGCATAAAAGGTCAATAGCATTTGGCACAGAGATCCCCAAACCCCAGGTTTACCCCAGACTTAAACAGAACCCTGAAAATGATCTGCGATAGCTCTACTGTTAGAAATTCCTTCACCTTTCCGGGTCTCAGTTCCCTGTGCTTAACAGGGAATTAGCAGTGTGTTTATTTTGTCCAGTCATGAGGATTAAAAAAGTTGATGTTATAAAGCACTTAGCAATGCCTGGGATATTGTTGTTCAGTCATCCAGTCGTGTCAGACTCTTTGTGACCCCAGGGACTGCAGCATGCCAGGCCTCCCTGTCCTTCAACATCTCCTGAAGTTTGCCCAAGTTCATGTCCTTGCATCAGTGATGCCATCCAGCCATCTCATCCTCTGACGTCTTAGTAACTCTGTCCCAGTAACCTGGGACATAGTTACACCTTAATAAGTGTTAGTGTCAAGCAAAGGCTTTTGGAAAAAACTACCCAACCTGAACATTTTAGGAGGAAAATAGAAAATGATGCCAGTGGATTACCATTATTTCCTCAGTGGATGTATTTTTCAGGGTAAATAAGTATGCTGGGACTGGTAAGGGAAAACCTGCATTTTTCTCCTTTGATGAGAGAGTAGATAGGGTAGTAGATCCTGCTGCATGATATGTTACATCCAGAGAGATTTCAGTGACCTTGCATTCAGGCCCCTGTTTATGTCAACAAAGCAACAGAAGCCCAGAGGTGAAGTGGAGCTTTTCTGCCTGTCAGACCTGGAATACAGAACTCCTTTTTTTAAAAAAAGTAAATCTTTAGACCTTTTAATAAGCACACTATAATAGAAAAGCCATCCTTTCTAAATATTTTCTTAATTTCTTTCACTATTATTTCTAAAGAAGTTGTGATGTTCTTTTCCTGTTGTATTGTAAAATATTTTTAAAACTCCTTCATTGAAGTATAGCTGATTTATAATGTTTGCCAATCTCTGCTGTAAGGCAAAGTGGCTCAGGTATGCACAAATACATATTCTTTTTTATATTCTTTTTCATTATGGTTTATCACAGGAGTTGCAATATAATTCCATGTGTTAATCATTAGGCCCCTGTTGTTGATCCATTCTAAATGGAATCATTTGGGTCTACCAATCCCAAACTCCCAGTCCATTCCTCTCCCCGCTGCCCTCGCCCTTGGCAGACACAGTCTGATCTCTGTGTCCGTGACTTTGTTTCTGCTTTGTAGACAGGTTCATTCATGCCATATTTTAGATCCCACATGTAAGTGGTACTGTACGACATTTGTCTTCCTCTTTCTGACTTACCTCACTGAGTGTGATTATCTCGAGGACCATACGTGTTGCTGCAGATGGCGTTATTTCCTTCTTTTTAGTGATGGAGTGGTCGTCCATTGTGTGTATGTATCACATCTTCTTTATTCATTCACCTGTTGATGGCTGTTGAGGTTGTTTCCATGTCTTGGCTATTTGAATAGTGCTTCTCTGAACATAGGGGTGCACGTATCTTTTTGAATTATAGTTTTGTACAGATATTTTCCCAGGAGTGGGATTGCTGGATCATATGGTAAATCCAGTCTTTAGTTTTCTGAGGAACCTCCATATTGTTTTCCATGGCGGCTGCACCTACTTACATTTCCACCAACAGTGGAGGAATGGAATTTGGGGCTCTTAGTTCCTAATTAAATGCCTTTCTGCTACATCATGTGTTTTTCCTATTATCTCAGTCCAACAGATAGTTTATTTTTAATTCTCTGATATGCTGTGGTAGTGTAGAAATAGCCCATATCTTGTACAAAAACCAGATGCTACATGTATTTTTGGTAGTTTTCTAGGAAGGAAACTTTGTATAGTGTGGTATTGCTATGTGTATAGAAATCAGACCTGCTTCCCTACTTTTATTTTAAGGGAAAAAAGAATGTATTGTGAAGACTTGCAAGCTAAATGCTGTTTCACACTATAAGGCTGGGAGACCAAGGCAAAAAAATCTCTAACAATTATTTTCCAGCAAAGTAAAACATAATTGTGTCGCCCTCTGACCTGCTGGCATCTTGCTTCTCTTGGTACCATTACGCTTTGATTGATGCCATAGTTTATTTGTCCTTGACAGTGAGCATAATGTTTTGCCTTCAGAGATCTCCGCTGTTATATATGCAGTCTTGAGTGAAACAGAGGTGAGAATTGACAAGGAATGGCTATTCATTTCCATGTGAAGCCAAAAAAAGCATTAAGTTATTATGCTCCCTTTCCTTCAAATGTCAACACTTATTGTAGTTTTAAAGCACCTGTTATCCTTTACTAATAGTCGGTTTCCTTTTAAACTGACATCCTAATATCCAACTTGAATTCCATAGAATTACCGCAAAATGCCAAGTGATATGGGAAATCTGGCTCCAAATTATGCTGTCTGCTTCATCCTTGTCATTTCACACATTTGGGGGGAGGAAATTACAGGCAAACAAGCCTGATGGAAACAGGCCACCCTTTCTGTTCCCATACCACTAAGCTTTGCCTGATGGGGATTTAGCTTTTATTCAGCAGACAGTCTTGGCGGGTTGGGGACAGCAGGTTGGAGGGGGTGGTGTGCAGAACACCTGGACCTGGGGCCTTCCTGGGCCTCCACCTCCTTTTGGAATTAAAGTTTTACACAGTCTAAGTTTCCTTGTTGCTAAACTGCCAGGGTGGTTGAAACCTGACTCTGCTCCAGGGTAGGTGCATGTGTTAGTCACTCGGTCGTGTCCAATTCTTGGCGACCCCATGGATTGTAGCCTGCCAGCCTCCTCTGTCCGTTGGATTTTTCAGGCAAGAATTCTGGAGTGGGTTGCCATTTCCTTCTCCAGGGGATCTTCTCGACCCAGGGACTGAACCTGCATTTCCTGTGTCTTCTCCATTGGCGGGTGGATTCTTTACCTGCTAAACCATCAGGGAAGTCCTATGGCAATAGAGTCCCCGTCTCCCCTCCCCAGAGTTTCTGGTCTGAAGTATCTATATAGGGTCAGATTTGGGGATCATTGAGCTGTATCATCCTGAAGGTCTGTCCTGGCTTTCAGCCCTGACCCTTCAAGGCCATCTCCCCGGCAGAAGATCTTTCCTTGGGTTAGATTGTGATGACTTGGTTTGTTCTGAGTCCAGTGTTGTATTAATACGATGCAAGCAGTAGAACTGTAGGTTAACACAGAGGCTTTCAAGCTTCACGTGGCTGGGAAACCTGGCTCTGCCCTTTGCAGGATGGCCTTGAACAGGTCTGGGACCCCTCTACCCTTGGATTCCCCTCTGTAAAATGGAGAGGAGAGTGGGTCCTTCTTCATGGAGTTCTGTGAGGATCCGAGGAGGTGATGCAGGACTGTGAAGACACAGAGGATCTGCTTGGTAAGAAATGGCTGAAACTCTGCTCCTGAAGTGGCCCTCACATGGGACCAGTAGAACCTGCAGACATTCTTCAGCATCAATGCTGGGGACTCCCATTTTTCAAAAACGCTGCATTGTTGGCAGAGTCTTATAATCCAAGGCCCCTAGTTTCCTGGGATGACAGCATTTTGTAGTTGAAAGAAACCTGGAAGTAATCTCTTCTGATCTTTCTTTTTCAAATGCTCTTCGGCCTCAGGGGCTGAGCCTCAGAAGTGATCCAACTTTATCTCCCCTATTCCAGCCAGTTGTCCAAGTCAGAAACCAGGGGCCATGCTTTCCATGCCCCTTCTCCAGCTTCCGCTGATCAGGGGTCCCAGACATGCACAATGGCGCTCCTGTTCCGTTTCATTTCCTTTCTCCCTAAATCCACATTCCAGCCAGCAAGGCTCGGCTTCTTACATTTCACCCCATGGGCCAGGCTCTCTCTTGACAGGAGTTCATGAATATTCTCTCCCCTTGGCTTCCGCTGTTCTGTTAACCACATGTCTTTCAGCTCTCAGACTGGATGTCTCGTCTTCTAGAAAGCCTTCTCTAATACCTTTCTCTAACCCATGACTGGGTTCGTCCTGTGCCCTATGTCTGACCTTACCAAATTATTTAGCACCATTTACCTCTTCATGTGTTTTTTTCTCCTCACTGAGTGCAAGCTTTGGGGGGTCAGGGTTGTATTTTTCATCGCAGAGTCAATGTCCAGCCCAGATCCTGCCACATAGTAGGTCTTCAATAGAGGGGCACTCCCCTGGTGGCTCAGACAGTAAAAGAGTCTGCTTGCAATAGAGGAGACCCAGGTTCAATTCCTGGGGAAGGTCCCCTGGAGAAGGGAATGGCTACCCATTCCAGTATTCTTGCCTGGAGAATTCCATGGAGAGCGGAACCTGGCAGGCTACAGTCCATGGAGTTGCAAAGAGTTGGACACAACTGAGTAACTAACATTTTCACTTTTCATAGAACTAAGGAGTGAGTGAATGAATGGACAGCTAACCTAGATAGGGGAGGTCTGAGATGCTGGTCACAGACATTCTTTCCAAGCACCTGCATTTTTTTTTCTTTTCTGCAAATTTCCTTGGAAGCTTCAGATCCTGAGTTTGTGGGATGCTCCAGTTAAGGGTTGTTGTCATTGACTCTCAAGTTTAAGATTTTCTAGTTTTTGTCTTATTTATAGAGAATTAGAAATAGCCTTAAGTTTATGTTGGAGAAGGAAATGGCAACCCACTCCGATATTCTAGCCTGGAGAGTCCTGTGGACAGAGGAGCCTGGTGGGCTACAGTCCATGGGGCTGTGAAGAGTCCGACATGACTGAAGTGATTTAGCATGCATTAAGCTTATGTTTGTTTTTTTCAGCTTTACTTAGGCTTATATTTTGAATAAAACATGTTTAGAATAAAAAGGAAACAAAGTGCTCTTTAATTGCCAATCTGAGTGTCAGTGTATTTGCCATAACTGAAAACTAGTGTGAATTGGGACCACCCAGGTTGATTGTCTCCGCAGAACCCAGGAAACTGTGTTCATGTATAAAATTACTGCTCTCTGTGCCTTTGGATGTCAACTGCTCTCTTGGTTGTGGTGTTATAGATGCAATCTGATTTTAAAATAATTATAGTGGCCACCATTTAAGGTGCAGAGCCAATTTCATGAAAAATTGGCTTTAAAGCAATGAGGTGTGCTTAATGAGGCCACCCTGAAATTTTTCCTGTCCTTGGCCTTCTGCTGAATTGCCGCAAGGTCAGATGAAATGGTTGGATGGCATCACTGACTCAATGCACAAAACTTGGGCAAACTCCAGGAGATAGTGAGGGACAGGAAAGCCTGGCATGCTGCAGTCCATGGGGTTGCAAAGAGTTGGACAAGACTTAGCGACTGAACAGCGAACAACCACAGGACGGACAGAGGTTTTCTGACCTGTCCTCGTGCATTAACAACTCTGCAGCTGTCTTTGGAAAAATGACGAATCATTCAGCTGACAAATTTTCTTTCTTCAGGTCCCCTCTCTGGGTCTCAACTCTGATAACTCTCACAAACAGAAATACGATTTGCTGGGAGAGACATGGAGCATATTTTAAATCACTAGTATGCAAAAACTCTTTATTGAGTCATTAAAATGTATGAGGATTCTGTCGTATTTACATGGAAAATATCAAAGGTTTCATGATTAGGGTAGTTGGAATAGCTGTCTTGGATGAAGAAGCACATTGTTTAGTTTAAGGTGTTACTTGATAGCAGTTAGGAACTGGCTTTGTTTCCAATAAGCCCCAGTTACCTAACTTTGCATTTTTCCTGGTCAGCTTTGAGCATCAGTAGCTTTCCTAAGCTTCTGTTATGTCTAGATGGACAATTTATCCTTACTAATATATGTCATCTGTCATTGTACTGTCTGTTTTGTTAAGAATGAAAAAAGGCGGAAAGCAGAGAGTGAGCTGTGGAGGCACCTTGTGTTGTGGGAGAGACACTTTGGAGATGGAGTTCTGGGTGCTGCTTTTGCAGTGTCTGGCAATGCGTGTTGACATGAGGTTTACTCTCTGGTATGTTTCTTGTTCTTGTTTAGCCGCTAAGTCATGTCCAACTCTTTTGCAACCCCAGGGACCATAGCCTGCCAGGTTCCTCTGTCCATAGGCTTCCCCAGGGAGGAATACTGGTGTGGGTTGCCATTCCTTCTCCAGGGGATCTTCCCAACCCAGGGATCAAACCCATGTTTCCTGCGTGGCAGTCAAATTCTTTACCACTGAGCCTCCAGGGAAGCCCACTCTAATGTTTCTTGAATGCTTAATGATGAAAGTTAGAATGAATGTAAAAAATAAAAAGTAAGTTCTGTGCCTTTCTGCCTAGGGCATACATGACAGAAATGTATAAATAATATGCCTTAAGTTTATTCAAAAGGAAAAGATTTGATGGCTCTTCTTCTGTTTCACTCTATATGAGCTTCATTAGAACTCATGTTCATTATCACTGACACCCTGTTGTCCTTAAATAAATTTTTGTTGAAAGGATGAAGAAAGGCTCAATTTTTCTGTTGCTGTTGCTAGAATATAGAAATGGCTTTGTTAGGAACACTGGGTCACTGGGAGTTTAGATGATGCCTTCTCATGGTAGTGTTGTAAAAGAGCTTTCTGAATGGGGTGTAGCTGGTGGGAACTCTCCTGAATGGTGTATAATTCTTAGATTTGATATCTATAACAGAACAGTTACCAAAGGCAATTGTTTCATTCATTCAGCATTTTTAAACTGAGCATCAACTTGGGTGGCAAGTTGTGAACAAAATAAACACATATGTATTCTCAGCAAAGTTGACAGTCCAGTCAGTTACTGCTTACCTCTTCACTGTAAAACCACGCTATGCTGTATTGGCTTCCTGAGATGAATATTGCTTATCTTGTTTCTTTTTTTTTTCAATTTATATTTCAGTAGTGACGGTGGTGATTCCCTTTTCTTTCATTGCCCCACTTTCTCTCCAATCCTTCTTTTAAATTTGTGATTAGGTGAACATTTGATATAGATCATCACTCTGCAAGGTCCTTTTTTAAACTCTTAATTCTCTCTTTGCCTCTGGTCGTCCCAGGTGGTGCTAGTGGTAAAGAGCCAGCCTGCCATTGCAAGAGACATAAGAAACGTGGGTTTGATCCCTGAGTTTGGGAGATCCCTGGAGGAGGGCATGGCAGCCCTCTCCAGTATGCTTGCCAGGAGAATCCCATGGACAGAAGAGCCTGGCGGGCTATAGACCATAGTGCTACAAAGACTTAGACACAACTGGAGTGACTTAGCATGCACATAACTTTGCCTCTGTTGTATGCATAAACTTTGGAACTTTCTAGTTTAAATGTTAAAATTGGGAAAGAAAGTGAGCTTTCATATCTTGCAAGATTAAACTGCCATTTCAGAAATCTCATGGATGAAATGAGAGAGCCTGAATCTTCTACATCCTCATTAGCCCTATTGATCTCCATCATGGCAGTTTTCCCTCTGATGACAGAGAGCCAACTCATTGGAAAAGACCCTGATGCTGGGAAAGATTGAGGGCAGGAGGAGAAGGGGGCGACAGAGGATGAGATGGTTGGATGGCAGCACCAACACAATGGATGTGAGTTTGAACAAATTCCAGAAAATATTAAGGACAGGGAAGCCTGGTGTGCTGCAGTTCATGGGTTTGCAAAGAGTCAGACAGGACTTAGCGACTGAACAACAAAGACATCAAATACCTGAGAGTATTTTAAGCCTGAGGTGAATAATAACAGAAGCACTGAGCCCACACTGTGTGCAAAGATGCATTTTGCTTATAATCGAGGTGTAGGTTACCATCTGGGAGTAAGTCAAAGTTGCATGAACTCTTTCTGCTGTAGATGCCAAGATGGAAATTATGCTTTGAAATGTACTTTGTACTCCTGAAAGAGGTAATGTGTCTGTGAGGGAGCCCAACTTGCCCCCGGAGAGGAAGGTGTGTCTGATAAGTGGATAATTGGCTTTTGACAAACTCAGACAGTCTCATTCCTAGAAACTCACAAAGCCTTGTCGTGAAGTAGCTGCACATCAAATAGGATGTTATCCTGTTTCAGATGTGGGGCAAATGCCTTGTCTTAAGTAGTAATTGTGTTCTGAAAAAGAAGAGAAACCTGAGTATTTAATTCCCCCCAGAATTCCACTACCAACCTTCTTTAACCCGTATTTTGACTTGTTGCTTTTCCTTTAAGTTTCCCACCAAGCATTTTATTTTCATCATTTCAAAAAGACAAATTAGGCATCAGAAGCTCAACAAGGTGTGTCTTCCCCAAGAAAGTACTTGGGGAAAGAGTGTATCGCTCCTGAATGACATTTTGTTTTATGTTTTTCCACATGCATAATTTTCTCCTTTGAGTTAATATGTATAACAGAAGCCTATGAAAATCATAATTATGTAACAATACTTAGATAAGTATTGTTCACATGCCTTTATAAGAATTTTAGCCTGGTTTATTGAAACCATGGTAAACTTAGAGTACTGATACAATTGTGTATTTTACAGTTACAGATTTTCATAACTAATCTTACAGCCAGACACCATTAATTCCTTGTTTGCATAATCCCAAGTGTGAGGCATGAATATTACAAATGCACACTCATCAAGAACTGATAATATGTCTTCCCAGAGGGACAAGGGTATCTAAAGAACTAGGTAGATTTTTGTTGTTTAAATCCACATCCAAGTTAGAAATATTTTGTCTTGATGGTTTCTTCCGAAACCAAGTGAGAAAAACTCTCCTACCATGTGATAGAGGCAGGAAAAAGCCTTCAACCCAAAGAGAAAGTGCTGGGTTAGTAGTTATTAAATGGAGCAGTTACAATGTTTTTTCGTCCTTTATACACATGTTTATATCTATTTAGGGCTCTTGCCTGATCTTTGCTGCCATGCATTTACCATTTCAGTTTCATCCAGGAGAAGCATGCATTTAGCTCGCTTGCTCACTTTCTCACTGGCATCCGCTTTTGGTAGGCTGACATGCAGCAGAAGAAAGAACCGGTTCCAGATGACTCTGACCTGGATCGCAAGCGCCGAGAGACGGAGGCCCTGCTCCAGAGCATCGGGATCTCGCCAGAGCCCCCTCTAGGTACCCTAGAGCGCTTTGTGTTCACTCTAGCCTCAGGTTTGACTTGCGTAGGGTATACCATGTCCAGCGTTTACTATTCTTTTACATCTCCTTTTGTTTTTATGTTTTAAGAAATGCTTTGGCTTATGGTTCAGGTGTATTTATTTTTGGAATGGAGGGGGCTGGAAAGAGATAGGAGGACAGATTGGTAGGGTGGTTAGCAATTGGCTGCTTACTGGCTGATGCTGCAGTCCACCTAATCCACTGTGTTACTGAGTATCTTATACTTGTTAAATGAGTTAGCACTGGTAAATACCAGACATCGTGAGATGAAGGAAAAAAACTTCATTTCTATTGCTGAATCCCAGCCTCTCTCTGCCAACCTAAATACTGTGAATCTGGTTATGAATTTCATAACCACCCCAGGCACAGAGTTATTCTATGATGAAAATAGAATGCTCGGTGGGAAACTTAAAGGAAAACTCAAAATGGTGACAGATTAGCAGCTAATTAACATGTTTAAATTTCTTTGACTCTGTTGTATATCTTGGTTTCATTGCTAATCGGCATCTTTGCTGCAGCACCCTTCCTCCAGCTCATTCATACCTACTTACTTATCCGTGACCTCATTCTATTCAGGGTTTGGATATTGAACTATTTCTTTTATTTGTGTTGAAGGTAACTTGTACATAATATGTTTATCCTGTCACTATATATCACTCATGTGATAAGTTATTTTATTTTTCTTTATCCATTTGCTTTCCATACATTTCAGAGTAATCCCAGGGTGTCTGTAAAACTATGTGATATTCAATATAGTAAACCAAAGCTTTAAAAATAATGCATATAAATAAAGATAGTATCAGATCCCCTTTTATAAATCATTCATCTTTTAATTCCGTCATGGACTTTTATATTAAAATAAATTTTCATTTATTTCCATAATTACTTAAATTAACAATAAAAATTATCCCACAAACAGTAAAATGGCAAGTGTGTATATCAATATAAATAAGTAAAAGGGCAAAATGTAATAATCATATAAATTATTAAATGTTTCTGGATATAATTCAGTATATACACACAAAACTAAAACACCATGAAAAAACATTTTATACTCAACCTCAGTGTGTATTAATAGTAAGTAAAATCATATGTCTAACAATGATACAATAAACCCCAATAAGACGTTGATTATTTTGTTAGCTTCTTTGTGGTATGGGAGATGTAACCCACAGGATGTTTGAATGATGGGCCTTCTGTGAGGAGCTGACAAACCTTTTTATTACTTAGTTGACAAGTAATACATGTTAGACCCTTGGCAATTATATTTTTGCTTCAAAATAGCCTTTGAAGTTCTGCTGCAGTGTGAACACTGGTTAAATGCAACCGTAGAATATTTGTTCTCCCCTAACCTGCATAAAGCCAGCAATTAAACCTTAAGAGCAAAACAGTTTAAACATCCCTAAACCATGACCAGATTCTGAACTATCCCGGCATCCCTGCCAAAGGGCTCTGGCAAAAGTGGACCCCGTTTTCAATTTTTATCCATCTTTCCAATTTACCCTCTGACTTATTGCAGAGGGTAATCAGTGAATTAATTGTAGAACCACGTGAAAATTCCTAGTTTCTTGACAGATCTGCCGTTGTGTTATAGGATTTGGGCAACATAGCTAAACCCTTTACCTTATTAAATAAATCAAAGGAAATTGCACATGATTGGAACCAAATGGGAATCTACACTATGTACTGAAGTTGCTTGCTGCACATATGGCTTCTCTGGCATGAGTGATCCTGAGAACCCGCTCTCTTCTGGCCTGGAGCCGCAGTGGGTATTTGGTGCCGCTTCTATCTGAAGGACGTTTGGCTTGTATCTGAAAGATAGAGGGGAAAAAGCCCATTTGCATTTCCTCTGACTTCTTTTCTTTTATTACCCTTGCTTAGAGAGTTCCAGCCTGCACTGACCTTGACCTTTGAACCTATTCCTCCTGTCTTCAGAAAGGCGGTTTGCTTGTGTGCATACAGCCAGATGCAGAGAAATACAGTTCCCAAACACAGTAAACAGTGCAAGGGGATGAAACCATTAATTAAGTGTAAAAATAAAGCAGCCTGGCATTGTGCTTTGTTTTGAAAGAGATTTTTAAATTACCGGGTTCAGCATTTACCCTTTTCTCTATCTGTTGCTTGATCTCTCATAGCAAATGCAGTTTATACTCCACAGACAATAGACTTCCCTCCAAGTGCAGACACAAGGGCAGACTTTTCTGACTCCCTGTGACCTTCTAAAATTCCTCAGAATCACTTACTTCATAAGCTTTTAAAGTTTTATAGACACCTCGTTTTATTTTGAATAGGTCACATCTATACTAACAAAATAAAGTGGAGAATTAGAATTATCTGGATAGTTCATGCTAGAGAGGGATTTGCCTTGAATTATCCAGGTAACTGTCTTCATTCTCCATTTTACTTTGTTAAGGTGGACATGGCCTTAGAATTTCTAAGTTAATTCTGTCTAAATTCATTTCAAATTTTAATTTCCGAAGTATGAAAAATTCACTGGACTCTTTTCCTTTTCTTTTCTTTCCTTTTTTTTTTTTCCTTATCCCATCTCAATCTCTCCTGGCCATACGATCACTTTAATTTGAGCCCGTTTGTTTTGATTTATCTGACACTGCTCTTCCCCAGTGCAGCCGCTGCATTTTTTAACATGGGATACCTGTTATTTTCATTATTTAGTCCCAACCCCTATGTCTCCCTCCTCGAAATCAGTGAGCACTCCCAGTGAAGCTGGAAGCCAAGACTCGGGCGACCTGGGACCGTTAACAAGGTAAGAATTGTCCCTTCACAAAGGCCATGGTGGGATGTCAATAATACCTCCCCCCTCCAAAAAAAAGCAAGAAACCAAAGGTCTGAAAAACCACACCATTCATTTGTACATTGTTAACTGTGCGCTTCTCTTTACGTATCATTTTTTTTGTTTACATTTATGGTGGCTTGCTATTTTTGGTGACTTTGAACCCTTGAAGTGATAAGTATCACTCTTCCATGAATAGGCTAATTTAATACCACGTGTCTTATTTGACAAACACAAGCATATCCATTGGCTTCAGTTTAAAAGAAAGTAGAGAAGAACTGAAGACAAATGGAATATATATCTAGCTTTTCATTATTCTACCTTGGTTTTGGTTTCTATGAGAATCTTTGTGAGTGTAACACTGAGATGTTCTAACCCTAAATTTACTTTTTAAACAGTCTTGTTTATTTGCTTAATAGAGGTGACAAATTTGAGAATTCGGTCCCCAAAGTGTTTTTGTTATCATTATTAATTATTATAATCATCAGGACTAACTGCTCTGTTTTTGTCAGTTGCCAAACTTTTATTACACTAGGTATATTCCAAGATTATGTAACTAACTTCTCAAGGCCGATATAGACATTCTCTAATTTGACCACTGAGGGAACATCCAAAATGTAGTGATGTGATAAGAGAAAGGAGAGGCTCATTAACATGCAAGGGGTCATCGAAACTTTCTTAATCCAGGTGTCTGCAGCAGGATTCCCACAGGTGGGTGCCCATAGGCAGGCGATAGAGATGAGTGAGGAGTGGGGCCTTTGGCAGCTTGTTAGCTAGCACTCCCTTTATAAAGCGCAGATGGTCTCTTCACTGCTCTCAGGCTGGTTGAATTCAGATGGGAACATGGACCCAGTTTTTCCACACCTTTCAATTTTTCATGAGAAGCTAAAAATTCAAATATTTATGCAACAATCTTATAGACATTAAATGTTAATAACTTTGTTAAAAGTAGTTGTGAGCTAGATTTGGCTCATGAGTTGGTGATGTCTGACCTCTCTTTGACTTTTCAAATAATCATAAAACATTTTAATGAAGTTTCAATAAAAGAAGCAATCATCCACAGCCCCAGCATTCTAACAGATCAGCCTTTGTCTTGTCAGGGTACCTTTCAATCATTATCTACCTCTGTGTATGTTCCTGGAGGAAGTGAAGTGAAAGTCGCTCAGTCATGTCCAACTCTGCGACCCCATGGGCTTATACAGTCCGTGGAATTCTCCAGGCCAGAATACTGGAGTGGGGAGCATTTCCCTCCTCCAGGGGATCTTCCCAACCTAGGGATCAAACCCAGGTCTCCCGCATTGCAGGCAGATTCTTGACCAACTGAGTCACAAAGGAATTCCTGGAGGAGAGGTATACAATTTTGCGTTTTTCTCTGTTCACTTAACACCTTATTGTGAGCGTTATCTTCTGATGGTCTGTTGTTTTCAGAAAAGCCTCGGCAATTTTGGTAGAACCGAGAAATGAGAATAGGGTTAGCCTGTGTTGTAGGATTTTTAGCTTTCTGAAATCAGTACATAAGACTAAAATGATTTCACCAATACCTGTCTGTTCATGTGTTTCAGACTTGAGTGTTTTGTTTTCATACAGTCTTTTGAAACAGGTTGCACACTGCTTTCAATTTGAGAAAAGCGAACATAGAGGCTTTTGTGGGCACCAGGCTGGTTTATGTTAGCAAATCGCCTTTGTGATTCAGAGTAGCGCATGTCTTCCCTCATCTTTTGCTTTGAACACTTCAAAAGGTCTTTGAGGGTGGGGGAGGAAAAATAATAATAACACAGCATGTAAGATCTAACATTTATACAAGAGCTGGCACAATATAATCACATTCCTTAGGGGGGTCCATTGGCCTGTCATTAAGTTAATGTATTTGCCTGTTTCTGCACAGTGACGGGATTGTGTCAGCGATGTTTAGTGTCTAGGGGTTCCATTGGCAGTGTTAAATACTATTACCGACTTCATAGTTGATGAGCCCTTTTGAAGACTCCTAGAGAAAGTTGACTGATGCTGTTAGCACTCTGGGGACAGAAGCAGTTTTTCTGTTGGGGGGAACTTCATTCCTTTCCCCTTTTTTCATGATTTTTTAACTTAACCACTTTGGAAGAGGTGCTATCTATTCCCATCTCACACAAACTCCGCAGACTCCAACTAGCTTCACTTCTTTATAGAAACATTCTGGCAAGAGCGGGCAACTGGAAGTCAGTGAGTATATCCCTTGCTAAGTGCAGGTTTCATAGGATGCAAAGAAACTGGCATTGAGGAAAAGTCATTAGGAATAGCTTAGTAAATCGTGCCCTTATTTTGAACTTAGGCACATTCCATGCAAATTTATGTTTTTGTTTCCATAAAGTATATATGCGAGTAAAATTTCAGAAGAATGTTACATTTCAGTTTTTAAAATTCTACTTGGAATGTCTTTTTCTGTAGAAGAAACATCTTTGAAAGCAGTTACTGTTAATTCTGACACTTCATAAAACACCAGACTGAAAAAGCACTTGGTAATTCCTAAGAATGTAACTCTATAGCCATAAATTTACATATTTGTGTAGAATTTGGACTTTTTGAAAAATGGAAAATCTTGCAGAAGATAACTAAGCAATCAAAGCAACACATCTGGTCCTACCTAAAGGTGCACATAAATTCTGTCATTCATTTGCCAGACTTTCAAACCAAAACTACAGTTTGCTTTGCAGAGTCAGAATTAGCAAACATTTCTTAAATAACCCTGGTAAGTGGTTAATTTGGAAATTGGCGTACTAAATATGCTCTATTTTAAAGAAAAGGTTAAATAGTGCTTTAAACATATGAAGTATAACAAAAATTTCTTTTATTGATTTTTAAGAGCAGTTAAGTAAATTTTCTAAACTGAGTGAATAGAGAGTAGATATATTTAACATTTTTTCATTTATACTAGTATGATTTAATTTTTAAACTTATAGTATCATAATTTGTGTTCCAATTTCTGCTTCTGTAATTATAGCCTGCTTCTCATTTACAATTTGCATTTGTGGTACTTTTCTCTATCTCATAATTAGTTTTGGTAGAGTCAATTAATCATTGTTTGTTTAAACATACTGAACAAAGAACAAGCTCTTGGGTTTAAAAAATTAACGTATTAATAAAAAATTTGAAAAACTTGTTATACATATAAATGTATAACTACATTTATGGAAAAAAATCCTAAATATGCTATTTGCAGCTGGAATCCAATATAATATTAAAAGGATACAATGTTATGCTTAATTGTGTTGAATTCAAAAACTCAAGGATATTTTAGTATAGAAAAATGTTACCTTAATTCAGCACATAAAAAGGTCAAAGAGGGAAAAGTAAATATATATATTGCAATATAAGTATATAAGAAAAGTATATATATTGCAGTATATACTGAAATGGTACTTGCAAAATTTAAGCATCTAGTCTCATATTTTAAAACTTAGTAAACTAGAAATATAAATGTTTTTCTCAATATGATAAAGAATATTAATTTCAAATCAAGAGCTTACATCTTTGATACATGAGAGTGAAGCATTAGCATTTTATAGCTCTTAAAGAATAACTTGTGTTTAATTGAATACATGTCTCTCTTCCTCAGGAAATGATAGGTTCCTTGCGAGAAGGGAGTAAGTCATATTTGTGGTTGTGTCCATATAGTAGGTGTTAAACATTTATTGAAAGAATCAAGTGTCATCCTACTTTTTACAGGGCTTGGAGGCACAGAGAGAATAATTTTCTCAGGTTCACACAGGACATAGCTACAATGCTAGGTTCGAACCTGGGCAGGTCGATACAAGTTTCCATAATCCATACCTCAGCCCTATATCATCTCTAACAGCAATTGCTATGTGATACACAACCTACTCCATAAGGTAATCGTGATTAAAGAAATCAGTATCTGTAAAGCACCAGGAAAGGAGTCTGTCATGTATTAAGAATGTGTGAGTTTTAGCTATTAGGTTGAAGAAGAAGTAATTGTGGTTTTAGACAGTGAATTTTAAATCATTAGAACTAGGCTCAAACACATTTTTATTAATCAAAATAGGAACCATTACAATCAATCCATTTTGCCAATGAGAAATGTTTGTTTATTTCTGTAGCATAAAAATCCATGCTTCAGGATTCATGGAATTCTTGGAAAGCATTTTCTGCCTCCTGCTTGTTGTGGAAGCATTTTTGCCTGCAAATGGTTTTTGAGATGCTTGAAGCAGTGGTTGTTCATTGGCAAGAGATCAGGTGAATATGGTGGATGAGGCAAAACTTCATGGCCCCATTCATTCAACTTTTGAAACTGGTTGTGCAATGTGTGGTCAGACCTTGTCATGGAGAAGAATTGGGCCCTTTGTGTTGACCAGTACCAGCTGTGGGCATTGCAGTTTTCAGTGCATCTCATTGATTTGCTGAACATACTTCTCAGATGTAACAGTTTCGCTGGGATTCAGAAAGCTGTAGTGGTGGGCAGCAGACCACCAAACAGTGACCAAGACCTTTTTTTTGGTCCAAGTTTGGTTTTCAAAAGTGCTTTGGAGCTTCTTCTTGGTCCAACCACTGAGCTGGACATCTGCGATTTTAAAATCCACTTTTCATCACACGTCACAATCCGACCGAGAAATGGTTCATTGTTATATAGAGTAAGAGAACACAGCACTTCAAAACAACGATTTTTTGATTCTTAGCTCATGAGGCACCCGCTTATCCAGCTTTTTCACCTTTCCAATTGCTTCAAATGCCTAATGGCCGTATAATGGTTGATGTTGAGTTCTTTGGCAGCTTCTCATGTAGGTGGAAGAGGACCAACTTTGGCGATGGCCCTCAATTGGTCATTGTCAACTTCCAATGGCCATCCACTACACTCTTCATCTTCATGGCCGTCTTCTCCTTTGCCAGACTTCTTGAACCACCTCTGCACTGTACGTTCATTAGTAGTTCCCAAGCTGAATGGGTTGCTGTTGTGAGTTGTGTCTACTGCTTTATGACCCATCTTGAACTCAAAAACATCACTCAAATTTGCTTTCTGTCTAACATGATTTCTGTAAGTCTATAACAAATGTAAAATACACAGTAGGCAATGTCATTAGCAAAAAAAAAAAATAAGGCAAGAAATGCTCATTAAAATGATATATAACATAACCATATTTATTTAAAGATGTATTCCAGTATCAAATGACAAATTTCAGCAATGCAAAACCACAGCTACTTTTGCACCAACCTAATATCACTGTTTACCCTAATCCTTAATTCCTAACCTTCAGATATTTGACCAGAAATGAATCTGTTTAAGTGATAATAATTCAGCCCACGTTTATTCTTATGTACATGGATGGCTTACAAGGGACTTTGCTTTAGGGCTGTTCTCATGTTTGGCTGAGATTCCTTAGGCTTCCCAGTGACAAAGCTAAATTAGAGAACGCATTGGCTTCTGGAAACTGGGAGAGTATGGACATCATAAAGTTTACTGTACACCAGGACACAGGCTCCACACTGTCCAAAACTTGATTTAAAAGGAATACTTTCAAAATGATTTCCAAAATAAAATATGTCTCAATATGATAACATATTGTGCAATCTCTTACTACATAACCTCCTTAATAAAAGAGAGAGAAGATGACTGATGTTTGAATTTTGTGACAAGTGGCTTGGGTGGATGGATAGTAATATGATTGATTTCTGTCTTCCTTTTGGACCATCTATGGCCTTAATACCATCACTAAGTTCTCCCTTCCCACCAGTCAAGGACACGCAAGCACCCCCCATTTATTTTTAATAATCTCTTATTATTAAAAAAATAATATCAGTTCATTTTATACATTTAGAAAAGATAAATGAGCAAAAGTAGAAAAAAATTATGTTCCTACGAAGAATATGCATTAGCATTCTTAATACCTTAGTGTATATTCTTTCACACAAGATGTATGTCATCATATATATGATAAATGATGTCATACTGTACAAACTGAAGAACTTGCTTTTCTATTCAAGTATTTCTATTTTTCTCTTTCAGTACATTTTCAACTTATCTACTATATATACCATCTTCAGATTTCCCCAGTTTCTCCCAACATAATGCCATTATGTTAAAATTGATGCCTGTCTTCCCAGCTATCAACATCTATCAACTAAAACCCTTATATCCTTGATTTTCTGTAGAGAGGTGAGGCCTGTCCCAAGGGGACCTGAGATGCAGCAGAAACAGAACTGTCTTCTGAAACCCTTAACAGGAGAACAGAAGTATAGAGTGAGTGTCTTAGGGCTCTTTCAGGCTTCTAGCTTCATGTGCAGACTAGACCAGAAGTGAAACAGATGTCTGCAGATACTCTGCTATTCAATTTGAACGGTAGGCTTCCATATAGTTCATATTGTTTTATATTGAAAAAATACTTTAGGTAAAATTTCAGATATTTAATAAACTCTTCTTTTTCCTGATCCACTTATTGCCTAGTGAACTCATGAATAAGGCAGTTAGAATAATTTATTCATGGTCAACCTGTACTGGCTGTACCTCACTCACTTCAGTTGCTTAGTTGTGTCCGACTCTTTGTGACCTCATGAATCGTAGCACGCCAGGCCTCCTGTCCATCATCAACTCCCAGAGTTTACTCAAACTCATGTCCATCGAGTCGGTGATGCCATCCAGCCATCTCATCCTCTGTCGTCCCCTTCTCCTCCTGCCCCAATCCCTCCCAGCATCAGGGTCTTTTCCAATGAGTCAACTGTTCGCATGAGGTGGCCAAAGTATTGGAGTTCCAGCTTCAGCATCAGTCCTTCCAATGAATACCCAGAACTGATCTCCTTTAGGATGGACTGGTTGGATCTCCTTGCAGTCCAAGGGACTCTCAAGAGTCTTCTCCAACTCTACAGTTCAAAAGCATCAATTTTTTGGCGCTCAGCTTTCTTCACAGTTCAACTCTCACATCCATACATGACCACTAGAAAAACCATAGCCTCGACCAGATGGCCCTTTGTTGGCAAAGTAATGTCTCTGCTTTTTAATATGCTATCTGGCTGCACCTAGTCACCACATTTTTCTCATGATTTGAGGAGAGGAGAGTGTGCTCGGGGGCTCCGTGAGCTTAATGCCCAACACAAAATCCTCAGGACTTTCAACTTCATCCACAGTTGGGCTCCACTGGTTACTCTAGCACTCTATGAACCACAAAGGATGGTTGCCTCTTTTGGGTAAAACCATCCCCATCTTTTAAGGCGCTCTGATGACTCAGAGGCTAAAGGGAAGACGTTAAGGAGGTTTTAGTAAAGCTGAAAAAGTACAGTTCAATAATGCAAAACCTTGGGGGAAATTTAGTAAGACTGTTGAGATTCTGTATGTACAAAATTCCTTAAATTATCTTTATGTAAAGAAGAGTTGACAGGATGCTTGCTACCAGCTAATTGGACTTCAGGGAGACTGAAAATCTCTGATTCGAAGCTATTTAAAATCACTCTCTTTGCAAATTAAAATAAATTGTATACTGTAGGATTTTTTTCTTTATGTAGCACATGAACTGACTAGTTAAAAATTGTTGCTGTCTTGTCAGGCAGAGAGTACTGTATATAACCATATGGTTATAGTAACAGGGTAAGCATCTATTTCTAGCAAAGAGTTGCTGAGCTTTCTTTCAGAGAGACAACTTGCTTGATAGCAGGTCCTTCATGGAAGATTTGGGGAAAACACATCCTTTTTTTCTGATGGGAAGTCTTGCATTTCTCTTTGAATCCAGCACAGATGGACTCCCTGAGTGATTCAGTGGCCTGTGTCAGAGCTCCTTGTTAGGGCTTTGCTGTTAGCCAATGGAGGGAAGATTCTCACACAGTAACTTAAGAAACAGTCTTGGTATAAGTATGTATTGCACTGTTCCAGTTTTATTTCTGACATCAGAAAATCTTTATCATCATCACTGCCAGTCCAAAGTAAGGAAATCATTGAGGCTGAAAAGTAAAACATTAACTCATTATTTAAATGTCATTCTTAATTAATTGACATCACATTAATGATTTTGACAGCCTGAGTGATATGATGAATTTTTAAATATCTTTGTTATTCAATGTATTCCTTTTGGAAATGGCACTTAGAGAAACAATTTGGGGATGAGATTTTCTGTTGGGCACTGGGCTCACATTGGCCCAAACTTTTCTTTATTGGTTTAGTGACTAGTGATTTGTTTGACATAGAAGACATGTGAAACAAGAGTCCAGAAAAAACTCTGGGACTCAGAGGAGCTTGGTACCCTGCTCTTGAGCAGTCTTTCTACCCTAAAGAGAAAAGAAGAAGGTAAAAAGTTGGGCTCCAATGTGGTTGCTTCAGGGACTAATAAAAGTTGATGAGCTCAGAATGAATAAAAGAAAAAACATTTTCTCCTTGCAATGAGAACTCTTAGATTTACTTTCTTAGCAACTTTCCTATATATTATACAACAGTGTCAGCTTTAGTTATCATGTTGTATATTATAGTCCTAGTACTTATCTTATAACCTGAAGTTGGCAGCTTTTGACCACCTTCATCCAATTTCCCCTATCCCTACCCTTTGCCTCTAGTACCCACAAGTCTGATATCTTTTTCTATGAATTGGTTTGTTTTGGATTCCAAATGTCATTGAGATTACATAGTTTTGTTTTTTTCTAATTTATTTCACTTATCATAATGTTTTCAAGGTCCATTCATGTTGTCTCAAACAGTAGGATTTACTCATTTTTTATGGTTGAATAACATTTAATTATATGTATGTGTATGGACATCACAACTTCTCTATCCATTCATGCATTGAGGTCAGCCTTTTCAAGATAGGCTTTCCTTCTTCAGTATGGAAGTGAGTCTGAAAATTCTTCTGGAACCATGTGATGGCATCATGCCACACAGACTGAGTTCTTCCGAAGTGGCTTGCAGAGATGAAGGAAATCAGGCAGACATGCCCTGATGTATTCTCTCATTTTTTTTTTTTTACATAAAGAATGTAAAAACTGTTTCTTAGGGAACCAACTTGCTCTCATACTTAATACTCATCTGCAGAAAATGCAGGTAAAGATCATTCATTTGCTCATTCATTCATCACATTCATTCAATAAACAGTTAAGAATTTATCACACAACACAACACACAGTTAAGAATTTATCACACAACACAATAAATGCTAGACCTGCAAGGAATGCAACAATGAAGGAATTCTCTCTTCTAAAGATCCAGCTTCCATTAAATGACGTATTGAAGCCATCTGAGGATATGTTTCTATGTAGTTACAGCTCTGAAATGTTTGTACTCATAGAGGTGAGCAATAATATCATAAGGCATTATTCCCAGATACAGTTAATTTGTATATTCTTGTGGGACAAGTGCTTTTGATTCATTACTACCCTACCTAGAGTCTTGACATTAGGTCTTGATATTAGGTACTTGGTAAATTTATTTATTGAGGTAGGGGTGTGTGGGTGTGTATGTACGTACAGTTTGCAGAAACCTGAATGGGGTGGGTGCAGGATGAGTGGAGAGATGAGGACCCAGGTAAAAGCTGGGTAGTTCAAGGTTGCTGGGCTAGTTGCCACAAGTGGCCTCTGCTCCAGGGGAGCTGTTGGCAGTGGTTAGAGCACTCGGATACAAAGCGAGGATTTCCTAGCAGAAACAAGGCAGAAACCAGTTACTGGGCTCAGGGCAGAAAGACAGATGGGACTAACAGTGTGTTTGTCTTGATGCTAAGACCCCCGGGCTTTGTAACAGTGCTCCTTATGTCCTTCAGACCATCTGTACTTGGTTTTAAAAGCTTGATGTAAGGCTACAGTTGAGGTCAAGTGGATTGCAGGTTGACAAAGAGAACTGTGAGATAAGAACTGCAGTCCCATAGAGAGACAAGCTATTTGTGAATGAGGTTATTGAGGACAAATATATTTAGAGAATAAGGCATTTGAGTTGGGTCTTAAATAGTGGCTATGCTTTGGACAAGTAGAGATGGGGGAAAGGGCATTCCAGATAATACAGAGGGAGATGTGGGAGAGAGGAGACGTGTGGGGTGTAGCATGTGTGTGAAGGAGACAGTATCAAAATACATCAGAGTCTGGGAGGCAATTATGGCCTTGGAGGTATTTGAGATTCCTAGCTCCTATATTTGGAGTCAGGAATATATTGAATTTACCTGGCAACTTACTAAAAATACAGATACCTAAAGCATAGATCTGAGTTGAGGTCTGGACCACTGCATTTTTGTAATGCTTTCAAGATTTGAGGATGTGTTTGGGGGAGCCATTGATCTGATAAAAAGGACAGAAAATGTGAACGAGGATTGTGGTGCTAGAGAAGGAAAGAAAAGCCTGATGAGACAAGAAAAGGTTAAATGCTTTTGGTGTTACAGATGGATATGTCCAAAAAGCATGTGAAAAGGAGCAACTTTGAGTTCAAGGGTGATGAGGACTTTAGGGTTATCTTTTGCAGAAGACATGTGGGCATCTTTGAGATCATCTGTAGCTATAGAGGTGAGGGGAGAAGAAATTACTCTGGTTGGGGAATGTCTGTCTTTATGGGGATGGAAAGAATAAGGACCCTTCCAGAAGTATAATGAGAAGTGGAAAAGACATGGTTTTTAGGGTCAGGAACACTAAAAGAAATAACATGCTTATGAAGGAGCCAGTAGTCACCAGAGTCATAGAGATGAAGTATGAGAAACAAGAATAAGCCATGGGATTTGATGGTTTAGTGGTCATCATTTTCATCATCATCACTTTTGTTACTTACCACTTGTGCTGTTTTATTTCCATAGGCTGAGTTCCTGGAAGTGAAACGAGTTCCAGAGTAATTCTGTGTTTGTGATTCTTGCTCCACGCTGGCATGTTGCTTTCCCAAAGAACTGTACTAATTTAAAATGCCACCAACAGTAGATGAGAGTGCCTCAGCCACATTGAATATTAGCACTGCAAATGACAGTTCTTTAAAAAAATTTTTTTAGTAGATTTTCTTTGTTTAATTAGATTTATTTATTTTTAAATGAAACAAAGATGAATATTTTTAATGATAAAAGGTATAATTCACTAAAAAGATAGATATCATAAACCATTAGACACCTAACGATAAAGAAACAAAGATACAGAAAGCAAAAAATCAGAAGAAATATAAGGAAAAAGAAAAAAGTATATAATCATAGACATATTAACATTTTTCTGAGACTATCAAGTGCAGAAAAATAAGAATAGGAGCATCTTAAATGATGTTATTAACAATTTAGATGTGATAGATTTCTGTTTATATTAATCTTATAGCCTACACAAATATATTTAAAATTTTGTGTTTCATATGTTGTTATTAGATGTCCATAGAACATTTAGAAAAAGTGGCAAAAAGATAAGCATTAGTAAATTTCAAAAAAAAAAAAAAAAATATATATATACATGTAATTCTTCTTTTTGTGATTCAGTTATACATATACACATATATTATTTTTGAAATTATTTTCCAATATAGGTTATTACAAGATATTGACTATAGTTCCCTATGCTATACAGTAAATCCTTGTTGCTTGCTGCATATCTATTTTTTTTAATTAGAAATTTAGCATTCTGGTCATACTACGTCAAACAAGTGGACTCAAAATAGCAAATGATAGTTCTTAGTGACTGCCTTCCAAGTATTTATCAGACATTTCTTTCTTATAACCAAAACCAAAAAAAAAAAAAGGTAAGAGCAAAGATGCTCTTTAAGGGAAGAATATTAAGACTGTCTACTCTGGAGTCTAAGAAAATGGAAAGAAGACGAAACTACCAACGTGCTCTGAACAGGAAGAAATTAACCACTCATCAGAGAGTGTGGTTATACAACACAGACATCACGAGTCTTACTCCTAAGTTATGCTTTCCAGGGAGGGCCAGGGATTGTTTTGTTTGAATTGTTACTTCCTTCTGTCTAATAAACTGAAACTGAGCTAATAAGATTGGGCTAATGAAGGGAGACTTTTGTAGGAAGCTGGATAGTAATGAATGAGTAAAAGGGTGTGATATAAACGTCTGTTTGTCTCTTAATGGGTTCACTGCTAGTTTGAATAATTTTAGTGTTTTGCATATTCTTTTTCTTTAAAAGAAATATTGAAAAACAGATTGTCCCGCAGATTATTAACTGTTACATGGTAGGCCCTTTTAGATGAGATACCAGAGGCTACACTGGTTGACATGTTTAGTGTCCAATAAGTGAGTGATTTTTTATCATGGTGTGGGAAGATTCTATATCTAGAAGTTTGAAACAATTTGGGAAATGTGACCTTAAAGTGTGTCCAGAACTGCCAGTCCAACTGTAGGGCTGTGGAACCACAATGATGCCACATTAGGTTAGAAATCCCTGGGTTATTCAGTATCTGTGCAAGTAGCAACTTCCTCATGAAAAACATCCTCTTGTGGACCCTCAGAGAGTTAACCTAAGAAATCAACCTACAGTTGATCAGAGCAGACAAATACAACTCTTAAAAATGAGCAAACAAAGCCAAGATGGTTTCCCAGACAGGAACAATGGACAAAATCTAATTGACAGAATTAAAGATTGCATTCAGCAAAACAGGTTCTGTTGGTCATCCAAGCAATTAGGGAAAGTGGAGGCTCTGGCAGCAGTGAGGGGTGTTATAAAACATGGACATAATGGGCATAGGACAGGGAGAAGCTTCAGTAGTTAAATATTCATCTTCACTTGTTTTAATTCTAAAGACACTGCTAAATCTGACTTCCAGGAAGTCAGTCTTTAAGCAAGACTTCATCAGACTTGTATAATTGCTCAACCTGGCATTTGCTGTTCCTGTGACAGATTGGTGACTTGGCATCTAAAATATAACTCACCAGATCTAGTAGTCTTACTTTAAGGGCGCAGTGTGTTCAGGTGAGTTGTAGGTAAATAATAGAACAGCTGTGACCACCTGGAGCTGCCACACTCTTCCCTTGCCTGAGAAGAGTGAAAAAGACCCCAAAATTGTCCCATCAGAAGCCTGAGTGCAAAGGAGCTGATCCCAGCCCTTATGAGGGAATGCTTCTCACAGTCAGCCAGAGCCAGAGGCCGCTTCTCTGTCTGTAGCCAAGGAAGTATCCATAGAGATAAAAGGTTTGGACCCCAGAGATACGTGAACAGCAAGGGTGAATCACTGTAATGGATTCGGTCACTTCCATCATTTGAGAGGAAGTGATGGAACTAGTGTCCAGAGCCAGGGAGAGCTGCTTTCCTTGGGCAGAGAACGAGTGCACAGCAGCGGTTTTCACCCCGGCTGCATGTGAGAGAGTTTCAAAAAATCTGGACGCCTGGGTCCCACCCCAAACATTCTGATTTCATTGGTTTGAAAGTGGCCTGGGCATTAGGCCAGCGTGTGTGAATCACTTGTTTAGATTCTGATGTATTTGAGCATCAGTGATGCTTTCTACCTGCCAACTAGTGGAAGCAATAGTCTAGCCAGCTGTTCTCTAAAGGTGGTTCTAGGATCAGCTGTGAGCATTACCTGGGAACTTGTTAGAAATACAGATTCTCAGCCCCACCCCAGAACTACTCAAATCAGAATTTCTGGGCTTGAGGATCAGCACCTGTATTTTAACAGTGCCTCCCAGTCATTCTGAATGATCAGTGTCAGAGTTTGAAAACCACTGGTCTAAGTCCAGACCTTACTACTCGAAGTGTGGTCCACAGCCCAGCAGCATCAACCCTGCTAGAAGCTCTTAGAAATGCAGAATCTCAAGCCACCCCAGACCTACTAGATCAGGATGGGGATTTTAAACAATATTCCCAGATATCGGTGCATTAAAGTTTGAGAAACACTGGGCCTCCTGGTGGCTCAGACCGTAAAGTGTGAGAAGCACTGGTCTAAGAAACAGGGACCAGTTAGTGTTCTCACCAGACTTTAGTTGTTATATTTCAGTGCATTTAGGTCAGAGGACAAGAGCATAAGCGGAACCTACAGGAGGAGCTTAGAAACTGTGTTCTAATACCTCTGCAGGAGGTGCATAGGTGGGTTCCATTATACAGGTGGGGCGTTGTCTCAAAGAAACATTGGTCGTGGATATTGCAGATATTTCACTTTCACAGTAAATGTGGCCTAGTAAAAACAACTACTGTTTATCAGATGCTTACTTTGTGCTGTATAGGTATATTTGCATGCAATCCCTATAGAAAACTAGAGAGAAACCATCCATCCATCCGTCTGTTCAACTATTGTTGTATTATACAAGCGTGCACTGTGGGACAAATTGAGAAAGCAGCCCTGACATATATATACTACCATATGTGAAATAGGGAGCTGATGCCGAGCTGCTATGTAACAGGAGGAACCCAGACTGGCTGGCTGTGATGACCTAGAGGGGTAGCATGGGGGGCAGGCTGGGAGAGAGGCCCCAGAGGGAGGGGATATATATAGAGAGAGTTATAACTGGTTTGCTTTGTTGTATGGCAGCTGTATTTGCATTGTTGTATGCCAATACAACATTATAAAGCAATTATCCTGCAATTAAAAAATCAAGAAAAATAAACATGAGTGCCAGGGATGGGCCTAGGCATATTCTTATAATTTAGGGATGTAACTCTTCCTGCTATTTTGAGACTTAAGTCCAGAGTTAAATAGCAAACAGTCATAAGTACACTGACGTATAATAAAACCATAGGTGAGGATAACTTATGAAGAAAGTGAAGCAGGATAAGAGAACGGGATGAAGAGTGATAAGGAAGCGCTGCTTGCGGTAGGTGGTGAGAGAAGGAAAGCCTCTCTGCTCAGGTGACATTTGAGCTGAGACTGAAACTAAGCAAAAGCATGAGCCACATGGCTCTTTGGGGAAAAAAACATCAACGAGGACACAGTGAGGGAGAGGCCAGCCCTTAGAGATGATTGGGGAGAGAGCTGCAGGCCGGGTCATGAGTTATCACATACGCCATGGTAAATCCTTACAGACAAGGAAACTGAGCCGGCTTCTCAGACTTCAAAATGCCCACAGATCACCTGGGGCCTTATTAAACTGTAGTCCAGAGGCAATGAGTCTGGGTGAGATCTGGGTCTCAGCATTTTCAGCAAGTTCCCTGAGATGCCGATGCTCCTGGTCCATGAACCACTCTCGGAGTAAGCACGAGGGTGCAGGGGTTGAACTGAGGCAGCGTGTCCAGTGTCACAGAGCTGGTAAGTCACAGAGGCAAGGTTTGAATCTCAGGCACCTGGCCCCAAAGTCCCTGCTGTCCCTTGGCTGCCTCCCAGGTACCTAAGCTTGACTCACCTGTTAGCTGCATACTGTGCAGGAAAGTTAAAGGGCCTACCCGGGAAAGGTCATTGTGGGCACTCTGTTCATGGAAGAGCTCCTTTTATGTGGTCGAGAAATAACAAGGGAAGTTGATAACTATTGATACTTTGTGCTAGCTCTTGTGAAGTACTTAGAAGACGTTAAGACATCCCTGGCACCTTTCGAGAGATGAATGATATTGTCATTGGTGGCTGTCTTGGTGTAATACATAAGAAACACCAAAATACTCATGAGCCTCGAAATCTAATGCACTGTAATTGCAGTCACTGGCCCAAGGAAGCCAGTCATTCTCCAGGCTCTGCAGTCATGCTCTGCCTGGTCCAGCCTCCCCAGATGCTTCTACTCTGGCCCATTCGATCCCTTGCCGTTGATCGCTATCACCGCGTGGGGAATGCTGGCTGCTCCCTGGTGTGGCTTGGCTCTGGGGTACATATGAAGCAGTTTACATGCTCCAGTCAATCCTGCTTCAGTATAGAACGAAACAAAAATGAAAAGGGGTGTGTGAGGGTGGTTGACTATTTGAATATTTAGCTCTGGGTTTCCTTCCTTGAAAACGACTGTAGCTTCCAGTATGAAGCAGTTGTTCCAAAGGAGGAACGGCTTCTCGCTTTCTCTTGTCCCTGGATGTTCACGGGGTCCTCCTGGGCCCTGGGGGTTGTGGGGTGACAGAGTGGGGAGATGTTCTGTGTATGTACTGTATATGCTGCTGCCTTGATGAATGACATGGTTTGGTTTGGTCTGTTCGCTCCCCTTTTGTTAATTCTCTGTGTTCTTTTTCCTTTGTGCTGCGCAATTAGGACCCTGCAGTGGGACACAGACCCCTCAGTGCTCCAGCTGCAGTCAGACTCAGAACTTGGGTATATGTCTGCTCTTTTGTTACTCCTTTTATCATTTCTTTGCTACGGTTATGTTGAAAGGCAGGAGCCGTTGTTGCTCTTGCCTTTTTCCCCCTTTGTTGAATTTCCAGTTTGATAAGTTTATTTCCTTCTGTTAGTTTGCCTTCTACAGTTATGCTTTGAAGAAAGTCTCTCTTTGTGGAAAACACCACAAAAAGATGGCTTTTGACCTCCCTCTTTTAATTCCTATTATTGCAAAACAGCCCTCCCCCCGAATGAAGATTATAAGCATATCACCATGCCTCTGCTTCAAGGTGGGGCACACAAGTTCTGTGATGACAGATATGTTTAACTTTATCCTCGCTATCTTCCCCTTGACTAACAAGTTACCCTAAGTTAATCTTTGTCTAAAACCAGTATGAAAATGTTGTGTCTCGTTTGTTGCCTTTTCACTTTTTTGGAAACTCACAATTAGCATTTAATTTGAGGGTATAGAGATTCCTATTAAAGAAAAAAATATGATTTGTTGAATGCCTCAATATTAAGAAATCTCAAATTTATTTGATGACGAACAATGTCTCCTGCATCCTAAAGATCATTTTTTTTTCCAGGTGGAAATGTATATTAAGAGGTGGTTTCAGAGTTGAAAATTCTTCCACAAAGAATAAAATGCACAGGCAATTCCTAGAAACTTAGTTTACTTCTATTGCAGGGTTAGAGTTAGCTATATTCGCACATGAGATGTTTCCAGTGGGGTGCTTGTCCTAGCTGTGCTCAAGCTTAGGAGCACTGACTATGTGCTTCTTTTCAACTTGCTTTGGTGAATTCAGATCATCTTGAAATCAGCGACAGTAGGGGTGTTTACATCACAGAAACTGACAAATGCTTCAAACCAGGGCTTACTCCCTTTCCCTCAAGCAAGTTATTGAACATTTACCAACATGCCACTGGGTACCTCAATATGTGAATAACAGATTTTATTCCAATATTTTGTAAAGCTATTACTTTTTATTTCTAAATATAACCTGATGAATCCTGATGTGGGCATTTATTTATTATTTATTTGAATTTCTGAGATTTCTGGGCATGTATCTGTGGGTTTCTATCAATTTTAGTGCTTACTGTAGACATGCTAAGTTCAAGGGCTATCTTTATGTTAGGTTAAATGCCATCTGCTGTGTCCCTTTATGTATGCAAAAGTTTTCTGCAGACTAACACTGCTAAACCAAAGAAATATCCTAACATTTTGGGTAACTGATACACTATTTTTTTTAACACTATTAAATTATTGGCTGTTTAGTTATATAGATCACTGTATGTTTTATTTCCACTGGTATTATTTAAATAACAAAAAAATATGGCTTAAATCAAGCAGGAAAACAATTAATACATAGTATATTACTGTTCAGGGGAATTTCAGAGTAGTTCTTCAATATTTCATTGTGGTTTTTATAACAAGGAGGCTAGAACTGGCAGAGACTTTGCCGTATGCACTTAACAGATTTTTTAGACAGATTGTGACATTGGTAAATTATACTTGCTGGTGTGGAACAGTTAGGAATTTTCCTATTTTTATCTGTTTTCCAGGCAAAAACTCAGTTAACTATGCAGATGAAAAATTATCCTAGGGAGATGGCATATCTGTGACTTCCACCTTGCCAGCCATATTTTATTTCAGAGTGGACACAGTGAGTCAGAGAAGAATGGGAAATGAGATTTTTTTGTGGTTTGTCTTAGAGTTTGGAAGGAATGTTCAAAGAGTATTTGAGAGAGGAGGTGGTTTCAGTCATGTTACAATTTCAAATATTGATTTAATGAAATTTTCTGTCTTGTAAATAGTCCTTACGTGCAAGCAGTCTTCCCGTCGCACATATTTTTATGAAGTATTGTTTGTTGTTGTTGAGTCGCTAAGTCATGTCAACCTCTTTTGTGCCCCCCATGGATTGTGTAGCCTGCACAGGCTCCTCTGTTCCTGGGATTTCCCAGACAAAAATACTGGAGTGGGGTGCAGTTTCCTTCTCCAGGATTTCTTCCCAACCCAGGGATTGAGCCCACATCTCTTGCATCTCCTGCAGTGGCAGGCAGATTCTTCACCACTGAGCCACCAGGGAAGCCCTTTATGAAGTGTGTCTCAGGCAACAAGAGTTTTGTAGAGACAGGTTTAGTTCCTCTTCTTGATCCTGGGCATAGAGTTGACCATAACACCTAACTGGCTCTGTCAGTTGATTTTTTTTTAACAGCTTTATTGAAGTTTAATTAACATTAAAGAAATGACACACATTTGAAATATTCAAAATGACAGGTTTTAATGTATACACGTTCATGAAGTCGTCACTGCAATCAAGCTAATAAGCAGAGTCATCATCCCATCATCATCTCCCACCCCTTTGTCATCTTCACACCTGCTACTCCCCCTCCCCCAGACAATGGATCTGCTTTCTGTCCCAGCCCATTTGTTTACATCTCTGAGAATGTCATTGTAAATGAAATCATGCACGAGATGCTCTTTTGACTGACTTCTTTTACTCAAAATTATTATTTGGAGACTCATTCATATAGGTGTGTATCAGTAATTCATTCCTTGTTCTTGCTGGCTAGTTTGTTGTATGGATACATCACAGTTCATTTCTTCAGTCACTTTTGATGTACATTTGGGCTGTTTCCATTACAAATAAAAATGCTATGAACATTTATGTACAAATATTTTTAGCCAATATGTCTGCATTTCTTTTAAGTATCACCAAGTAGAATGGCTGAAGCATATAATGAATGTGCATTTAAACTATCAAACTGTTCTCAAAATAGTTTTGCCATAATACGTTCTCACAAGTAGTGTATGAGAGCCTCAGTTCCTCCATATTCTTGACAACACTTGGTTTCGACTTTTTGAAAAATTATTTTTTTTTACCATTGTTAAAGAAATATAATGGTATCTCATTGTGGTTTTAATTTGAATTTCCCCAGGGACTAATGGAGCTAGGTTATCTTTTTGTGTGCATATTTGCTATTTGAATATCTTCTCTGATGAAATGTCTGCTTAAATTTTTGGACTTATTGTTTATGGATTGAGTTGTTGGTTTCACATTACAGGTTTATGTGTTTGGGATACAATCCTTTACCTGAAACATAATGTGTAAATGTTTTCTCCCAGTTTGTCACTTGCCTTTTTCATTCTCTTAATAGTGTCTTTAAGAATGGAAACATTTTTGATTTGATAAATTCCAGCTTTCAACTTTGTTCTTTTATGAATCATGCTTTTAGGGACATCAATTTGTAGTACTTTCTTAAATAGTTGATAGAATGTAATTCACTTGTGAGACTATTTGAATTTGAAATTTTATTTTGGAAAAAGTTTAAAAATACAAATTTAATAACTTAAGCAGTAATGGAGCTATTGAGGTTATCTTTGTTTTTTTTTTTGAGTGAGCTTTGGCAGTTTGTGATCTTTGAAGTAATATGTCCATTTTGTCTCTGTTGGCAAACATGTTGGCCTAAAATTGTATATACCCTCCTTCATCTTCCTTTAATTATTTTCAAACTCTGTAATTACCTCTCTCTTTCCTAATAATTGGCAACTTTTGTCTTGTGCTTTTTTCTTCTGATAAATATGTCTAGATGTTTATCAACTGATCTTCTCAAATAACCAGCATTTGGTTTCATTGATATTCCTTGTTTTTCTATCTTCTCATTGATTGATTTCTACTCTGATATTAATTATTGCTTCTCATTTGCTTAATTTTTATTTAATATGCTTTGTTTAGTTTCTTTAAGTGGAAGCAGAAGTCATTGACTTGAGAATAATAGAGGTGTGTAGTGCTGTTTCTAATATAGGGATTAATGCTATTAAATTTCCGTAAAGCATTAGCTTCATGTCATCTTGCAGATTCTTACAAAGTTGTTATCATTTTCATTTGGTTAAAAACACTTTCTAATCTCTCTTTTTATTTCATCTTTAACTGAAGAGTTGTTTGGAAGTGTATTATTTAGATTACACATATTTGGAGATTTTTCAGAGATCTTTCTGTTACTGATTTATTACTTAATTTTACTATGGTTAGAGAACATACTTGGTATATTATTTGTATATCATTTTAAACTTGTTGAGACTTATGATTCACTGTATAGTCTCTTAGTAAATCCTGTGTGCCCTTGGAAAGGGTGTGTATTCTGTTCTTCAGTTAAGTTCAGTTCAGTCGCTCAGTTGTGTCTGACTCTTTGCGACCCCATGAATCGCAGCACACCAGGCCTCCCTGTCTATCACCAACTCCTGGAGTTTACTCAAACTCATGTTCATCGAGTCGGTAATGCCATCCAACCATCTCATCCTCTGTCGTCCCCTTCTCCTCCTGCCCCCAACCCCTCCCAGCATCAGGGTCTTTTCAGATGTGTCAACTCTTAGCATGAGGTGGCCAAAGTATTGGAGTTTCAGCTTCAGCATCAGTCCTTCCAATGAACACCCAGGACTGATCTCCTTTAGGAAGGACTGGTTGGATCTCCTTGCAGTCCAAGGGACTCTCAAGAGTCTTCTACAACACCACAGTTAAAAAGCATCAGTTCTTTGGCACTCAGCTTTCTTCACCATCCAACTCTCACATCCATACATGACCACTGGAAAAACCATAGCTTTGACTAGATGGACCTTTGTTGGCAAAGTAATGTCTCTGCTTTTTAATATGCTATCTAGGTTGGTCATGACTTTCTTTCCAAGGAGTAAGCGTCTTTTAATTTCATGGCTGTAATCACCATCTGCAGTGATTTTGGAGCCCCAAAATATTAAGTCTGACACTGTTTCCACTGTCTTCCCATCTATTTCCCATGAAGTGATGGGACCAGATGCCATGATCATAGTTTTCTGAATGTTGAGCTTTAAGCCAACTTTTTCACTCTCCTCTTTCACTTTCATCAAGAGGCTTTTTAATTCCTCTACGCTTTCTGCCGTAAGGGTGGTGTCATCTACACATCTGAGGTTCTTATTGGGTAAAATATTCCAAATTTGTCAATTAGGTCAAGTTGGATGATTGTGATGTTCCAGTCTTTTATATCTTTTTTGTCTATGGCTTCTAACAATTATTGGGAGGAGCATTGATGTTTCCAACTACAGTTTTGAGTTTTTCTGTTTCTCCTTGGAATACTATCAGTTTTTGTTTCATGTATTTTAAAATTTTGTTATTAGGTACATAAATGTTTTGGATTCTTATAACTCTTTTGATGAATTGATTCATTTATCATTATGAAATGAACTTCTTTATCACTAGTAATAAATTTTGCTCTGAAAGCTCCTTTGTCTGGTGTTAATAGGACCACACTAGCTTCCTTCTAACATATGTTAACATGGTCTATCTTTTCTCATCCTTTTGCTTTTTTAACCTGTTTGTTGCTATACATCAAAAGTGCATTTCTTATACACATCATATAAATGGATCTTGCATTTTTAATCTGTTGTAATAATATCTGCCTTTTAGTTGGAGTATTTATGTCATTTACATTTAATGTGATTATTGATATGGTTAGATTTAAATCACTGTGATATTAATATCTGTTCTCTATCCTATATATTCTTCTTTCCTGATATTCTTTTGAACTTTCTTTTGTATTATTGCAGTTTTATGGTTCTATTTTATTACTACTTGATGTTAACCATATTTCTTCATGTTATTATTTTAGTGGTTGCTTTAGTGTTTATACTGTACATCTTTGGCTTATCTTATTGTGGTTTTGATATGCCATCATCTGTTAGTTCTGGGTCAGTTTCAATTGATTGACTTATCTCTACCTTATAGTTATGTTTTCCTTCTTGTCTCTATGTATGCTGATTTTTGATTAATATCAGACATTGTAACTATTGGCTAGGTATTAGATATACTGGAATTCCTACAAATCTTGAGATATGGTCAGTTCACTTGAAAACACTCTGATTCTTTTAAATCCTTTTATGGTTTGTTAGTTGGGACTGGAGCAGTGCTCAGTCTATGACTGATTAATTTTGGTATTGAGGCAAGACCCTTATATGCATTCTATACAACCTTGAGGGTTTCCTGCCTGGGTGGGTGGAAACAGGAACATTTGTGTTCCTGTGTGTGCGCCCAAAACTATTACTCTAATCCCTCCGGGTAGTTTTTCCCTTGGCCTCAGGTAATTTCCTCATTAGTATCCTATAGAAGATCATATGAAAGATCATAGGATACTAAGCTGAAACCTCGAGAGATCTTCCCTGCTGCACCACACGTGGCCTTAAAGCTGTCAGTGCAGTAAACTTAGGGAGTATAGGACTTGTCTTATGTTTCTCTTCTCTTATGTGTCCCTTTCCTTCATTGCTTAACCTCTAGTATCTTGCAAACTGTTGTTTCATTCAAATTTCTGTCCCTTTTGGGAGCTGTTTCAGATGGAGGATAAATCTGGTCATATTGACCAGAAGCACCAACATTGTGTCACTTTTGTATGCTGTTATATTAACTATGTGATCAGCAAAACAGGTCCCAGAATAGAGGAATAAGGGAGAAAAAAATAGCTTCAAGAAAATTGTGAATAAAGAAAAATTCTTAAATGGCAGTGGCTAAAAGACAAAGAAAGGAAAATGCCTGTGAAAATGGAACAAAAGAAAATCCAAGAACCAGAGTGAGAACCTCAGGTGAAATAAACAGCCCTCCTGGCTAGCCCAATTTGCAAAGGGCAGGCCCAGCAGGGAGGACAGAAATGAATAAAAGGAGGAAGCCAAGACGGATTGAGGCCTCTCCTTTGGGGTCTCATGTCTCCAGAATGTACTATCCTTTGCTTGCTGAATAAAACTCTGAGCTGTAACCAAACTGTAAAAAAAAAAAAAAAAAAAAAAAAATTCTTTATTTTTTACCAAGTAACTGCTTATGAAAGTACCCCAAATACTTAAATTTCTTAGGCAATTATAATAATTATATAATATATTTATAATTATAATAAAGTATAGTTATATAATATGAATATTATATTTTAATAATATAATTATATAAACATTATCATTTACTATTTTAATGATATAAATTATTGTAATATAATATATAAAATATAATAAAATACTATAACTATAATAAGTAAGTTTAAGATGGTCAAAGTAAAAAATGAAATAATAGGATAAAAAGAGTAAGTTAAAAGATCATAGGATCTAAAAGTCTGTACTGACTGGCAGATGAATAAATGCATTGATATTTGGACAACTTTGAGGGAGGGATTGTATTTTAAATGTCTTTTTGTTATCTTATGAAGGGACCTTAGGTCAAATTCCACCATGAGATTGCTGGTCTTGAGGGAGATGTGTTGAGTCAGCATAAGGGGTGTTGTGGTGGGAGGGAGGCAGGGATTCTCAGTGAGGAGTAGAAATCAGTGAGGACCAAGGGTGTTTTGTGGCCCTTCGCTCCAAATTGTTAGGCTTAATATATAGGAATATTTAGTGGCTTCTGATTTTATTGAAGCCTCACAATTATATTTCCTCTATGTCTTAGTACATTAAACTCTTAGTAGGATTTTTGAGATATTTGGAATCAAAGTGAGAATGAGAAAAAGGATTTGGTTGCTCCTTACCTCAGAGAGGAACTTAGAGAGTCCTTCAGTCCTTGGGAGACTTTGTTAGAAGGTGGTGACCTCTTCTCTCAACCTTCTCTTTCACCTCTCTTTTCTGCTGAAAGAGAGAGTGAATAATACTCCTGAATCCACCAGGCACCATCTCAAACTGCTGTGGTGAAACAGTGATCCCTCTGTTAAGAACAGAATTTAAACCAGCTCTGTAAAGGCACCAGAAAAAACACATATCCTTCAAGGTGGTGGGAGGTGTTTGGGAAGATCTCACCTGCCAGTTCTAGAGATCTTTTCATGTTTTAAAGTTATTTTTCATTTGCCTAGCAGAATAGTAATAACCTCCTTAGCTTTTGATGAAGTACCCCTCTTTAGGCTTATTCTCCATATTTTGTCAGAAATTATTTTGCATTATGTTTAAATCTCTGATTTGAATTAATTTTAAGGTTTCCAATGTGACAGTGCCTGGAATTTTCTTAAGAATGATATGGATTGTATTCTTGATCCAACTGACACTCTCTGCCTTTTCAGTAATACCTAATCATACTTTCTAGAGAAACTGGAATATGGAACATCAGCTTGGGAGGGGTGTGTGTGTGTATCAAAAGGTAATAGTAAAATGCATTTCAGAATCTTTAAACATACAGTGAATTCTGACTCATGAACAACTTTGATAAATTGGTTTTTAACAGATCCAGTTAAAATTTTGGCATACACACAAAAAAATTTTGGCACAAGAGAGGGAAAAAGTACTTTGTTTATGAACATTTCTTAAGAAGTTGTTACCTTCTGGTCTTTGTTCTCTGCCCTCAAGAACCTTGAGTAAGCAATTATAGAATATTTTCTGTTCTGTGCTCACAACTGGATTTTCATAAAATAATATTCCTCTTTTATTCTATTTCAGAAAAATTAATATGGCCAGTTGGGAAGGATGTATGCTTACACTTTGGTACTCAGTGACTTGAAGATTTCTATAATTTTATAGCTTTACATTACAACTTCTACAGAAGGTTGTTCATAAATATTATCAATTAAAAGCCAGTCTATAAAATTTTTATATCATTGTTGTCATTTATATGCAATATTGGAGAGAACACATTTTCATACCTTCTGATCTTATAATTCTAAACTTTCAATTTCCTTTATAAAGTGACTACTTGATAGCACAGCTCCCACCAAGCTCTGTATAACCACTATTTTGACTCTTCCCAACCTGGGAGTTTGCAAGGTTTACTTGTGTGATGAAGTTGAAGGCAGACCGTTTAACTGTGCCTGTTGACTGAACCAGACTTGACATTTGCTTCTATTGAGGAGAAATAATTTAGCTGCCAAGCCAATATCTCTGCACAGTAAGAAGCAAATATCATGGAAATGAAATAAATACTTCCTGGAATGATTTTTTGAATGTGAACATAGATAATGGAAACCGATCCTTCTTGAGGTAATCAGCAAAGGTCAACCATCAAGCTGCTTCTCAGCCCTGGGAGAAAAACACCTACTCTGAACACAGAGGATGAATTGCAAGTGGGGGTCTGCGATGTTGGGCTCATTTCCTCCATGTGGTACCCCATCTCCACCTTCCCTCCGCGTGAAGGCCCATTCACAACTCTGGGAGCCCGTTCCTGGAGACGTCACACACCTTATTACACCAGCATACAGTGCTGGGAAAACAGTTTGACCTTTTGTTATTTTTAACAACTTCTTTCATAATTCAGGAGTTTCTGTACACTTTTCTTCTATGAATGCAGCATTTTCTCATGTGCCTCTAGGTGGCTGGTTGCCAGGACATTTTCTCCTTTATCTTTTTTCCATAGCTTTGGTCTTAAGCTTCATATAGTTGGAAAACTCCTCACTCATAAACTCATCCACTGAGCTACTCATTTTTATCCCAAAGCAGATCTTTCTCTGGATTCCCCAGTGTCTTCCAGTTACACTACTTACTTTCTTCCCGTAAGGCATGAAGCCTTGACATAATCTCCAATTCATTCCTTTTCTTTCACCCTCTGTACCAAGCGAACTGCCTTAATTCTTTTCCAGCATCACCCATCTACAGCCTCTCCTTTCTGTTCCCAGCGGCATCAGATCTCCGCGCTTTCTCATCACCCTGGACCTCGTCTCCACATTGTCTGCATTGAAGGTTGCAACTCCAGGAGTCATGCCTCTGGCTGTCCCCCTTGAGTTAATGCTTCATGTGGGTTCTCTAGTTACTGAAGTCACCCATTGTATGTTGGAAGGTCCTTTTTCAATTCCGCCTTTCCTTTACACTGAGCTTACTAGGGCCCCCGGCATATCCTGGTTGCTCATTTGTCAAAGACGGAGATTCAGCCTCTGCTCTTCACACAGTTTGCGTGTGTGCTCAGTCCTGTCCACTCTTTGTGACCCTGTGGACTGTAGCCCGCCAGCCTCCTCTGTCCAGGGGATTTTCCAGGCAAGAATACTGGAGTGGGTTGCCATTTCCTCCTCTAGCGCATCTTTCCGACCCAGGGCTTAAACCTGCATCTCCTGTGTCTCCTGCGTTGGCAGGCAGATTCTTGACCACTGCACCACTTGGGACGCCCTCTTCACATAGTTGCTTCATTTTAAATGTCACCTTGAAGCTGTCACTTTTTTAGCAACTTTCAGTAATTCCTCATTGTTTACAACGTAAAGTTCAAGTTCTTTAGCCTAAGATTTAAAGCCCTCAAATTATCTGGCCTTAGGGCTACTCTCTTTATCTTCCGCTGCTACTCAACTAAGTCTTCTGTTCTGAAAACCTGGTCTCCCAGGCATCAAATGTGAATTCAGTCTTTAGATCTTATTCCAGGGATCTGCTCCCTAGGACACCACCTCATTCCTTTTTACTTGACTGAGTCTTACCGCTCCTACAAGACTTACCTCAGGCCTTCAGTTCTCAGTGAAACTTGTTTCATTCACCCAAACACATAGAAATCCGCCTATTGTAGTCTTCTGTCCCACTTATAATGCGAATCGCTCATGTTGGCTCTTATTCTCTGTTACCTTTCATTCTGATTTTCTTTTTGCGGTGTTTGTTTCGTCTCCCTGACCGCTGCATTGCAAGGAGCTGGCCTGGTTCTGTGCCTCAGAAATGGTGTGCCCACATACCACTTTTGGACAAAGTAGAAAGTGGCATCATTATCACTCTCACTATCTTAAGGGGCTCTTCTTTGAGAAACCTCAAGGACTTTTATAAGCAGCACTAGGAGACAACGTCCCTGGCAGCACTGTTGGTGTCTCTTGGGGATGAAACACTCACATGCAGACAAGCATGGATGAAAACCCAGCAGGGCTGAGTCTGGAACCAGCGTAGACATCCTTTTATTCCCTGGCCTTGATCTGCCTTGGCATCTGGCCAAATAGCTCCTTATCTCTGGGAACATCCGCTTGGTTTATTTGTCTGCTTGACTTCTGGGTTTCTTCCCTGCTCCAGAGACCGCCCATCAGTACAATGGCCCCTTTTATTTCCTGGTTGCTGAGTGCAGCACACTGGCTTCCGATGCAGGCTCCAGACTCTGCCCCTTTATCTGCTGCCCACACTCCTACCACCAGCTGTAACCAGTATATCCTCAACTTCATAATTTCCAGTCCCTGAACACTCTGAGACTGCTACTCGCAGACCCATTATACAATCTCTTGTGATTCACAATTTGTAAAATTTGAACTGTTTTTTAGATGCTTGGTATATTCTTACTGTGGTTTTTCTGTGCCTTCACATAGCATCTTGTACTGTGACATTTAAAAAAGTCTACTAATGTGACTCTTGTCTACTCCCAGTATTGGTGAAGGGTCAGAAACTGAATCATCAACTCTGATGTAAGTGCATCTCTGAGTATTAGCTGATAGCATCTGCGAAATTCCCACAGGAGCCTTCTTGCTTAATACTTGTAGCAGTGTGGATCTCTGATATTATCGGGTTCCCTTTTGAGTCCAGTAGATAGTATTGTAATATCAGCGCAGTTTCCTTCACTTACCTTGAGTATGAAATGCAGGACATCAGGTTTGCATCTAATTCACTTGGTCTGAAACAAGAGCATCAGAAAGAGTCCTGTTGTATCTAACTGATTCAGGAGGACTCGGTGATGCTAATGATAGGATGGACGATGTGCTCAGTGTTCGGAAAGCGTTCATGATCCCTGGAAAGCTCTCAGGTGATGAAGTCCCTCCTCTTGAATCTTGTCCTCATATAGTCAGATTTGGCCAGTGCTTTTGAGGCCTATGAGCATCAACAAGGAGCAATATTGATGGCAAAGCCTTCCTCTGCTCCCTGTATAATCTTGCCACTGAGCATTAAGAAAAATTAAGCATGAGTCAACTGGATATCCACATGCAGCAGCATGAAGTTGAGCCCCTACTTCACATATATGCAAAACTGATTCAAAACAGACCAGAGACCTAAATGTGAGAGCTAAAACTATACAACTCTTAGGAGAAAGTAGAGTTGTAAAGCTTTGTGACCTTGGATTGGGCACTGGTTTCTTAGATTCACAAAAAGCACTAGCAGCTCATGAGAAAAATAAATGAATTGAATGTCATTAAAATTTAAAACTTTTGTACTTCATTAAGGCATCATTAAGAAAGTGAAAAGGCAACCCACAGAATGGGATTAAATATTTACAAATAATGTATCTCGTAAGGGCTTCGCAGGTGGTACAGTGGTACAGAATCTATCTGCCAGTGCAGGAGATGCAGAAGACGTGGGTTCTATCCCTGGGTCAGGAATATCCCCTGGAGGAGGAAATGGCAACCCACTCCAGTATTCTTGCCTTTAGAATCCCGTGGACAGGGGAGCATGACAGGCTCTAGTCCCTGGGGTGACAAAAGATTCGTCATGACTGAGCAATGGAGCATACAGTTCAGTTCAGTCGCTCAGTCGTGTCCGACTCTGTGACCCCATGGACTGTAGCACTCCAGGCTTCCCTGTCCACTGCCAACTCCCAGAGTTTATCAAACTCATGTCCATTGAGTTGGTGATGCCATCCAACCATCTCATCCTCTGTTGTCCCCTTCTCCTCCTGCCCTCAATCTTTCCCAGCATCAGGGTCTTTTCAAATGAGTAATTTTTGCACATCAGGTGGCCAAAGTATTGGAGTTTCAACTTCAACATCAGTTCTTTCAATGAATATACAGGACTGATTTCCTTTAGGATGGACTGGTTGGATCTCCTTTTAGTCCAAGGGACTTTCAAGAGTCTTCTCCAACACCACAGTTCAAAAGCATCAATTCTTTGGCACTCAGCTTTCTATATAGTCCAACTCTCGCATCCATACATGACCACTGGAAAACCATAGCTTTGACTAGACGGACCCTTGTCAGCAGAGTAATGTCTCTGCTTTTTAATATGCTGTCTAGGTTAGTCATAACTTTTCTTTCAAGGAGTAAGCGTATTTTAATTTTGTGGCTGCAGTCACCATCTGCAGTGATTTTGGAGCCCCCCAAAATCAAGTCTGTTTCTGTTTCCACTGTTTCCCCATCTATTTTCCATGATGGGAGCAGATGCCATGATCTTTGTTTTTTGAATGTTGAGTTTTAAGCCAACTTTTTCATTCTCCTCTTTCACTTTCATCAAGAGGCTCTTTAGTTCCTCTTCACTTTCTGCCATAAGGGTGGTGTCATCTGCCTATCTGAGGTTATTGATATTTCTCCCGGCAATCTTGATTCCAGCTTGTGCTTCCTCCAGCCCAGCATTTCTCATGATGTACTCTGCATATAAGTTAAATAAGCAGAGTGACAATATACAGCCTTGACGTACTCCTTTCCCAATTTGGAACCAGTCTGTTGTTCCATGTCCAGTTCTAACTTTGCTTCCTGACCTGCGTACAGGTTTCTCAAGAGGCAGGTCAGGTGGTCTGATATTCCCATCTTTTTAAGAATTTTCCACAGTTTGTTGTGATACACACAGTCAAAGGCTTTGGCATAGTCAATAAAGCAGAAGTAGATATTTTTCTGGAATCCTCTTGCTTTTTCTATGATCCAGCGGATGTTGACAATTTGATCTCTGGTTCCTCTGCCTTTTGTAAATCCAGCTTGAACATCTGGAAGTTCATGGTTCACGTACTGTTGAAGCCTGGCTTGGAGAATTTTGAGCATTACTTTGCTAGCGTGTGAGATGAGGGCAGCTGTGTGATAGTTTGAGCAGTATCCAGGATATACAATAAAAAGACAACCCAGTTTAAAATTGGATAAGAATTTAAATAGGCATTTCTTGAAAGAAGACATATAGATGGTCAATAAGCACATGAAATGATGCTGAACATCATTATCCATCAGGGAAATTCAAATCAAAATTCCAGTGAGATACTACTTCACACAAACTAGGATGGCTATAATGAAAAAGACAGGTAATAATAATGTTTGACAGGGATTTAGAGAAATTGGAATCTTTGTATACTGCTAATGAGAATGTAAAATGTATAAGTACTTTGGAAAACAGTTTGGCAGTTCTTCAACAACTTAGACATAGAATTACTGTAAGTGAAAGCGTTAGTCACTCAGTCATGTTCGACTCTTTGGAATTACCATATAACATTAGCAATTCCACTTTACATATATACCAATTCAAAGAGAATTCATTTTCAAGGGAATTAAAACCATACACTTACACAAAAACTTGTACATAAATGTTCATAGCAGCATAACTAATAATAGAAATGGAAACAGCCCAAATATCCACCAGCTAATGAGTGGATTAAAGTGAATGTGGTGTATCCATACAATGGGATATTGCTTACAAATAAAAAGGAATGACAAAAAAAAAAGAAAAAAGGAATGACATTCTGATACTGTTATTGTTCCATTGCTCTTTCGTGTCTGAGTCTGCGGCCTCATGGACTGCAGCACGCCAGGCTTCCCTGACTTTCACTGTCTCCCAGAGTTTGCTCAAACTCATGTCCATTGAATCAATGATGCCATCCAACCGTATCCTCTGTCGCCCTCTTCTCCTCCTGCCCTCAGTCTTCCCGGGCACCGGGGTCTTTTCCAATGAGTCAGCTCTCTGCCTCAGGTGGCCAAGTATTGGAGCGTCATCATCAGTCCTTCCAATGAATATTCAGGGTTCATTTCCTTTAGGATGGAATGATTTGACCTACATTAACCTAAGTGAAAGAAGTCAGACAGAAAAGGCCACATACTGTAACATTCCACTTATATGAAAGTAAACAGAAGTAGATTAGTGGTTTCCAGGGGCTGGAAGAGGGGAGATTCCTATATTTCGGTGAATACAAGATTTCTTTTGGAGGTAAGGAAAAGTCTATGCAAGTACATATGTGAGGTTATATAAGTTTCTGAATATGCTAAAACCACTCAATTGTATACTTTAAAGGGGATATTTATAGTATGTAAATTTTATTTCAATAAAAAAATTAAGACAGCCTTGATCTTAATTCTCTGATCAAAGAACTGTGTTTTTTGATCTGTGCCATCCCAAACCAGCCCCCACCACCCACATCTGTGTCATGTCAAAATAATTTTCGTATTTAATTCTTAGAGGCACCTCAACAGTAGTTTCTTTGAAATCTATTTTTTTTTTCTTTAGCACTCCATACTTTTAGCACAGCACAATTGCCTCCATATTTTCAGGTCATAGATGCAGTGACTTCAGAAGCTGAAGTTCTCTTATTCCTGGCTTTGAAAGGAATATAGGCCTTTTAAAAGCCAAGGTATCTCACTTTGGTAGATAACTCTATGCTTTGCAAGTATTTCTTCTTTGTACTATTAAAAGTAACGTTTAAAGTACTAACTGCATTTTAAAATATCAGTAAGGTTTCTCTTAAAATCTCCTTCATGTTTGAAATGGGAGAAGAGCCACAGAGTTTATAGCTATGTGCATGCTTCTCATCCTTTTATTTGGGAATAAGTCTGCGTAACTCCAACCTTTTTCTACTTTAGTAGACATCATAGACCCTGATGAAGTCACACTTTCGGCTTCATCGTCCTTGGATAATGAAACTTTGCAAGTAACTAGGAAAGTGATGCTCCCATTATGGTGGGTAGATAGGCAAACACATGACAAGTGAACCAGAAAGGGAAATGGGGACAGTGATTCAGGCAAGGGAGTCATTTTTCTCTTGTGATGCATAATGTCTAAGTTAAGCAAGCATGTATATTCAGGCATGTCCAACTCTTTGCGACCCCATGGACTGTAGGCCGTTGGGCTCCATGGAATTCTCCAGGCAAGAATACTGGAGTGGGTTGCCATTTCCTCTTCCAGGGGATCTTCCTGACCCAGGGATCGGGGCCACATCTCCTGCATTGTAGGCAGATTCTTTACCATTGAGCCACCTGAGGGCCGAGGGCAAATGGACAAACCTGGGTGGATTAAACTCTGGTAGTGGTGAACTAGAAATGTCAGCACCCTGAGCCCTGGCAGATAATCTTCTCAAACTTCAAATAGTTTCCACTTTTATGCTTTATGAAGACCTGATTTTTATTTTCTGAAGAAACATTTTACCTCTGGTCCAGTATGGCTTTGCTCAGCCAAGTCGACAGGACCAGGTGGAAAGGAAGTTTCCAGGGCTTGCAGTGGGGAGTTCAGCCCTCGCCCAGGGAGATGTGGGCCCCATGCCACTTTAGGACCGGGCCAGGTCAGTGAGTAAGGGATCTGTGGTTTCACTGCCCAGCGTCTCTCGGATCCCCTGCCTGACATTTTAGTTTTAGATCTAGTGTAAGACCCTTGTGTTGATCCTAGAGAGAGAGCAGCGAGTGGTCATGAAGAAAGATCTTTTAGTTCCCTGCCCAGGAATTAAACCTGGGTAACTTGGATGGAGGGGTTCCCTCTTGGCTCAGATGGTAAAGAACCTGCCTGGAGTGCGGGAGACCTGGGTTCAGTCCCTGGGTTGGGAAGATCACCTGGAGGAGGGCATGGCAAACTGCAGGATTCTTGCCTGGAGAGTCCCCATGGACAGAGGAGCCTGGTGGACGGCAGTCCATGGGGTTGGAAAGAACTGAACACAACTGGGCATCTAGGCACAGCACACCACAGGATACCCTGGATGGAAACCAAGAATCCTAGCCACGAAACCACCAGGGGCTGGAGGCTAGAAGCGCAGTGGCCCTGGCTCTTGCCCCTGTTTAAAATCAAGAATGTTTCAAGGGGGCAAAAACTAAAAGCAGGCACAAAGTTTATTATTCCAGACACAGCACAACGTGTGGGAGGGCACACAGGAAAACAGTTTATCTAACTCAGAAGCAGGGCAGAGGTCCACACTCCAGGGAAAGGGTGTGGGCATCTTCTCTAATGAGGAGGAGCACAGTCAGACAGTAGGCAGACCACACACCCAGGAGCAGGGGCTTCCTGGGCGAGGAGGCGTGCAGTACAGAGGTGCCGTGAATCGCTCGTACAGGTCAGCCCTTCGGGTCTTTGTTTACCTTTGGCCCATTATCCTGTTTCTTTCTTCACACCTGACTGGTCCATGGACCCTCCCCACGATGCATACACAACTTTTTGCTAAGATGGATCCCACTGCAGAGGCCTAAGGGTGCATGTCCACACTTATTATGGGGTGGGGCCTCCTCCCTTTCTGACCCCCAAGAAGCCTTTCTTCCTGTGTGCAGACAGGGACGTCTTCCTTGACCTCAGGAATGGGCCCCTAGTCTCTGCTTTAGCAGAGCTCAGCCTTTACCACTAGCTTTGACCTGGGAGTGTCTGCGTGAGGACAAAGTTTGAATTATACTTCACTTGACAAATACCAGGGGTCTGGCCAGAGGCTGGCTGTCTCCTGCCTCCGCATCAGGCCCTTCATGTTTCGTATGCTGCAGACTCCTTTGTCTGACACTCCTCCTCTTACCCTCTCACTCATCTTTGCTCACCTTTGCCTGTCTCAGAGCACTTGACAAGCTGGGTCCAGAGATCCCATCCCTGCTCTGTGGGACTGAGGCCTCATTCTTTAAGATGGAGCGACCCAGGGGAATCTGAAAACAATGAAACTTCTGTGTCTACACTCTAATATTTCAGAATCAGTGCTGCTCAGCCTTTAGTCAGAATCGTGATCACTGGCAGGGGTGGTGGGGTGACTGAAACACAGGCTGCTGGACCCTATGATTTAATGATAATGCCATGTCCACCACAGCATAGGTAAGTGAATTCTCAGCTTTCCTTTTATATCATGGCTTCTTTCTCCTCTTCCTATTCTCTTCTTCCTTCTTCCTTCCTCAAACATTTATTCTGTGCCAGCTCTGTACCTGACACTGACCTAAGCCTCTGTGCAATGAGATAAATTAGCCAGGGATAAATAAGAAAGTCTGCAGTCAGGTCAGACATGAAAAGAAGGCATGACGGGCAGCAGGGGCTATGGTGGAAGTGTGGGGGTAGTAACAAGGGCATGAGCTTTGCAGGTGGGGTGGAGGGACAGCAGCAAAGGTCTCCCAGAGCCCACGTGCAATTTAGAGCCTAATTAGAAGGAAAAAATTATAGTAGCATTAATTCTACAATGTGGTTTTTTCCCCCCTCCTTTGCTGGGTAGTTTAATTTGCACCCATGAATAAAAGAATTAGGGGCTGATAAGACTTTGAACAAAAGTAAGAAATGCAATGCGCTCTATTCGTAATTTTAAGGAAAATACTATAGATTTCATCTTGTAGACATAGTGACATGATAATTTTGTCAGAGGATGGAATTGTAGAAGTGTTTTAGGGAAATTGAAAGTCTCTATCACAGGGTTGTACGCACAGGCAGTTTTTGCATCAGCTGAGACATACAGACCCTAAGGCTGGCCCAGGAGAGACCCAGAGGTGAGGACACAGCTGAAGAACACTCCTAAGGGGAAGGTCTTTGCCGTGGAAGGGTGCCACCTTCTGGCGAGATGTTTAGGAATGGCTAGCGCTGGGAACGGTTGTGTGGTACTCATACCAGTTCAAGCTGTTTTGAAAACAGAGTTTTCACAGTAATGATACTTTTAGTTAGAAGAAAACCAAGTGGACACTCTCAAGTAGCCAAAACCGACCCAAGTACCCGTGAGAAGAAAGAGCGTGAGGCTTATGTTTTACTGTCAGGGATAATCTTCAAATCTTCTATTTTAGAAAATCAACTTAGAGCATTCATAAATCTGCATTCTCTGTTTTTTTGAAATAGAAAGCATATTATAATCAGCCAGAAAAATAAAAGTAAAGCCACCTACTACGTAGGTGCCAGGCACTGAATTAAGTACTTTACAAATATTAGCTCCATTTAATCTTCACAATCGTTCAATGACATGTACCCATTTTATAAATGAGAAACATGAGCCTTAGAGGAGTTTGTCCCTTGTCCAGAGGTTTTATACACCATTTGGCTGGTGAGTGACAAAGCGAGGATTTGAACCCAGTTTGTATCTGAGCACGTGACTTAACAATTTTGACGTGCTGCGGATAATCCACGGCGGACTACCAAATTGCAGATCAGCTTCTTGCCCGGAGCCTGTGGTTGGTCGTCCGACCAAGCAGGCCTACAGCTTGTGGTTGCATCTTCTTCGCGAGATGCGCTGGAATTCCGGGCTGCAGGTACAGGTGTCTCCTCTGGGGTTTTGTGGGGACCTCTGGGCCTCGCAGATGCCCGTGGAGTCTAAACCCTAGGGTGAGCTCTCTGTGCCAGGTGGGACCCCCATTCAAAGGGGCAGGGGCGCACTGCCAGCCCATGTCTCCTTTCCATCTCTTTGCCCGAGATGAAGGTGGACTTCCAGGGGGCCTCAGAACGATGCTCTAGGCTCTTCAGGAGCGGGGGCGGGGGGGCTTTGCCACAAGCAGTCCTGGGGTGTCGAGTCATGTTTTCTTCTTCAGATGCTTCAAGAAAGACCCGTCTCAGGTAGAAAAGCACACTTCTCTGACCCAAGGAGGATTTAAAATAATACCTGAACTTCTTACTCTGAAACCTGGAGCCTTTTACCTGACTTGGTAATTCTGTGTGTTCTGTGTGAGAAGGTTGCCAGGGAGTGCTGGGTCCCCAGCCTCACCGTCCTGCACGCTGTGTGGTCCAGACATCTGAGTGAGTCAGGCCACATGGCCCAGGCCGTGCTTAGTGGGGCTGCAGAGACGGCCAGTGGGGCTTGTTCTCTAAACAAGCCTTTATTTGTGTCTACTCTGTGCTCCTCTTAGGTTTCACCTCAATTATTTTAGTAGTTCGTAAAAAAGACATTTTTGTTTCCTAGAGTGCTTGGGAAATGGTACATGGAAATTCCTAGCTATGGTATGCATTTTCTTTCAGTTTATTATTACTACCTACCGAAAAAATACAGTGACTCTGTACCATTGCTAGTAATTATTCAAAAAATGATATGAATAAGCTGTGCTGCTATTGGTTCTAGAAAGCTAGGGAATATGGATTTTTGGCTAAATGGCTGTGTAGCCTGCCTTTCTCTATCAGAGAGACACACATATACTCTCCTTCCTGGAAATGTTAAAGCAATATACCAAAACATGTCCAATACTGATACTAAATCTATATATTAAAATAATGTTTCAGAAACTATTTTAAAATATATGTGTGCAAATTGTTACATATGTATATGTAATACATATGAGGCATATGCATTGTATGTATGTGGCACATATACATTATCTGTAATAATCCTGGTACTAAGTGCTGGTGATATCCCCATTTCACAGATGAGGAAACTGAGGCATAGAGGGATTGGGTAACTTCTGCAAGCTCACACACATAACTCAAGTGGTGGGCTAGTCTGTGTGCCTATCCACCAGACTCTACTGCCCCCACGAGTAGATGTCTCCTGGGTGACGCAGGAGGCACTTCGGATTTGAGGGGTAACTCAGAACTGACCATTAAGCACCTGAGGTAGGGGTTTGACTTGGCGGCAAAAGCACTGGACCAGGCTCAGACCAACATCATTTTAGCCCTGGTTCTGCCATTTATGAGTTGCATATGTTTGGGCATGTCTCCTCCTGAACCTCACTTTCCTCATCTATGAAATGGAGATGGTGATAATATGCCCAGACGCTTCATAGAAGGGTCATGAAGACAGTTGACATAATGGATGTGAAGGACATCTGAAAACACTTGACGTGCTCCATAAATATTCAGAAAGGATTTTTCACGTGTTCACAGCTCATTTGGCAATTCTGAACTAAAACTTGATCATCCTTAGCTCAGTACCCTTTTCACTCGTCTGTGCTGTATCAGCATATCTTTGAACAAATTCACGTACCGCTCTGTATAGTTCCTTTTCTGGAGAAATGGGAGATGTTATGCTCGCCCCTGGAATATCATCCTCTCATTGCTATTGTAGAGAATAGTTTTTCCACTCAGCAGTCATCTCTTTTTCTTTCAGATTTGAGAAGTGTTAGTTTTCTTTTGTCCCTTTTGTCTAAGAGACTAGAACACTGTATTACAAATGGAAATTTCCTTTAACTGAGAAAAGTCAGATTTGCTCAGAAGGGAAGGAGGGTCTCGTTTGCAGTGGAGAAGATCCAGTTTTGCAGATAGAAAAGCTGAGGGTCAGTTGAGGCGGCGCTTAACACCGCCCAGCAACACAGGGGCAAAGTGGCCAAAACCAAGTGTCCAGACTTCCAGGCCAGGCCCAGTTCTACCTCATGATGCTGCTCCTTGCGCTGAGAAGCTGTGGATGCTTGGGGTTTATTTATTTTAGACGTTTGTCTTATTCCTGATAGATCTTCTGTGAGGAATGCCTTCTGTGTCTAAGTGTTTGTCCGTTGTTACTTCCAGACGGAGACTGCATAAGCTGGGCGTGTCGAAGATCACCCAAGTGGATTTCCTGCCTAGGGAGGTGGTGTCCTACTCCAAGGAGACCCAGACTCCTCTGGCCACACATCAGTCTGAAGGTAAGTGATGTCTTTCGTTTACTTTCCATGCGATCTCTGGGGAAATGGCCAGGGAGCCCCATCCTTCTTCCTGATCTTGTACCTTACCATAAGACATCTTCACGGGACACAAATACATTGACACACCAAAAGCTGAAGTCTCTTGGGGCTCTGGTTTTGGAAACATGGAGAGCAAACCCAGTGGTACTTCTCCAGGGGGATCGTGGGCTTTCAAATGGGTCACTTAGTAAGGCCACACTTTGTCAACACTGTGTGAGGACGGGGAACATCTCCAAGGAAAAATGTAATAGAAACTTCTCTGAATTTCATTGGTAAAAGTGTGTGTACGTTAGACTCATCATTTACAGGTGTCAGCAAACTATAAACCCCACTCGCCCCTCGAGGTGAAGTGTTTGGGAATCCAGCCACACCCAGTCCCGCCTATCTAAAGCTTTCTAAAGCTATCTAAACCTATCTAAAGCTTTCCTGCTGTGTGGTAGAGTTGAGCACTTATGACCCATGTGGCCTAAAGTCTTGACTGTAATCTGGCGCTTTTCAGAAAAACTTCGCTGACCCCTGACTTGCTTTGCCAATCCAGATGGCAACACACTAAGAGTTTCTTACCACAATTTAAAGAGACTTTCCACGCGGTCCGTGGAGGGGAATGGGAATTGAACTCCCTGCCTCCTTTGTGCATTCCCGAAAATATCAAGTGGAGAAAGTACATGCAAATCCCAGTACATCATAAAAAATACACTGATAAGGGAAGTTGAAGGTATTCAATGAAAAATGCATCTTAGAAATGAATAATGACACCAAAGCTAAATTGCTCCAAAGCAGTAGCAGGAGATGTATACACTTAAAATAGGATAAGTGAAGATTGCATTGATAGAAGATAGCACTGTTGTCATAGCTGAGCAAGTTTTGTTTTTTTATTTTATCATCTGGTGCAGTGAAGAGGATGTTAGCTTTCTGAGTTCATTGTTCTCATGTAGTAAATACAAAAGCCATGAAAATGAAAAAGGATTTGCATTGCCTGCTTGGTTTACAGCGTGTATCAATCCGTGCACTTGGGTTTGTGCAAGTTACAGACTTTAAGTTTTGGTTTTCAACACATAACATTAATAGACAAGTGAAATCAGGTTCCTTGAAGGAGAGTGGTGCCTACGCTACAGTTGTTCTGAAAACCTGTCTTGGGTAATGCCAGCTGGTGTGGTGAGGATTCTGTGGCTGCAGGGCCTCCATTTTTCAGGGCTGAGTATGAAATGCATTTTAGAAGCTAACAAGTAGCACCCTCTGGTGGTGAAATGTTAAACCAGCTATTTCAACGAACCTAAGAATTGTACATTAACGTGGCAGAAAATACAAAGTTGGGAAAGCTTTTGGGAGTTCACCCAGCCTATTCCTGGGCCTCCAGGCAAGTCAGCAAGATCATTAAAAACAACCTCACCACCCAACCAAAACATTTGTTTGAGTTAATTTGCTGCCAGAGGTATTTGCAGAACTGTAGCCTGAGGTATGTTTATTTAGTCCCAAATTTGACCCATAACATAAAGTTCTACAATTGAAATTGGAGAAGGAGTGACTTGTTTTTTGGAAATGTGTAGACTTTAGGTATTGGAAATGGAACAGAAATATTTACAAGGGAAGATAAAATTAAGGATGAAAAGGCATCAACTCTAATCTTTTAAACTGGAACACACCAGAAGGAGCCTGGGCTTCCGTTTTATGACTGCAGAGAGGGCTTGGGACCCCTCATTATGCTGTGGTCCAAGCAGCAGAAAAGAAGGAATTTATTCCTCTGCTCTTGGCAGAACTTCTGTCTGTTTTGTTAACAAGGCTCATAAAGCTTCTTATGGTGATGGGCATTTCGATGGTTCAAATTCCGTAGATTTAAGCTGAAAGTGAGCTACTGTCCCTGTAGACAGTGAAGCAATCCCCGACAGGTTTAGATGGGCAGAACTTTGGACTTGAGTTCAGCAAATGGTCCTCTCACCTCAGATGATCCTCTGGCTACCTGAGTGGTCCGCCCCTGGCTGACAGGGGTGCCCCGCGACCCCCTTTCACCTGCAGCGTGAAGGGAGCCAGCAGAGGCAGAATAGGAGGCTCTTCCACATGGCGGGTTTGAGTTGGCTTCTAGTTTGGGAGCTGGGGCCATGGCACTGTTTTGATGGCGACTGCAGCCGTTCAGGGCCAGGAAACAATGAACTACTGAGTTTTATGACCCTGTGAGGCTCTTGGATGGATAAAACACTTAAAGCTGTGGTGCCCATAAGATCCATTTTAGCTCATTACTGCCCATGGTGTATGAAGGAATGCTGATTATTTTTTAAGTCATTATGCGACTATGGAAAATTTAACAATATTTAAACCAATGATCTCAGAGTGTTGATCTATTCTGCATCTAATGGAGTTCTTATGCATTCAGTTTTTAATGTGTTCTCATTTTACTCTTTAAAATGGAAGGGAAGGTACTGTGGACTTGCCCAGGCTTAAGCCTCTTTTCACCACTACGTACTATAATGAACCTTCTCTTAATTTGTAATCATAATGATCTGTTACAAGAAACAGTCCAGAGAATGATTTAAAGCAGAAAGATTTAGGAATGTTGTCTGCATGAACACTGGTTTTTCAATACAATTTTAGATCTTCCCTCCCTGCTTAGGTCATTAGTTGCAGAGGAAGAAAGCTGAGAATAGGAAATAGTGATTTGGGGAGCAGGATACCTCTGTCCCCCAAACATTTTAGACACATGCTTTTTATTCCTGGGTAATAAGAAAGGGGGAAAAATGGTTCCCTTCCAAACTACAGCTGCTTTGTGTTATTAATATTAACCTCTCCCTTGATTGTCCGTGAGGTGTTGACGTTAGTTAGGAAGTCAGTCTTCTGTGTCTTTACTACAGGGAGAAAAGTGACTGGCCCATCCTAGGCACCCAACAGATGCTTTGAATGACGAAATGAGGCCAGACATATCAGAAATGCCAAGTTCTGTAATGACCCCCAGGGGGAGGACAACTTCTTAACTTGCTGAAAAAATGTAAGCCAGTCTGGAGGGAGGAGGTGGAAACTTACATAACCTGTTGATTGTTTGAAAAGTTCTTTGATCTTCCTTTTCTCTTCATGATATCTTATAAATGGGAACTTAGTGGCCCTGTATGGACCACCTCCTCTCCCTTCATTTCCTCCTCATACCTCTTTTCATATATCCAAGAGAGACCAAACCGCTTGCATTTTCCAAGACATCGTGTTGCCTCAGACCTCCGCACGGCCTGTGCATGCTGTCTCCATGCCTTGAATGCCATCTTTTCTGTTTGCTTTACTTTTGGACTGCAGACAAGGGCCACCTCACTCATACTTCCACTTCTGGGTGACATCTCTTCTTATACCTTGAGCATAGTCTGTCTCCCCCTTATCAAGCCATTATTTAATTTATTTAATATACTTTAGTATTACTTAAATGTCTTCCTTTTAGGTTCGATCTTCTTGAAGGCAAGGTGTATTTTTTTTTTAAAATTTTCATTGGCGTATAGTTGATTTCCAATGTTGTATTAGCTTCAGGTTTAAAGCAGAGTAAATCAGTTATACATATACATATATCCACTCTTTTTTAGATTCTTTTCTCATGTAGAATACAAAGTATTGAGTAGAGTTTTCTGTGGTATACAGTAGGTCCTCATTGGTTGTCTAGTTTATATAAATAAGTAGTGAAAGTGAAAGTGAAGTCACTCAGTCGTGTCTGACTCTTTGTGACCCCATGGACTGTAGCCCACCAGGCTCCTCCATTCATGGGATTTTCCAGGGAAGGCTACTGGAGTGGGCTGCCATTTCCTTCTCCAGGGGATCTTCCCGACCCAGAAATTGAACCCGGGTCTCCTGCATTGCGGGCAGGCGCTTTACCCTCTAAGCCACCAGGGAAGTCTATTAGTAGTAGTTAGTTAGTTAAGTCGCTCAGCTGTGTCTGACTCTTTGCGACCCCGTGGACTGTAGCCCACCAAACTCCTCCATCCATGGGATTCTCCAGGCAGGAATACTGGGGTGGGTTGCCATTTCCTTCTCCATTGTTAGTAGTAGTAGTGGTCAATCCCAATCTTCTAGTTTATCCCTCACCTCCCTTAACTTTGGTAACCATCAGTTTAGTTTTTACATATTACTTTTATTTCTGTTTTGTAGATAACTTCATTTGTACCCTTTTTTTTTAGATTCCACATGTAAGCAGTATCATATGGTGTTTGTCTTTCTTTATCTGACTTACTTTATTTAGTATGATCATCTCTAGGTCTGTCCACGTTGCTGCAAATGGCGTTGTTTTGTTCTTTTTATGGCTGCGTAATATTCTATTATATATATGTGCCACATCTTCTTTATCCATTCCTCTGTTGATGGACATTTAGAAGGTGTGTGTTCTTTACCTCCATGCCCAATACAGTTGCTTGGCCCAAAGGGCTCGACAGGTATCAGTGGAAGGAATGAAGGATGAGATAATTCTGGAGGAATAAGAAAGAAGGGGAAATGCTCGTTCTATTTTGGGGAGATTGGAGTATGATGCATGCATTAAGGCTGCACTGGTTTTGGGGGGGTTTATAAGGAAAAGTCATGAGAGTACAGTTGGGCGAGGAGGGGAGTTCGGTGCCCCTATTTCCACCAGGCTTCTATTTCATTCCCCGGGCTGGTGCAGGTATGCCTGCTGTAAGCATGACATAGATGTGAGACCTGAAGAGGAAAACCACCGAGGCAGCCTGTCTTGGCCCAGGATAGAGCAAAGCTGTCGTCAAGTTTTTACTGTGCAGAGATGCTGTTTAAAGTACTTTGAATTTGGAATGGGTGTGTAGGAAGGTGGCTGAGGAAGGCTCTTGTTTCATCTTTGTACTTTTAAAAAGTATATTTTCTTGGCTGTTTGAGGGTAATTTCTAACTTGGCTTCCCATCCTCTCTGGCATATACTCAACATAGATGTTTCAAGTATAAAGATATTTTCCTGGGATAAACTAGTCCAGCGCTGCCCAATGAAAACATAATGAACCATTATGCATTTTAATAATGTGTTGTTTAGTATGTTAAAAAATTATTATTCTAACATGTAATCAATATAAAAATTATCAATGAAATATTATACATTCTTTTTTATATTTATATATATCTGATTTGTGTATATATATATATATATTTTATATATATCTGGTTTGTATTTGACACAGCATATCCCAATTCAAACACTAACTTCTCCTTGGAAGTACTTGAACTGTAATAAAGCTTTCATAAAATTTACAGTTGAAAAAGTAGATTCCTATGCCACTGTTGCTCCAAACACATTTGAAAGCTGTTTAATAATGGGATCAAATGTTTAACTTTAAAGTTAAATTATAAAATGCCATTTTTCAGTTGCTTTAACCATACCTCACTGCTCAGTAGCCGCAGGGGGCTAGTGGCTCCTGAATGGGACAGCTCAGGTCTACCGTGGCCCATCATGGTGCAGGTCGGGCTCTGAGACCCGCAACTGGCCTGATCTCCATTCTCTGTGGCCAGGCAGAGGGGCTGCAGAGGGGTAAGGAGACCTCCCGGACTTGTGGGAAACTCCTCCAGGTTCATGATGACTTTGCAGATGCTCCTCCTTTTTGTGAGTTCAGCCATGTCCAAGCGAGTGTCAAATGACTGCACAGAACCAAAGTTGTACTCACAGCAGAGTACGTCCCCAAGTGAGCCTCATCATGTCATGTTAGAGGCAGTTGGAGGAACCCCTCTGGGTTCTCCCTTCATGGCCTGTAGTTTGTTGTTTAGTCGCTAAGTCATGTCCAACTCTTTGTGACCCCATGGACTGCAGCACGCCGGACTTCCCTGTCCTTCACCATTGCTCAAAATCAGGTCCAGGGAGTGGATGATGCCATCCAACCATTTCATCTTCTGCCGCCCCCTTTTCTTTTTCCTTCAGTCTTTCCCAGCATCAGGGTCTTTTCCAATGAGTCAGCTCTTCGAATCAGGTGGCCCAAGTATTGGAGCTTCAGCTTCAGCATCAGTCCTTCAAATGAATAGTCAGGGTTGATTTCTTTTAGGATTGACTGGCTTGATTTCCTTGCTGTCCAAGGGACTCTCAAAAGTCTTCTCCAGCACCACAGTTCAAAAGCATCAGTTCTTCAGTGCTCAGCCTTCTTTATGGTCCAGTCTTACATCTGTATATGACTCCTGGAAAAACCATAGCTTTGACTGTCTGGACCTTTGTCAGCAAAGTGATGTCTCTGCTTTTCAATACACTGACTAGGTTTGTCATTTTTTTCTTCCAAGGAGCAAGCATCTTTAAATTTCATGGCTGCAGTCACCATCCACAGTGATTTTGAAGCCCAAGAAAATAAAATCTGCCATTGTTTCCATTTTTTCTCCATCTTTTTGCCATGAAGTGATGGGACCAGATGGCATGATCTTAGTATTTTTTGAATGTTGAGTGTTAAACCAGCCTTTTCACTCTCCTCTTTTACCTTCATCAAGAGACTCTTTAGTTCCCCTTGGCTTTCTGCCATAAGGGTGGTGTCATTTGCGTATCTGAAGTTATTGGTATTTCTCCTGTCAGTCTTTATTCCAGCTTGAGCTTCACCCAGCCTGGCATTTAGCATGATGTAGTCTGCATACGAGTTAAACCATCAGGGTAACAACATACAGCCTTGATGTACTCCTTTCCCAATTTGGAACCAGTCTGCTGTTCCATGTCCGGTTCTCACTATTGCTTCTTGACCTGCATACAGTTTTCTCAGGAGGCAGGTAACTTGGTCTGGCATTCCCATCCCTTTAAGAATTTTCCACAGTTTGTTGTGATCCACACAGTCAGTAATGCTAGGATATTCAGTCCTTGTACCCTGTCTTCATGTTGCCCAAAGGAGCCCTGAAGATCATGTATGACCTCCTTGTTAGTTATCTACACTTCTGCTGCTCCCTGTCCTTCTTCATGAAGTAATGAGAGACCAGAATTAAGATTTGAGTTCTTCCCACTGCACAGCACAGGGAACTCTGCCCAGTGTTATGTGGCAGCCTGGATGAGAGGGCAGTTTGGGGGAGAATGGATATATGCGTATGTATGGCCGAGTCCCTTTGCTGTTCACCCAAAGCAACTATCACAGCATTGTTAATTGACTCCATTTCAATACAAAATTAAAAGTTGAAAATAAATAAATGATTTTTTTAAAAAGATTTGAGTTCTGAACTGCAGAGTGTTGAATTCTAAGTCCTCCTACACGTTGGTGGTCCCAAGACCATAACTCTTTGATACAAAGCTGACAAATAAAGACACCTTCCAAAGAGTCCAAGTGGAAATACTTGTTTGGAACCTAAAGTTTGAAATCGGACAGTTGTTATTTCCTAATTGAAGCCAGTCCTGGAACACCTGGAGGTGACTTGGGAGAATACAGGCTATGGTATCATAACCTTGATTCCCAACTGGATCCCGGTTTCCTGGACCTTAACATGCCTTCTCTGGACTTACTATGTAAAGATCCACCGTGTGTTTCATGGCAAGCCGTGGTGGCATCTGGATGCAAACTACTCCCTAGTGAAGGCGACACGTGCTCATCTTATTTTTAGCTTATGTTTTTTAGATAAGAACCGACACTCTTCCAGAGAGATGGTGACATCTGCCATGTTTTGCTTCCTTAAAATAGGACTGCTCTTTCTCTTTTGACACTTGGTTGAAGTGTTAGTTCTGTCTCAGAACAAACTCTAGAGGCTCCAGGCCCAGTGCTGACAAGGTTAGCAGTGGAAAGATTCTCTCCTGGGATGTTCGTTTTCTCTAGCAATGCTAATCTCATATCTTCTTGGCAAGACTCTTGAAAGACAAAGGAAAGAAAGGAGTGGGGAGGGAGTGCTATCTAAGGACCATAGACATGTCAGACAATACTTTTTAGTATTATTTATAGCAAATAGACACATTTTTCTAGTTAAAATTGTTTTCCCTATCTCTCAGCCATCTTTCCATCTATTGGTCAGGAGAGCATTCATGATTTAGTTCTTGGTTTATATTAGGCACTAAAATAGACATTGGATTGACTTAGCTGCCAGCCAGTCTTGATATTCCAAAGGAGAAACCTCATGCTAAAAGGTAATTTATTTTTAAAAAGCACCCAGTGAAAGAGTCAGAGATGGTAGAGTCAAATATCAGTCAAATGAGTTCATTTATTCAAAATATTCCTCCTATTGAAAGATAGAAGGGCACCACATAACAACTAAAAATGAAATCAGAAATGTAATAAAAAGACCAAATGCAGAGCAAGACTTGGTGCCCGTGGGTGCTGTCCTATTTACTGTACCTCTGATGGAAGATGAGATGGTTGAATGCTATCACTGACTCAATGGACATGAATTTAAGCAAACTCCAGTAGATGGTCAAGGACAGGGAAAGAAGGGCTACAGTCCATGAGGTCACAGAGAGTGGGACGTGACTTAGTGACCGAGCAACAACAATAACTGTAATCTACAGGTCTACAGAGAGGGGAGAGTCATTGAGAAAAATAACCCTAGTGCATCCTGGGAACTATAGGCTCAATATATGATTGTATTTTGGCCACAGTACTGCACTAAAAAACAAACTGTTATTTTTAAAAGCTGGTTTACATATTGGCTGCTCTAGGCCTTCGTTGTGTGTGGGCTTTCTCTACTTGCGGAGAGTGGGGGCTACTTTCTAGTTGTGGTGCTTGGGCTTTATTGTGGTGGCCTCTCTTGTTGTGGGAAACAGCCTCTACGTACACGGGCTTCAGTAGTTATAGCACATAGGCTTTAGTTGCCCAAAGCATCTGAAATCTTCCCAGACCAGGGATCAAACCCGCATCTCCTGCATTGGCAGGTGGATTCTTATCCATTACCCACCAGGGAAGTCTCAAATTGTTGTATTTTAGGAAAATAGTTTGAGAATTTTTTACTTAAGCATGGGTGAATTACTTAATTAACCAACATATCACAGTCTCTAGACTATCAAGAGTTAACGTACTTTGAAGATGCATGGCATTCATAAGTAGAAGATTTTACATAAAATAAAAACATTTTCCTTTTAAAGTTGCGATGGCAGTTTTTCATAAAACTGAAGGTATCTTCAGAGCAGGAAGATAAGAAGCTTAACTAAAGCTAAGGACCTAGAAGCTCAAATTAACACGAAAGCAGCTGTGAGGTGGTTTTTTTTTTTTTTCTGACTCCAAGGCTTACACGTTTAGGTAGATTTTCTAAGCACATTTAACTAATATCTAAATTATAGACCTAATATCAAGTTAACATGTAATCATAGATCACTAATTGCTTCCCCCAAGTCCATTTACAAATCCAATTTTGTTGATCTCCAAGGCATCCCTTCTCAGAGGTTCTTATGAACCTGGTTACAGACACATCAGTTCTGTGTATCACTGATGCCTGCATACTGCCTAATATTTGGTGTGGGAATGAATGGATGACCTCACTTAGCTCATAGAGTAACTCCAACAGTTTGCCTTATGAGCTAGATGATGGAAAAAATAAAAGAGAGGTAGGTCTAAAGGTATGAGATGGGAGGAGGTGCTCCAGAATTTATAGTTTCAGATGCAAAAAAACTGTGGTTAATTTAAGCAGAAGAACTATACAAAAAAGATCTTCATGACCCAGATAACCACAATGGTGTGATCACTCACATAGAGCCAGACAGCCTGGAATGTGAAGTCAAGTGGGCCTTAGGAAGCATCACTCTAAACAAAGCTAGTGGAGGCGATGGAATTCCAGTTGAGCTATTTCAACTCCTAAAAGATTTTGCTACGAAAGTGCTGCACTCAGTATGCCAGCAAATTTGAAAAACGCAGCAGTGGCCACAGGACTTGAAAAGGTCAGTTTTCATTCCAATCCCAAAGAAAGGCAATGCCAAAGAATATTCAAACTACCGCACAATTGCACTCATCTCACACGCTAGGAAAATAATGCTTAAGATTCTTCAAGCCAGGCTTCAACAGTATGTGAACTGTGAACTTCCAAATATTCAAGCTGGATTTAGACAAGTCAGAGGAACCAGAGATCAAATTGCCAATATCCATTGGATCATCGAAAAAGCAAGAGTTCAAAAATAACATCTGCTTCTGCTTTATTGACTATGTCAAAACCTTTGACTGTGTGTATCACAACAAACTGTAAAATTCTTCAAGAGATGGGAAAAGCAGACCACCTGACCTGCCTCCTGAGAAATATGTATGCGGGTCAAGAAGCAATAGTTAGAAACAGACATGGAACAATAGATTGGTCCCAAATCAGGAAAGGAGTATGTTAAAGACTGTATATTGTCACCCTGCTTATTTAACTTATATGCAGAGTATATCATGAGAAATGCCAGGTTGGATGAAGCACAAGCTGGAATCAAGATTGCAGGGAGAAATATAGATAACCTCAGATACACAGATGACACCACCCTTATGGCAGAAAGTGAAGAAGAACTAAAGAGCCTCTTGATGAAAGTGAAAGAGGAGAGTGAAAAAGTTGACTTAAAGCTCAACATTCAGAAAACTAAGATCATGGCATCTGGTCCCATCACTTCATGGCAAATAGATGGGGAGACAGTGGAAACAGTGTCAGACTTTATTTTCTTGGGCTCTAAACATGCTTACTCCTTGGGAGAAAAGCTATGACTAACGTAGACAGCATATTAAAAAGCAGAGACATTACTTTGCCAGCAAAGGTCCATCTAGTCAAAGCTGTGGTCATGTATGGATGTGAGAGTTGGACTATAAAGAAAGCTGAGCACTGAAGAATTGATGCTTTTAAACTATGGTGTTGGAGAAGACTCTTGAGAGTCCCTTGGACTGCAAGGAGATCCAACAAGTCCATCCTAAAGGAAATCAGTCCTGTATATTCACTGGAAGGACTGATGCTGAAGCTGAAACTCCCAATACTTTGGCCACCTGATGTGAAGAACTAACTCATTTGAAAAGACCCTGATGCTGGGAAAGATTGAAGGTGGGAGGAGAAGGGGATGACAGAGGATAAAATGGTTAGATGGCATCACCAAATCAACAGATATGAGTTTGAGTAAGCACCGGTAGTTGGTGAAGGACAGGGAAGCCTGGTGTGCTGCAGTCCATGGAGTCTCAAAGAGTCAGACACAACTGAGCAACTGAACTGAACTAAATTTAAGCAGGAAAGTGTTTGAGTAGAAGGATAATATGTAAGTCACAGAATCAACATGACTGTTCAAAAGACAGACTCAGAAGAAAGGCTGAGAAGCTAATTGTCAAAAGGATAGCCAAAACATAAAACAGAAAGTATTTTCAATAAGTCTACCACCAGTGAACCTAGGAGAAGCATGCCAGGCAAGGAGAAAACCCAGAATAAGCAGTTATTCTAGTGAAGGCAAGTTGATTCCCCACTATAGAACAGAAAAATGTGATCAACCTGGCTGGTTCTTCTTTTGAGATATGGTTCAATATGGGGAATTTTAATTGATCTCTGGTTGACCAGTAGCCAAGGCATCTTGGGTTAGGGCAACTGCTCCCTTGTATAGCCTTGACGTACCTACTTTTAGCTATAGATACTTTATGAGTCCACTGGGCAAGTACTCATGTAGCTGGACACAGAATAACCGGTGTTTAGAATATATCAACTCTTCCACCTTAGAAGCCTCCTTCACAGTACATAACTTTAAATTTTATTGGTGTATAGTTGACTTACGATGATGTATCAGTGTCAGGTGTATAGCACAGTGAGTGAGTTCTGTATATGCATATATCTGCTGTGTTTTAGATTTCTTTCCCCATATAGGCCATTTCAGAGTGTTGAGTCGTATTCCCTGTGCTGTATGGGAGATCCTTATTGTTACACGGTATAGTTTTACAAAAGAGTATTTCTTTATTTGGCTGTGTCGGCTTTCAGTTGCAGCATGTGAGATTTTTGCTGCAGCCCAGGGGCTCCCCTAGTCGTGGCACGCAGGCATCTCTCTAGTTGTGGTTTGTGTATTTAGTTGCCCCTTGGCACTTGGGGTCTTAGTTCCCAGACCCAGGATCGAACCTGCATCCCCTGCATTGGAAGGTGGATTCCTAAGCACTAGACCACAGGAAAATCCCCACAGTGGGTAACTTTTGATTGTACATAAACAGTCTGTCACCCTAAGTATATGTTGAAAGGTCCCGCCATGTCCCTCTTTCCTTAATCTTTTGCTTTGTATCCTCTAGTTGTGACCTCTCAGTTATTGTTCATGGATTAGTTTTGAATAGAGCCCTTTCTCAAACAATCTATTCTTCCAGCTAAAGTGGGCAACCAGATATGCAGATAAAAACTCATTTCCAAGTGGAATTGTAGTGGTTTTTCTTCTGCACTAAACTTCAGGCCTACCCCTAAATGGAGGTGTACTGTCAGCAGTCCACTCCTGGCTTTTGCCAGCCTATCACCTAGAAATTTCCCGAGTCCAGACTCAAAGGTTTTCAGACAGCTAGTCACAGGCCATTTCTCATTAGGCTGAGGGAGGAGAGTGCCGCAGGACTGATGACAGGGCAGGGTGGGCAGCTGGCTCATGAAGACTACTTGCTAGAGCTCAGATTATAGTGCCTGCTGATGAGCCCATTTAGTTTCCTTGAGTTAGACAAGCTGTGGTCCGTGCGAGCAGATTGGCCAGTCGTCTGTGATTGTGGTTTCAGTCTGTCTGCCTTCTGATGCCCTCTCTCTGTGCCTACCTTGGTTTCTCTCACCTTGGACGTGGGGTATCTCTTCACGGCTGCTCCAGCAAAGCGCACCCACTGCTCCTTACCTTGGATGTGGGATAGCTCCTCTCAGCTGCTCCTGCACCACGCAGCTGCCCAAGACGGACGGGTCATGGTGGAGAGGTCTGACAGAATGTGGTCCACTGGAGAAGGGAATGGTAAACCACTTCAGTATTCTTGCCTTGAGAACCCCATGAACAGTATGAAAAGGCAAAATGATAGGACACTGAAAGATGAGCTCCCCAGGTCAGTAGGTGCCCAATATGCTACTGGAGACCAGTGGAGAAATAACTCCAGAAAGAATGAAGGGATCAAGCCAAAGCAAAAACAACACCCAGTTGTGGATGGGACTGGTGATGGAAGCAAGGTCCGATGCTGTAAAGACCAATATTGCATAGGAACCTGGAATGTTAGGTCCATGAATCAAGGCAAACTGGAAGTGGTCAAACAGGAGATGGCAAGAGTGAACACTAGCATTCTAGGAATCAGCGAACTAAGACAGACTGGAATGAGTGAATTTAACTCAGATGACCATTATGTCCACTACCGTGGGCAGGAATCCCTTAAAAGAAATGGAGTAGCCATCATGGTCAACAAAAGAGTCTGAAATGCAGTACTTGGATGCAATCTCAAAAACGACAGAATGATCTCTGTTCGTTTCCAAGGCAAACCATTCAATATCACGGTAATCCAAGTCCCCAACCAGTAATGCTGAAGAAGCTGAAGTTGAACGATTCTCTGAGGACCTACAAGAACTTTTAGAACTAACACCAAAAACAGATGTCCTTTTCATTATAGGGGACTGGAATGCAAAAATAGGAAGTCAAGAAACACCTGGAGTAACAGGTAAATTTGACCTTGGAGTACAGACTGAAGCAGGGCAAAGGCCAGTAGAGTTCGGCCAAGAGAATGCACTGGTCATAGCAAACACCCTCTTCCAACAACACAAAAAAAGACTCTATACATGGACATCACCAGATGGTCAACACGGAAATCAGATTGATTATATTCTTTGCAGCCAAAGATGGAGATGCTGTATACAGTCAGCAAAAACAAGACAGGAGCTGACTGTGGCTCAGATCATGAATTCCTTATTGCCAAATTCAGACAGAAATTGAAGAAAGTGGAGAAAACCACTAGACCATTCAGGTATGACCTAAATCAAATCCCTTATGACTATACAGTGTAAGTGAGAAATAGATTTAAGGGACTAGATCTGATAGACAGAATGCCTGATAAACTATGGATGGAGGTTCATGACATTGTACAGGAGACAGAGATCAAGACCATCCCCAAGAAAAAGAAGTGCAAAAAAGAAAATGGCTGTCTGAGGAGGCCTTACAAATAGCTGTGAAAAGAAAAGAAGCATAAAACAAAGGAGAAAAGGAAAGATATACCCATTTGAATGCAGAGTTCCAAGAATAGCAAGGAGAGATAAGAAAGCCTTCCTCAGTGATCAGTGCAAAGAAATAGAGGAAAATAATAGAATAGGAAAGACTAGAGATCTCTTCAAGAAAATTAGAGATACCAAGAGACCATTTCATGCAAAGATGGGCTCAATAAAGGACAGAAATGGTAGGGACCTAACAGAAGCAGAAGATATTAAGAAGAGGTGGCAGGAATACACAGAAGAACTATACAGAAAAGATCTTCATGACCCAGATAATCACAATGGTGTGATCATTCATCTAGAGCCAGACATCCTGGAATGTGAAGTCAAGTAAGCCTTAGGAAGCATCACTATGAACCAAGCTAGTGGAGGTGATGGAATTCCAGTTGAGCTATTTCAAATCCTAAAAGATGATGCTGTGAAAGTGCTACACTCAATATGCCAGCAAATTTATAAAACTCAGCAGTGGCCACGGGACTGGAAGAGGTCAGTTTTCATTCCAATCCCTAAGAAAGGCAATACCAAAGAATGCTCAATCTACCACACAATTGCACTCATCTCACATGCTAGCAAAGTAATGCTTAAAATTCTCCAAGCCAGGCTTCAGCAATACGTGAACTGTGAACTTCCAGATGTTCAAGCTGGATTTAGAAAAGTCAGAGGAACCAGAGATCAAATTTCCAACATCCAAAGGATCATCGAAAGAGCAAGAGAGTTCCAGAAAAACATCTATTTCTGCTTCATTGACTATGCCAAAGCCTTTGAATGCGTGGATCACAATAACTGTGGAAAATTCTGAAAGAGATGAGAAATCCAGAGCACCAGACCTGCCTCTTGAGAAACCTGCATGCAGGTCAGGAAGCAACAGTTAGAACTGGACATGGCAGAACAGACTGGTTCCAAATAGGAAAAGGAGTATGTCAAGGCTGTATATTGTCACCCTGCTTATTTAACTTATATGCAGAGTACATCATGAGAAATGCTGGGCTGGAAGAAGCACAAGCTGGAATAACCTCAGATATGCAGGTGACACCACTCTGATGGCAGAAAGTGAAGAAGAACTAAAGAGCCTCCTGATGAAAGTGAAAGAGGAGAGTGAAAAAGTTGGCTAAAAGCTCAACATTCAGAAAACTAAGATCATGGCATCTGGTCCCATCACTTCATGGGAAATAGATGGATAAACAGTGGAAACAATGGCTGACTTTATTTTTCTGGGCTCCAAAATCACTGCAGATGGTGATTGCAGCCATGAAATTAATAGACGCTTATTCCTTGGAAGGAAAGTTATGACCAACCTAGACAGCATATTAAAAAGCAGAGACATTACTTTGTCAACAAAGATCTGTCTAGTCAAGGCTATGGTTTTTCCAGTAGTCATGTATGGATGGGAGAGTTAGACTATAAAGAAAGTTGAGCATTGAAGAATTGATGCTTTTGAACTGTGGTGTTTGAGAAGACTCTTGAGAGTCCCTTGGACTGCAAGGAGATCCAACCAGTCCATCCTAAAGGAGATCAGTCCTGGGTGTTCATTGGAAGGACTGATGTTGAAGCTGAAACTCCAATACTTTGGCCACCTGATGAGAAGAGCTGACTCATTTGAAAAGACCCTGATGCTGGGTAAGATTGAGGAACAGGAGGAGAAGGGGATGACAGAGGATGAGATGGTTGGATGGCATCACTGACTCAATGGACATGGGTTTGGGTAAACTCCGAGAGTTGGTGATGGACTGGGAGGCCTGGCGTACTGTAGTCCTTGGGGTCACAAAGAGTTAGACATGACTGAGTGACTGAACTGAACTGATGAGCTGACAGTGGGACCACCTGACTTTATGGCCAGATGGATTAGACACCACTCCAGTTCATAGTGCATCGTCCAATTTCCACAGTCACCTGGTGTCTCCACTTGTGTCTACTTGTTGGGAACACTAATGCCTATCTCTCAAAAGGATAGTATTAATAATGTAATGCAGAGCTTATACTGTAGCTCTAAGATCTAGGCATCTGTTTTGTTATTCCCTTTTAGAGCTCTTTGTCTGCTTTTCCACAGACATGTTGGGCATCATAGCCATTAAAAGTAAAAACCTTTTGAGGCATCTGGTAAATGGATTGAATAAGGTGCATGCAAATTTTGTATACATTGCCTGCACAGGCCAAAATGGCCCTCCAAGCGTGACAACTCTTAGTATTAGAGAAACAAGGTATTTGCGATAAACATTGGTGCTTTTGACCACTAGACTCATAGAAACTTTCCTGAAGTAGCAGGTCTCTATATTTTCAAATCTTTTGCTCCCATCCTCTAGCTTGCTTTGCATGAGTGCTTAGTCGCTTCATTTGTGTCTGACTTTTTCCAACCCTCTGGATTGTAGCCCGTCGGGCTCCTCTGTCCATGGGATTCTCCAGGCAAGAACACTGGAGTGCGTAGCCATGCCCTCCTCCAGGGGATCTTCCCGACCCAGGGATCCAACCTTTGTCTCCTGCAACTCCTGCATTGCAGGTGGATTCTTTACCGCTGAGCCACCAAGGAAGTCCATTATCTAGCCTACTAGTGTCCTATCAAAGTATTGAAACTGCCAATCCAGCTGATTCTCGGTCCTGCGAGCATGATGCCTTGTGTTGAAGGTGAGATTATCAAGGTCTGTATATAAAGCCAGCTTTCTGGCTTTAAGAAGATGAAGATGTAAGAAGACATAAGAAGATGATGACACAAAGAGAAAGTGGGTCTTCTTTGGCTGTCAAGAAAAGGCTTGGTATAGAGTGTGGCTTGAGGGGTATTGAATGTGGCTTGCATTCTCCGCTATATTCAGTTTTTCATTATTTTCTGATCAGTGCTGCTGCTTTCATGTAAGTGACTTGGTAAGGCTGGAATTTCAATGGGCTTTCTCCAGGCACCCACAGAATTTTACATTTGTGTTGAATTTTGGCAGACATTTATGTAGAAAATTATCACAACCAGAGAAATTCCCCAGGTCTATGCCTTGAGCTAAAATATAGAGATCTAAGTCTGTCATCTCGTCTTTAAGCCCCCCAGTCTCATTAGAAGCAGCCACCTCACCCTAGCATCCTTAAATTCTTCATGCTGTTCACACTCTTCAATTTCAATGACAGTCTGATCCCTTAAATCCTTCTTTTCAATGGACACTTCATTAAAGGTCACCACAGAAGAAAAATTATCTAGTTATTTGTTATAGCTGACAGATTCCCATTCTTGAACTCTGAATTTTCATATATTTTAGCCCCTATTAGGGCAAATAACCAATCCTGGTTTCCTGAGTGACTGTCTTCTGATACAAATTTCTGACCAGTCTGGGTCCATGTTTGCTAACAATAGAAAGTAACTCTGGTTAACTGAAGTAGAAAAGGGGTTTGTTGGAGAGATGTGAGGTACTTGATAGAATAGGTTTTAACAGAAAATTAGGTCAGAAGCAGGGAAACCCTAACCCCTAGTGTGACTATATTTGAAAATACTGCTTTAAGGAGGTAATTAAGGGGGCTTCCCTGATAGCTCAGCTGCAATGCAGGAGACCTGGGTTCAATCCCTGGGTTGGGAAGATCGCCTGGAGAAGGGAAGGCTACCCACTCCAGTATTTTGGACTGGGTTGCAAAGAGTCAAACACGACTGATTGACTTTCACCAAAGGCTATGTGGAGCTTCCCTCGGGGCTCAGACGGTAAAGAATCTGCAGTGCAGCAGACCAGGGTTCAATCCCTGGGTCAAGAAGCTCCCCTGGAGAAGGACATGGCTACCCACTCCAGTATTCTTGCCTGGAGAATTCCATGGGCAGAGGAGCCTGGTGGGGCTACAGTCCATGGGGTGACAAAGAGTTGGACACGACACGATGACTGACACTAACAAGGCTAAATGAGGCCATCAGGGTAAGAATCCTAATTTTGTAGGATTGGGGCCTTATAATTGGTGGAAGGGAAGGAGGGAGATCCATTTCTTTCTTTCTCTCCATGGGTATGCACCAAGGAAGGCCGTGTCAGGACTTGGGAAGGAGGTCTCTGCAAGCCAGGGAGAGGGCTCTCACAAGAAACTCAACTGTCTAGTCACTTGATCTTGGACTTCCCAGTCTCTAGAACTGTGAGAAAATACATTTCTGTAGTTTAAGCCCCTACAGCATCTTGCCCTGGCAGCCCTAGCTGACCGTGACAGTGGCTAACGCAGCAAGGTGATGCCTCTGAACTTGGTCAGCGCGATAAGGCGGCGTGGACCTCCTGGGCTTCCTATCATTGCACACTTGCTACTGTGCTCAGGATTTTAAACACTATTGTTACTCCTGCCTTGAAAATGTCTACTTCTTCCTGCACCTTGATGGTGGTCCTTTGAGATTTATTTATCTTAAATTTGTTTGTTTATTTGGTTGCACTGGGTCTTCGTTGCGGCGCACGGGTTTTCTCTAGTCGTGGCGAGCAGCGGGGGCTCCTCTGGTTGCAGTGCATGGGCTTCTCATTGCCGAGGCTTCTCTTGTTGTGGACCACAGACTCGAGGGTGTGTGGGCTCAGTAGCTGTGATTCACAGGTTTCGTTGTCCTGCAGCATGTCGATTTTCCCGGATCAATAATTCAATCCATGTCCCCTGCATGGACAGGCGGATTCTTAACCACTGGACCACCGGGGAAGTCCAGTGCTCTGCCTTCTATCCAGCCCCTGGTCTGGAAGTCCATCTCCAGCCTAGGCCATGTGGTCCCTTTATCCACACAGCAGACCCCGTGGCAGATGGCTCTGTACTGAGTGTCCATGCTCAGACGGTCTGATGGAGGCTGGGGAGCCCTCACTGGTCCTCCTGCCTGTTTTTGCCAGCCACTCTCAACGAGGCTGGGTTGTTGCCTTGTGGTGAAGAAGACCTGTTCTGTATTGGTCTCCTAGATTCCCAAATACAGAATGTGGTTCAAAGGTTCCTATGCTCACCTGTCTTCTTGGTTTATTATTCCATCCCTCCTAATTCTTTTCCTCCAAAGTAGAAATCCAGATATATCTGAAAACTTTTCTCTTTTTCTCCCTAAATGTTCCTTTTCTTCCCATTTACCTAAACTCCCACGTTTAACTTCCCTCATAGATTGGGGGAAGGAGGAGTGATCTATACTTTTTTCAAAATTCTAAATGGTAAGGAAAAGAAATTTGGAATGCCTTTTCTCCCTCAGTTAATCCTGACTCTCATCTAACTGTGGGATTCCAAAATCCAGCTTTTTGAGGAGGGAGCTAAATGTTACCTTTTATTTTCATTCTTCTGCACCAAATTCTAAACTCTCTATTAGCAAATGAGTACCTTGGTAGACTGAAGATTATTTTGTTCAGAAGGAAAAATAGAAAAGCACATTAATACTTTCCAAATATAACTCTCACTGCTTATCAAAATGAAGAGGGCATTGTTTCTGTTCATCACTCTTCTTTAAAATAATACAAGTCACATATGTGATTTTAAAAAATTTATTTAATTAATTTCTTTTCCCCATGTGGGATGTGGGAATCTTAATTCTCCAAGTAGGGATTGAACCCATGCCCTCTTTGGTGGAAGCGTGGAGTCTTAACCATTAGACTGCCAGGGAAGTCCCTGTTTATCACTTTTGATCAATGATACAGTCAAGAAATACTGGGATTAAAGAACATTACGGTGCTTAAAGAACATTCGGTGCTTACAAGCCTTTTATTCCCTGGAGAAATGCAACTGATACATTGACTTAGTTAAGTATATAAGGTTACATTTCCAGCCTGGCAACATGTGGAGTTCTGTGCATCTGTTTCACAGTAAGATTAGTGAAAAAAATCATTAACACCCCCCTCCCCCCAAAAAAGCTATTTAAAATCTCTGGAAATGGTGCCACGGGCATATAGTAAATGAACAGCAATAGCAACAAAACCACTTATTTTTTTTAAAACTTAACTAAAATCTGGTAAGAGCAGGAAAGAGTCTACAGTGTTTGAACCATAGCTCACTGTCTTCCTGTCTCAGTTCATCTTGAAGCAAAACAGAGGTCAGGTGGGTGCAGAAAAGAACACAGTGCTGTCTCTCCTCCGGCTCCCGGTTGGAGGGCTACTGTATTTTCCTGGGAGGGGCGGGATGGTAGCATCTCTGTTTCTGCCCAGATACCTGCTGCTGCTGCTGCCAAGTCGCTTCAGTCATGTCCAACTTTTTGCGACCCCATAGACGGCAGCCCACCAGGCTCCCCCGTCCCTGGGATTCTCCAGGCAAGAACACTGGAGTGGGTTGCCATTTCCTTCTCCATTGCATGAAAGGGAAAAGTGAAAGTGAAGTCACTCAGTTGTGTCTGACTCTTCGCGACCCCATGGACTGCAGCCCACCAGGCTCCTCTGCCCATGGGATTTTCCAGGCAAGAGTACTGGAGTGGGGTGCCATTGCCTTCTCCGCAGATACCTGTTACAGAGCCTAAGTTTCAAGCAAGTACAGGGGAGAGGTGGATATTCTCTTCTTTAGCCCCATCCTGACTTGGCAGGTAAGGGGACAGCGTGCTAAAAATCCTGGGGCCCTACATCACCCTCCCTCCAGCTCACGTGTGAAGCAGAGGTTCCATTCAGGGAGAGGCAAGCCTCATAGAGCAGAGGAGCACCTAGCTCCAAAAGCGCAGGGGTCGCGCAGGAGTATGCCTCTGTCCCCTCCCTTGACTTCAGAGCCTCGGCCCAGAGATTCTGCGCAGGGGAAGAAGCAGGCCATAAAACAGCTCAGAATCTCTTCCGAAAGAGGGTGACTTCATTTGCAACAGACTGTGGGATATTCAAGCCTAAGGACATTCCCAAAACAATAGAGGTTGTGAGTGAGTGAGTGCTCAGTCATTTTAGTTGTGTCTGACTCTTTGTGACCCCCATGGACCTCTGTTCTTGAGATTCTGCAGGCAGGAATACTGAATTGCCATGCCCTGTCCAGCGGATCTTCCCACCGCAAGGGAAGATGCACCTTTATCTAGGTGCATCTCCTGCCTTGCAGGTGGAGTTTCGACCACTGAGCCACTAGACGTTGTGCTGTGAAACAAATCAGAGGCAGCTGGTAGCTGCGTGTGAGGTGTAAGCTAAGTCATGGCTGGCTAGTTTACCAGACAGGACCAGGGAAACAGACAACCAAGAAGAACCTTCTTGGGATCAGACAAACCTCAAAATCTGAACTCTGGACTGTTTCTTTAAAGGAGGCTGAGTTTCATTGGATCAGTCTGTGGAGAGTTTGCGCCCCAGGGCCTTGTTGACAATAGAGCCATCAGCCAGCTACTAATGGGAGTTAATAGCTGGGTGTGTCAAGGACAGTGACAGGTAAAGTAACTGCAGAAGACTCTTGCTCTCCGGAGATGACTGTCCACAGGCCCAGGACTGCCCCATCTCAGGAGCAGTATCAGAGCCTTTATACCACGAGGTGAGGGGACAGGACGGACTTCACCAAATAACCCAGTCACTAAACAAATGAGCAAATGACGACAACCAACCCCTAGGGAAGGGAGAGGCGATCAACCAGCTCCCAGAGTTGCTGAAGTGAAGTGAAGTCGCTCAGTCGTGTCCGACCCTTTGCAACCCCATGGACTGTGGCCCACCAGGCTCCTCCATCCATGGGATTTTTCCAGGCAAGAGTACTGGAGTGGGTTGCCATTTCCTTCTGTCTAAAATAGCCAGTTTCCAACAACAACAAGAAAATTTGAGGCGTACAAAGAAGCTGCAAAGTCTGATAGGGAGAAAAGCAGACAAAAGAAACTGCCTTGTGAAAACAGATTGAAAACATCAGTATTTCACTAAGTGGAGAATATCAATGAAGAAGTAGAAATTATTAAATAAGAAAAAAAGCTTAGAGGAGTGGAACTGGGAGAAGGGAGACTTTTAAAGGAAGGGACATATATATACATATATAATTATGACTGATTCATGTTGATGTATGGCATAGACCATCATAACATTATAAAGCAATTTTCCACCCCACCCCCCCCAACTCCCCCAAAAAAGTCAAATGTAAGTTCTGGATTGGAAAGTACAAAAACTGAAAAGCAAGATTCATTAAAGGGCACAACAGCAAAGATGAAAAATTAGGAGATCCACAGAGAAATGTGAGATACCATTAGATAACTCAGCATACGTGCAATGAGAGTGATAGAAGGAGAGGTGAGAGAGCAAGGAGTAGAAAAAATATTCTAAGAAATAATTGTTGAAACATATATAGATCTGTATGACAATAGCATTGAAAAGGGGAAGGGAATAGAGAGCTATATAGGTATAAATTTCTGTATTCCATTGAAATTGTTACTATAAATCTGAAGCAGACTCTGATGAGATATATATGTTAAGCCATAGAGCAAACACTAAGGAAATCACTGAAAAAAAAATTTTTTTGTGAGAAAGTTATTTAAAATTAAGATGTTCTATTTTAAAATGTCCACTTAATGTAAAAGAAAGCTATAAAAGCATGATTTTTGTTGTTGTATAGTCGCTAAGCCATGTCTGACTCTTTTGCAGCCCCATGGACTGTAACCCACCAGGCTCCTCTGTCCATGGGATTCTCCAGGCAAGAATACTGGAGTGGGTTGCCATGCCCTCCTCCGGGGGATCTTCCTGATCCAGGGATTGAACCCACATCTCCTGCCTTGGCAGGCAGATCATTTAACCACTCAGCCACCAGGGAAGCCCATAAAAGGATAATAGATGAACAAAAAAAGACAGAAGACATATAGAAAACAAAAATAAAATGTCAGCTATAAATCCCACCATAATATATTAGTGAGTGGTCAGGTGGGGATGGGTGTGGGCACTTTGATGAAACCACACCTGCTAGATATGAACCCACAGGGATCCTGAATAGATGCAGATACTGGACAACTGTATGTGATAGCAGAATATAGTAGCAGTCAGCCAAGCAAGTTATAATCAAAAGAGAGAATGTAATGGCTTACGAAGAGATGTCCCAGAATGGACTATAACACCAAGAGAATAATGTAGTTTGCAATGGAAAAAAGTTTTGGGAAAGTAGTGGGGGAAAAGATAGAGAAAAATCCTAAGGTGGCAGAAAATATAGCATGTGAAAGTAACGTAGTGTCAAGAACCTCTGAAGGGAAGTGATCAGTTCTTTTAAAATGACAGTATGAGGTTATCCAAAATAGAAATGTATTTTATCTTGAGAGTCAACTGAAATCTGTTGGTAGTGACTAACTGGATAGCTGTATTGAGAAGGATTCTAAGACTCCATTCTACCTCCTCTCAACTAAGGATGTCTTTCCTGAGCATGAGATGAGAAGCAAGCATGCCTTAAATTAGCAAAGGGAAAGTGAAAGTCGCTCACTTGTGTCTGACTCTTTGCGACCCCATGGACTATAGTCCATGGAATTCTCCAGGCCAGAATACTGTAGTGGGTAGCCTTTCCCTTCTCTAGGGGATTTTTCCAACCCAGGGATTGAACCCAGGTCTGCTGCATTGCAGGCAGATTCTTTACCAGCTGAGCCCCAAGGGAAGTGAGGTTTAAATGATCCTAAGGAGTGTCAGGACTAGGGCAATGAGAATCTTAAAGTTGTTATATATATTCTATTATATAAAGAGTCTAGAATAACTCTCTTGAGTACTTTTTGTTATTTAAAGAAATTCTCCAATTTCCATTGTTTTCCTTTGCTAATTTTCTATAGTCTGTGGTAACTAACATTAAAACTCTTAAATGAAAAGGAGACATATTTGGGAGAAAGTGAAGAAGTCAAAAACAAAACAATTTCCAGGAAGAGGAACCGCAAAAGTAGAGTAAGTGACCAAAAAGCAGAAAGAGAAGTGTGATCAGCTTTCGTGGCATAAAAGAAGCAAGAAAGGTGTAAACAAACAACTAGCCGAGGGAAGCGGTGGCAGAGAGCTCCACGTGGCCCCCATACATTGTAGACGGGTCGAGGGGTTTAGATCTGGGTCTTCCGTTGAAGGCATTAGAAATGCGGCTGTGTGACCTGGGCTTCGTGGGGGAGGAGCTCCTATATGGCAGAAGTGCCTGCCTGTCCCTCCTTCTGGTTTCCAGGAAAGAGCTTTCCTCAAAACTCCTGAGTCTTGTCCCTTTCTTTTCTTCTCGTAATAGAGAGAAAATTGCGGGAAGGTTGGTAGACAATGATTGGCCAACATTTCTTGATTGGATGGGACTAATTTATCAGTGGTCCTTAGCATGGGACTTTTCTTACTTACTACTGTCATCCTCAGATCAGTTAGAGGTAATGACATAAATAAGAATGTTTGCTCTGTCACCTGTGAACTATTCCAGGGCCTAGAATCTGGGGGGAATGTGCAGCAAGTTACCCCTTCCACAGGAGGTGATAATGGAGTGGGTTGCTATCTCCTTCTCCAGGGGAATCTTCCCGACCCGGGGATCGAACCCAGGTCTCCTGCACTGCTGGCAGCTTCTTTTCTGACTGAGCTCCCAGGGAAGCCCTTCCCAGAAGGTTACAATTGCCAGTATATTCTGGATCAGTATTCATGGTGGTATTTTGGCATTTGTTTATTTTGTCTTTGATCTTATTTCTCAATGAATTCATTACTTGGGGCAGGAAAGAGTGGTGCTATTAATATTAATCTGATCCTTCAAGACCTCAGCATCCTGGTACATAACCTGGAAATCTCACCCAAGCCTCCCACATGATATGTGAATTCCATCAGCTGAGTGCATTTCCTGCCCACAGCTGATGTTTCCTTCAGTATGAAGCTCAGTTAGCGTAATACACCTGGCCACTTACACCCTTTTACTCACTCCACTCTGCCTCTCAGCCTCTATCTGCTGAGGAGGTACAGTGACTTGTTCAAGCCAAGTCAGCATAGCTGTAGTGTACAAGTTACCTCTTCCTCCTCTCTGCCTAAGTCATACTCAGGTCAGACTTAGCTGGGGAGGCCTGTCAAGTCTGGTCTTGCCTCTGAGTGGGTGGGTAATTCTGCCTAATTCAGGAAATCAGTAGGCTTTTTCACTCAGTCTTTATCATTGATGAAAGTATTACTTTGGCCTTGCTTCATTTTTATCTTTGCCTTATTTCTCATTTGGGTGCAATTTATTTCATCTTTTAAGAAGCTCAACAAGTATCAGGAAAATCATGGCAAGATATCAGTTCTGTAGAGATCAAAGTACTGAAAATATTAATAACATTAATAACTCTAGGTCATTAGACAGAAAAAGAGTAACTGGAGTTTAGAGGACAGGTTTACGTTCTGACATGAGAAAAGAGCTCGTTACAGAAGTGGATCTCAAGATCAGAGAGACTCAATAATAAAATCAACTTAATGTTGGGCCCCAAACTCCATTTATTCCTTCCTGTTTTTAAGTTGCTTTTACTTAGAAGATAATTGCTTTACACTGTCATGTTGATTTCTGCTGTACAACCGCATGAGTCAGTCATAAGTATACATCTATCCCCCGCCTTGAGCCTCTCTGCCACACCTTTTAGGTTATCACGGACTGCCGGGCTGAGTTCCCTGCCCTATATGTGTAGCAGCCTCCCATTAGCGGTTTTACACGTGGTGGTGTAAATACATCAGTGCCACTCTCTCAATTCACCCTCCTCTCTACTTCCTGGGCTGTGTGCACCAGTCTGTTCTCCACATCTGCATCTCTATTCCTGCCCTGAAAATAGGTTCACCGGTGCCATTTTTCTAGATTCCATATATATATATATATATATATATATATATATATATATATGTTAATGTATGATATCTGCTTTTCTCTTTCTGACTTACTTCACTGTATAACAGACTCTAGGTTCATCCACCTTAGTTAAACTGACTCAAATTTGTTCCTTTTTGTGGCTAAATAGTATTCCATTGTATATATGTACTGCAACATTTTTATCTGTTCATCTATTAATGGACATCTAAGTTGCTTCCATGTCCTAGCTATTGTAAATAGTGCTGTTGTGAACACTGGGGGCACATTTGTCTTTTTGAATTACCATTTTTTCAGGGTATATATCCAGTAGGGAGATTGCTGGGTCTTATGGTAGGTTTATTCCTAGTTTTTAAAGCAATCTCTATACTGTTCTCCATTGTAGCTGTATCAATTTACATTCCTATCAATAGTGCAAGAGGGTTCCCTCTTCTCTACACCCTCTCCAGCATTTATTGTTTGTATATTTTTTTTGATGATGGCCATTCTGACTTGTGAAATGATACCTCATTGTAGTTTTGATTTGCCTTCTCCTGTGAAACTGAAGTTGCTCTATCATGTTCGACTCTTTGCTATGGACTATAGTCTGCAAGACTCCTCCTTCCATGGGATTTTCCAGGCAAAAATACTGGAGTGGGTTTCCATTTCCTTCTCCAGGGGATCTTCCCAACCCAGGGATCCAACTCGGGTCTCCTGCACTGCAGACAGACTCTTTACTGTCTGACCCACCGAGGAATCCTCGTGTGGACCAGTGTGGTAGGACTAACTGTGCAAATTAAAAAGTGGCTTGTGAGGACAGGGATCCAGGGAGGTTGTTGTGTTTGATGACTTGTTAAACAAACAACAACACAAAACCCTAATGACTGTGATCACGGAGTCCTAATGTGGAATAGGATTTCCTATAAAATTGTCAGGTTTGATAACAGTTCAGATAATTGTGTTGCAGGAAAACACATATCTGATAGAGAAGCTTTCCTTTTCATAAAACAGGCTCATTTGGGGACTAAGAGAGAATAGTCAGTCTCATTTAACATCCCCAAACTTGCCATGTGAAATTTGTTTCCTTGCAGTCAGTAGAGCAACTGGCTCTTCTCATTGTGAGTTTGGCGTAATGAAGGCTCAGAATGTTGCTGATACTCTTTTCTCTTTTCTGGTACTGGGAAGAAGGATTGAGCTGCAACCTCAAAGAAAGTGATGATGACTTTTAATCTTCTCTGTTTGTGTGTTCTCTAGTGTCATTCGGCAGGCCCTGGCAGCCCGTTCATACTTCCTAATGAAATAAGCATCTGGGAGCAACCAGATGGTCATTCATGCATGGTGTGCTGGATAATATTAGTTCAAGATAAGAAGCAAAATATGATGAAATGTGTGTGACTATAATGAAGTGTGTATGAGTGTGTGCTTTATTAACTGTTCACAGAGGGTCGGATCTGTTCTATGCGTCACTGGTCTCATAATTCCCATTGGTTCCACGCATGCTCTGGCTGAGGACCCCCTCCTTTGCATGTGTTTTCCTGTCTTCATGGATACCATTTAAAATTTCCTTCCAATTCCTATTTTCTCCATGGTAGTCTTTACCAACAGAATCATAATCCTTCTCTTGAACCACCATTTTGATTTGTTCAGACATCACAAAAGTCCTGTCTCTTTTCAGCCCTTTCTTTAAGAGGATGTTACGAAGATGAAATGAGAAAATGATGGTGCAATGCCTTTCCTTAAGCTATTATTTCAATGATAGAGATTGATATTGTGGCTGGAGGTCTCAGGAAATATTTGTGATACCAGTTTCCCCTTCCCAAAATGGACCAGGACAGTGTTCTGGCCAAAACTGAGGGTTTCTTAATAATGACAGCTTTGAGGATGTGCCCATTTCCCCAAGAAAGAGGAGAGAGAGAGATTCCCTGTTTCTTAAAGCACCTGAATAGCGTATGAGCAGCTGTTTCTTCTTGCCTTAGACCAGGCATAACAGTAACCTCAGCAGTCATTTCGCAGAACTTGATATTGTCCCAGGGATCTTCAGGTGCTCCAGACAAGCCTTGATTTTGGCTGCTGCAGGAATCCTTGGGTGGGCTGGTGGTTATGCATCTTCCAGTAACCTTTACTGGAAGTGTCAGCCTAGGTAAATTCATGTCCATCTGGGTCTATTTTATCTTATTTTCTCTAATTTAACCCAGATCTTGAGATCCAAATGTGATGTTGAGTATGAGTTTAGTGAGGTGTATAGTGAGACTTGGAAAGGAGGGGAAAAAATGTTCCTTGTCTCTCTTACAGAGACTGAGGAAATGGGACTTTTCCCCTCCCTCTCTATTTTGGTAATCTTTGGCTTGGCATATATGGGTAAGAAAATGAAAGGTTTGCCTACATAGCTGAAATCTCTCGTCACATTATATCATCTGAAGCCTATTTGTACGTTGGGATCATTTTATTTGGTTTTGGTTAGACATTAAAGTGTTCTGTGGTCTCCTCTCTTTTCAAGGCCTTCTGGCGTTTGGAAAATTGAGTGATTTCATCCCCATCCGGGTTTCCTAGTGAAATCTTGTATTTTTACTCAAATTACTTGATCAATTAGTTATGTCAGTTGCCCAAAATGTGCCTTTTTATTAATAGCACCTTTTATCAGCTCTTTGGAATTAGACATTGCAACCATGGTCTGCGGCTGGTAACATCTTGCAATAATTTATAAATATTACTTTAAAAAATAGCATCACAATTGCTCATTCGTGAACTTTCTGGATGTGTCCCTGAGTGAGAAATTGCATTTGTATCATTATTAGTTCTGACAGAGAGGATTAGGTCTTGGCTATTGTTAAGTGGTTCTATCTGCCCTCAAATCTACCAAGAGACACAGCCTTTCTAATGAGTTGAATTAAAAGTGCATGCAGTTTATAAAGTTGCCTGTAGCCAAGAAGGATGCCATTCTTCTCGACTGAATGGAGTTTCTGCTCATGTGTAATGATGTTTTATTTGGGTTATTTGAAACTGCTTCATAGTAGCTCCAAGGTAGCTTCCGTAGAATGACATGGTGATGAAATACTAAAATGAAAAAAAAACCCTTTTGACTTAAGTGAGTCATGTTTACACTAAATAATGTATGCGTAAGTGTGTTCAATGTGTTTGTCAAAGCTATGAGAGACATGGGTTGTGTTTCAACACCAGCAATATGTTGGCAGTGAAAGATTTTTAAGAAATTCAAATCTGGCAACACTTTGAGGGATCTGCGATATGTATTATTCTTTGACGTATAAAAAAGAATAGGTCATTATGGAATTTCCTCTTAAAGTCTGGTTCATTTGGCCAAATGGTTTCAGTGATTCTCCTGTAACAAACAAGAACTATTTATAAAGAAGGTTCTCAGCATCAATTTTAGACAGTGTTAGAAGATTTTCAGTGATAGAACTTAATGTCTTTTTTTGTATATTTAACGTCTTCTTTTAATATAAAGATGTGCATTTTCTTAACATTTTTACAGAATGAATTGTTAATAAAACTTTGCAGGGTGAATCAGCAAAGCCATCTGACTGAATAGACTCAAATTCTGCTTCTGGAAATTGATTTTTGATGGTAATGACAAGAGAACAGCAGGGAAGTAACACTCATCTTGACCCATTCCCCCCCCTCACATTTAGTCTTTTAAAATGGTAAAACACTACCAAGGAACGCAGTCTTTTATATCATCTCTAGTACATGTATAACAATGTTTTCATGATTCTGTGGAACCCAGCAGGGGCGGCAGCTAGAATTGCAGGGAGGAAGTGGTTCCATGACCATGAGAATCTGAGACTGTGATTTCTTGAAAAGCCGATGAAATAACAGTAGACATGATGAAGAGAGGTTTGAAGGATAACAGATGTAAAACCAGCCCATAGGCTGCGCACACACACAGCACCATCTTCTGTTACTTCTCCGAGCCTCAGTTTCTTCCAGTAAAGAAAGTGTTTGTGCAGTCAGTCAAGCAGCACTGTTGGCCCATTCACTAAAGTCACAATAAGACAATCCTGAAAATGCCTTGAAGAAATGTGCTTGCTTCCCAAAGAAAAGAGGCTACCTGGTCTGAGGCAGAGGGGCTCATAGGAAGAAGCTTAAAATCAGGGATCCTCATAGGGATGTAGTAAATATCAAATGCAATTCATATAAAAATAAAATTCCATGCAAAATTCTTGATACAATAATTGTTATCAGTATTCATAAATCACAACTTAAGGATTATCATTTGCACGCATTCTAATTAGATGCCTTCATGTCTCCATGAAATGTTTTGCATTGATTCAGTATCCCCAAATATCCCTTCATTTCTCGACCCCCTTAATTTTCGCCAGAGCTAGAATGGCATGTTATTTTAGAATTCTTATTTTTATACATACACCTGGTCTAAGCTTTTCAAAACTAGAATCATTTTAGGTAGCCATGTTGCTTTCAAAAATGTCACTGAATAATAGAAAGAAAGAAAGTAAAATATATTTATTCTTTGCACTTCATTTTTCGTCCTGTAATTTTTATGAAAATACCATCCCTGAAGGAAGATGAACTAGCAGAAGTCATATTATGAATCCTACTTTTAGGATTGTGTGTGTGTGTGTGTGTGTGCATGTGCGCACACTTTTAGTCGCTCAGTTGTGTCTGACTCTTTGGGACCCCGTGGACTGTAACCCGTATGACTTTCTGTCCATGGGATTCTTCAGGCAAGAATACTGGAGTGGGTTGCCATTTCCTTATCCATGGGTTAAGGTGACATTAATTAATAATAGTGGCTACCATTAATTGAGCTCCTGTTACATGCTAAGTATGACATGCTATCCACATATTTTGTCTACAATCCTCATTCCTCTGACAGACAGATTGCATTAGTCTACATTTTGTAAGGAAACAAAGATTCAGAGAGCTTAACTCGAGGACAGATAACCAAGCCAAGATCCACACTCTGTACTTCCTGACTTTAAGCTTCTTCCTGTGAGCCCCTCTGACTCAGACCAGGTAGCTTCTTTCCTTTGGGAAGCAAGCACATTTCTTCAAGACATTTTCAGGGTTGTCTTATCTTGACTTTAATGAGTTGCCCAACAGTGCTGCTTGATTGACTGCACAAACTCTTGCCAAGGAGGCAGAGTTAAAAAAAAAAGAGAGAGAAGAAAAAAAGGATGAGGAAACTCCAGACAGTTGAGGCACAGCAGGCAGAAAGATACCTCAGTCTCATGGAAGAACATATGGAAGAGAGCAGCAATAATCACAGAGAACAACTGGGAAACATGCCCGTATGAGTGATGGTATTCTGTTTCCATGGCAACTAGACATGGACGATGGAGCCAGGCCCATTTCTATTTACTCAGTCTGTCTGTGTTGAGTGTATATGACAGGGCAGCTTTCAACAAAACATAACTCAAAAAGACAGCCCCGATGATGCCACTCCCTGATTAAAAACTTTCCATGACTTCTCGTTCCGTGCAGAATGCCTTGTGAGCAGAGGGGCCCTCCAGTGTCTGACACTCACCTATTTAGGCAGTCTCCACCCTCCACAATTCGGTCTCTATGTTCTGGTCCAGTGGTTCCTAGCCCAGGTTGCATGTTACAATCGTGTGGGGAACTTTAAAAATATACACATGTCTGGGCTTAACCGCCAAGAATTCAGATTTAATTGGTCTTGGGTGGGGTCTTAAAATCTCTCTAGGTAATTAGAATTGCCAGTTGGGATTAAGGATCACTGCCCTAATCAAAGAAGATTCTGAAAACTATTGCAGTGTCCTAACTCTTTTTACTGAGGTTTTTCCCTTCTGAAATATCTTCTCTCTCCTCTTCCCTTCCACCTCCTTTTCTGACCAACTACATCTTTTAAATTCTTCCCATCCTGTAAGGCCTCTAACTAATGCCTTAAAGCTTCTTACTCCCTTCTACCCCTTTTGGTGGGATGACATCTCTCATTTAAACTAGTTACAAAATGTCCTTGTGCCCCTATTATAGCATCTATATGCATGCTTAGTTGACCAGTTGTGTCTGAATCCTTGCAACCCATAGGCTCCTCTGTCCATGGGATTCTCTAGGCAAGAATACTGGACTGGGTAGCTCATCCTTTCTCCAGCAGCATCTACATCCCCTATCAAAGTCTCACCCTTCTTCATGAGTAGAAACTAGGTTTTACTGATTTCTTTGGAAGTTTTAGTAAAAAATTGAACACATATTTCAAATGTTATAAAAAAATTTTTTACACAAATCCTTGGAGAGAAGAGTTAATATCATTCTCCCGTTTCTAATGATGTCTGTTATTGAGTCCAAGACTAGACATAAGGTCTGTCCCTTAACAGTGAGAGTTTGATTTTAGAGTCTGCGAGCCCCCTGATATGGTATTTAGAATGATGTGTGGGCCTGACGCATGATTCTTAGGAAAGGTTCTTTGTTTTTAATGAGTATCAGAGGCATCCACCTATGGTCCATTGACTTGTTAAGAGCCAGTGTCCTGGAGAATAAATCTTCCTGACGCAGTGTGCAGTGATGACACTGGCCCTTTCACTGTTCAGTAACATTTCATTTCTCTTTCTGCCATGCCCTAAAGCAGCAGGCCCCAACCTTTTTGACCCCAGGAACCGATTTTGTGGAAGACAGTGTTTCCATGGACCAGGGTGGGGGTATAGTTTTGGGATGATTCAAGCTTATTACATTTATTGTACACTTCATTTACATTAGCTGTGCCTCAGATCGTCAGGCAAGAGTTAGGTCCTGGAGACTGGGGACCCCTGCTCTAAATCTTTAGAATGTCCAACTCTGTTTAGGTTGAATGACTTCATGAAAATATCATTAGTCTAAAGACTAATAAAGAACAGCACTTATCATTTGGATGAGTAATTATTTTTTAAATAAAAAACAAAGTCACATTAAAGGTGCTTTTATTACTGGTCAGAGAATGTGTGAATTTTGAATTTGACTAGATGATGAGAAGATAGTGGTCCTTCCATTGTCCAGCAGTTACAGGAGAAAAATGCTCACATTCATGTGGGAGCGAGTGTGTGTGTGTGTGTATTTTGTATGAATGTTCTGCCAAAATATAATTTTTCTTGGACAAAAATTGCCAAAGGCTTGGTTGTCTGTGAAAGGGATAAAATTCATTTCAGTGGGCCACCTCTGAGTTTCTTACGTTTCACATTTGCTGCTGAACTATTTAGGACTAAAACAACAACAATCAAAACATGACTTAGTAGCTGTTAGAAGTAATTTTTCTATCCCTGGGCACAAAATAGCTAGAAAAGCATCTGTCTTCTCAATTGAACTGATTTGTAATTCTAGAACGTAAGAGGAAAAAACTGGAAGGACCTCCACTTAAATCTGCAATTTTGGTAATTCTGAGGTAATATGATGTAAGGAATTTTGATCGGTGTTCAGTTCGGCATGGGAGATCTCCTTTCAAGGGATGAGAAATGCCTGAGAGAAGTAGCTGAAGGGAGCTGCAATTGGAGATTGACCTGAGTAAACAGAAACAGAACATGAGAGACAGTAACCAGTCAATGTAGTAGAAATTAGTAAGCTAAAGATACGGGTTAGCAATATGTATGCTCACATATATGTTTATACATAGACTTCAAAAGAATGATCAGATATGAACATTTGACTTAGCCATGTGAAATACTGATGTACCTTTCTAAGGCTAGCATTAAAGATTAGAATTTCTGGACTTTCCTGGTGGCACAGTGGATAGGAATCTGCCTGCCACTGCAAGGGACTCAGGTTCAATCCCTGATCCAGGAAGATTCCACATGCCACTGGGCAACTTGTCCCGTGTGCCATAACTGCTGAGCCCTTCTCACTCTCGAGCCAGTGAGCTGCGACTACTGAGCCCGCATGCTTCAGCTATCGAAGCCCGTGCAGTCTAGGGCCCATGAGTTGCAAGTACTGAGCCTGTGCTCTAGAGCCCATGCACAGCAACTTCTGAAGCCTGTACACCCCAGAGCCCATGCCCCACAACAGGAGAAGCCATTGCAAACGGAAGCCTGTGCACCGCAATGAAGAGCAGCTCCCGCTGGCTTCAACTCGAGAAAAGTCCACACAAAGGCAGTGAAGACCCAGGGCAGCCAAAAATAAATAAATAAATAAAATTATTAAAAACGTTAAGTTAACCTTTAAAAAAAATTAGAATTTCCATGACCCAGAATTAGCAGGTGATGATTCGCTGATTCACATTTTTTAAAGGTCTCTTTGCTTTATTTAAAAAAAAAAAAAAATCTACCCCATATTCCATTCAAAATGCCTCTTAGAGCATGTTTAAATCATCATTCGGTTAATTCCAGTGGTTCTCAAACTTGAGCATGCATCAGAATTACCTACAGAATATATTAATACTCAGCTCCTCCCAGCTTCCAAATTTCTGATTCAGAGATTTGAGGGGTGTTCCTCAAATCTTGCATCTCTAACAAGTTCTCTGGTGAAGTTGATGCTGCTAGGTTGGGAACTTCTTGTTTATTAAAATCCCACCTGAACACAGCTTTAAGAAACAGATCTATAATGTAATAGAAGGTGCACATCTGCAAAGGATTTTTTAGTGGGTGTTAGGGGCTAAATTGTATCATCCCCCAAATTCAGATGTTGCAGTCACCTAACCCCTGGAGCCTCAGACTGTGGCTGTGTTTATTGGAGATAGGGTCTCTAAAGAGGCAGTTAACTTAAATGAGGTCATGGGGGTGACCCTAGTTCAATATGACTTAGTGTACATATAAGAAGGATAAATTTGGTCACAGACACACACAGAAGGGAGACCATATGAAGATACTAAGAGAAGACAGCCATCTGCATAGCAAGAAGAGAGGCCATAAAAAAACTAACCCTGCTGACACCATAATCCTAGACTTCCAGCCTCCAGAACTGTGAGGAGGTAAATTTCTATTGTTTAAGCCACCCAGTCTGTGGTGCTCTGATATGGCACCTTTAGCAAGCTAACCCAGATGGTACATTTGAAAAGGAATAGCTATCGAAAAAGCTTACTTTACTGTTTAGTATTTTGTCTAAGGGAAAAATATCAAAGCCTGTAGTAAAGCAAGCAGAGAGAAATGGAGCTGTGAAAGCTCTTAAGTTTGTTTCACCTTTTCTTAGTTTCTTAATAATTCTTTATATATTTTGGCACAGTGGGTTATGAAAAGAGAGGGTTGAAAAAATAGCGTTCTGATTTTGGCTACTAAGTACTAGCATGTTTTGGAACTCTCTCCTAGAAAGCTCATTTCCAAAGTAACTTACCTGTTTAAAAAATGGAATGTGATTTCCTTACAATGTTATTAGTTTCTGCTATATAAGGAAGTGAATCAACTATATGTGTGTGTATATATCCCTTCCCTCTTGAGCTTCCTTCCGGTCACACTCATCCTGCCCCTCTAGGTCATCACCGCGTGCTGAGACAACCTCCTTGTGTTATTACATGTAGCAGCTTCCCACTAGCTATGTATTTTACACGTGGGAGTCAGCCCTCCTCTCCCAATTTGTCCCTTCCCCTCCTGGGTGCACATGGCCATTCTCTATGTCTGCATTTCCATTCTTGCCTTGCAAATAGGCTCATCTGTACCATTTCTCTAGATTCCATATATGTGTGTTAATACCTGATTTTTTTTTTTTCTCTTTCTGACCAAAATCCCACACCTTTGTTCATCTTTATGGGCTATAATATTAAGAAGTCAGAAGAAAACGTTACCTATTATGTGAAGATAATAGGAGAATTATATATAAGCGAGTGTGTTAATTAGCACTTGGAGAACAGACTTGTAACATAAAATAACTGTTGTTTGTTCTCGATCCTTTTCCCTGGTTTTATAATCAGAAGGGAGGGTTGGGGAAGTGCATGATGTCCATGTAGGAGAAATGTCAATGATACTATATGAAAGCATCCTTTGGGTGTCAGACAATTGGATTTGTGAATGTCTAGTCCTTTAAGACTTTAAAAATGACAAATAGCAAATATCACTCCCAATAACTCACAGAGAGTTCAGTGTAATAAGAAATGTCTGGGCTTTAGAGTCTCATGAGTTGGCTTAGCTAAGAACATGAGCCTGCTCCTGTTTCTGTCCAGCGCCCATCGTATCACTGGTGCTCCATGAATACCAGCTTCCAAGCATATAACGTTAGGTATCAAAGACTGCTGGTGGGGCAAAACCTAGAGAACCAGGAATTACCGAAGAACAGCACAGCCAGACGCAAAGAGTTTGTTTCTTTGACCTGCCAAAGTTAGTAGTGTCAACGGAGACTATAGTTAGTATAGACAGATGTCAAACAAAGCCAAGTGGCCAGAGCAGGAAACAAAAATAAGAAATGAAACAACAATGTGCTGACTGGCTCGGGACTTGGAGAATTGGGTTTGGAGTCTCTTGAAGCCGTCTGCCCTGGGGAAGGCTGAAATTAAGATTTTTGAAGTGAAATGAAATTTTATTTGGTGCCTCTGTGGGTAACCATTTGCCAAACAAAATAGAATGTCTGATGAAGCCTGGGGTTTTGTCTCCTGCTCCTGCACATGAAGAAATTTGCTCACTATTTAACATATCAGTATTATATTAAACACTATCACATGATATTGTAATTACCTGCCTGTAATTGCCTCCCTTATCCATCCAGACCCAGCATCCTTGGAGATCCCAAATTTTTAACACTCGCAGGCATAGGGTGTACAAGGATGTGTCTTCTTCTAAATCTGGTTAGTGATCATTTCTTTAGAGATTCTTCCAGGTAATAATAAGTCTCCCCAGGTGGAGCTAGGGGTAAAGAACCCCCCTGCCAATGTAGGAGATGTAAGAGACGCAGGTTTGATTCCTGGGTGGGGAAGATCACCCAGCAACCCACTCCAGTATTCATGCCTGGAGAATTCCATGGACAGAGGAGTCTGGTGGGCTGTGGTCCATAGGGTTGCAGAGAGTCTGGCATGACTGAAGCAACTTAGCATGTAGCAGTGTAAGAGTCCTGACTTATTCTGGTTATGATCTAAGGGATTCATAATGAAATCAAGGCTGGCTGGCCCTGGAGATGGACTCCAAGTTCAGAGTCAGCTGGAGAGGGAGCCCAGAAACCGTCTTTTCCACTCTCTAGTTCATAGGGCAGTGATTGGCAAGGGGCGCCAGCAGAAGGCACTCAGCCTCCATAGTCTATAAGGTCTTGGATGCGGTGCTAATTATAGCAGAAGCTGGACAGCCACAGAGAACCTAGGGCTGGCAAGAGTTTGCTATCTGAAGAGGGCTGCTTTCTCCATAGTTATGGACACAGCATGTAACGGGATTTAGATGGGACTAGAACAAGAACACCATTGGCCAAGAATTACTCAGCGAAGAACCTTGAACTCTAAGCTAGTGTCTGTTGAACTAAAGGGCAGATCGTCGTGGAGGAATGTTCCAAATTAAAGAACATCATAAACCTCGTGGCAAAATATGAGGCAAAGAGATAAACTGTACGGGATTACTAACATCAATAACTGTGAATAATATCATCAAATGTCTATCACATACTTCTTGTATGTCCACTCGTATACTCAGTATGAGTATTAATTAAAACATTAAATTCAATGTTTCATTTAATCCTTCCAGCAGACTTATGAGTTAAATACCATTATTATTTCCACTTTCAAATGAGAGAGCTGACAAAGAGAAAACAAAGTTGCCTGAAGTTACACTGCAACTGAACACTTGGAACTGGGTTCCCACACGGCTCAGTCTGAATCAGAATCTCATACTTTCCCCACTAAATCATGTGGCCTGTAAACAAACACGGGAAAGGCCACTGAGAAATAAGAAAGCAAGCTGCTTATTATTTCATGGTGTTGCTACACGTTGTGGGAGCTACCAGCAGCCATAAGTTATTTATACCCGCTCTCTTGGAGCCTAGAATGACAATCCATGATCTTTCTCATCAATTCTGTTTGTTCCATTTAGCCTCTTACAAAAGCTAAAAAGTAAAATTTTCTTTGTTTGTATAAAACTGAAGGGCTTATTTTTAAATTTTGAAAAATTGACACGTCAAATGTTTGTAAATATCGCTAAGTGCACTGACTCTATTGGTATAACATTCTGAGAATAATGAAATTACTCGAAGTTGGATTTTTAAATACACCTTTGATGCCAATTGCTTCTAACTTGTTAAAAGAAAGTGGAAAGTTTGTAACTTTTCCATGTTACCAATGGAGGTGGATACACCAGGACTTTATCAGTTAAAAGGGGAAGAATATGCCAGAATCCTTGAAATTTTAGGAAAGAAAGGGAAACCTTTAGTTGGGTGAGGAAGAATGGGATTTGAGTTATAACCTCTTCAGTGGGCCGTTTATGAGCACACAGTCATTTACATCGATCCCCAGGTTCCTAAGCAGAAACAGGAAAGGCAACAAACTGGAGAAAGTTCTGAGCCCCCTTTGGACTTTATAGAAATGCACTTTATAAATCCTAGGAAAGCGAATTTGTGTTGTAATTTGTCTAGAGTGACTGAGTTCAAACTCCTTTGAAGGTAGTCAGAGCCTGTTCGATATACTCTGTAGAAAACCTCCTTCCCCTCTCCCTCAACAAACTGTATGGACCATTCTGTATTTACTTGTTCCTTGCTCATGATCTCTTCTCTATATCCTTTCCCTATGATCTGGATTAAAAGTATTAAGACACACACTTAAAGGGAAAGAAGACCCAAATGGCAGAAAAAAGGAAGAATCTAGCCCTTTGTTGTGAAATGAAATGAGTACTCATTATCCCTGGGTGTGGGTTAAACAAGATTTTAATTAGCCGTGGACAGTTGTGACTTACCCGGCAGGCAGGTCTGCTTTCTGTGTGGAGGAATATCCTTATATGTGTTCTTTTTTTTTTTTTGAAACATGTTCTGAGCCCTTACAGTTAAATTGATATTTTTTTCCTCCTGTAATAATGATATGCTTTAAGCAGTGTGTCATTTTCTTTACCCTTGTAGAGAGATAACATGCAATTAGGCAGTGATGTCAGCCTGTAACATTTTGGTGTAAAATTTTGGTCACACCAAAATACCAGGCTCCTTAACAAAGCTGGCAGACACATCTTTTGGCAGCAGCTGCTTACCATGTGATTTAAAACTTCCTGTCACTATAATTGATGTGTTTTTATTCTTTCCATTTCCTGAAGCCTGATCAGAATTAAAATTGCTGTTGGAATTTCCTGTCAAAGCAACCCATTTATGCTCTGAGCCCTGTACTTTGATTGGACATCACCTTCAGCAACCGTCAGGTGGAGAATTACCCTCTGCACGCAGGCCTCATGGCCGTGCACACATCTGCAAATGTACACAGATTGTCTATCATGTGGTAAACTTGTCTTAATGAAAACGCCACATGCAAAATGTGGTTCGAATGTCAAATTAGGCCGCCTGCTAGGGGCTCTGGGTTTTGTGTAATTTAGAATGTCCCACAGAGTTTTCAACTGATGGTCTCACTGTTGAATTTGGATTCCTGTTCCAAGACTCTGTGTTATTTCTGATCTATGCCTGGTGTAGATAACATGATGGAAGTTTTGAATTTTCCTAAGCCCACTCCTCTATCTTTGCTGTGCCTCCTGAGCTATTGACATTTAACATCTTGGGGTGATTGGGTATGGATGATGAGTGGTTCGATACTATACCCCAGGAGGCACTTGTTCACAGATCTGTGGACTAAAACAGCTACAAACATTCAGGATGTGGGTAAGAGAGTAGGCAGTGGAAGGATCTGCACTGTGCTTTGTTCTTGTTCTGTTTTATACTTGAACGAAAACTCCAAAATTTTCTGCTTTTGCAAAGGAGAGAATCCTTGACTGGCCTCAGTCTGAGATTACGCAGAATGAATTATTTATTTACGTCTAATTCGTGAGTGTAACCTTTTTTTTTTTTTAATGACCATTTTCAGACTAAGGCAGGTAAAAGAGAAAAACTTTCATGAAATTGAAGAAGAGATTAATTAAATTCAATGCCTTGAACAATAGGACTGTTTTTCTTATCCTGGTGATTAGGTTCTAAGATTTCTCCCTGGGAATGGGACTCTCTTTACAAAAATTATACCTTATTGAAAACAATCTGGCACATTAGAATCACAAAGAAAGCTTTGAAAATGAAAACTTGATGCCTGGATCCCTCCTTGGGGTATTAAATCAGAATCTTCTGTTGGTTACTCTTTGGTTAAAATGATGTGATTGTCTGATGTCAGCCTCTCTGCACACCAGGCACCCTTGGGACTGTGTGTGTATTTTTTTTTTTTTTTTTTTTGGCCGTCCCAGGGTGGCATGTGGAACTTCCCTGACCAGGGGTTGAACCCATGCCCCTTGCAGTAGAAGCGCAGAGTCTTAACCACTGGATCACCAGGGAAGTCCCCACCCCTGAGACTGAATCCTAGACTTATTCTACTCAAGGCTACTGGATCTGATCTGTTGGTCTCATCAAGCTAGGGATCATTCAGGATGTTTTTCATTTGTAAATCTGAAACTCTCAAGCAATACTTGAAGAATGAAGGTGGGAACTGCAGTTGGTAGAGAGAGCAAAACTATTCTCTTAGGCTTATTGTGGGATCAAACAACCAACCAATTGAAAAATCACAGGGAAGCAAGGATAGTTCAACATCCACAAATTAGTCCAAGTGATAAAATGACATTAACAACATGAAGGATTAAAAGTCATATGATCATCTCAATAGATACCAAAAAAAACACTTGACAAAATTCAATATCCATTTATGATAAAAACTCTCAATAAAGTAGATACAGAGGCAATGTACCTCAACATAATAAAATCCATACATGACAAACCTGCATTATGTGATGTAGGTTTATCATCAAGCCAACATCGTACTCAGTGTGAAAAGCTGAAAACTCTTCCTGTAAGATCAGAAGCAAGGCAAGGATGTCCATGCTTGTCATTTTTATTCAGCATGATATTGGAAGTCCTACTCAGAGCAGCTAGGCAAGAAAAAGCAATAAAAGGCATCCAATTGGAAAGGAAGGAGTAAAATTGTCACTATGTTTTAGATGATGTGATATATATATATATATATATATATATATATATATATATAAAACCCTAAAGACACCATTAAAAAGACTCCATTAGTTAGAAATAGCAACTTAATTCAGTAAAGTAGCAGGACACAAAATCTATATAGAAAAACCTGTTGCATTTCTATTCACTAATAATAAACTATCAGAAATAAGAGTTAAGAAAATAATCCCATTTACCATTGCATTAAAAGATATAAAATACCTAGGAATAATTTTATCTAAGGACATGAAAAACTTGTATATTGAAACTATGACATTATTGAAAGAAATTGAAGATGGACCTTGAGGGCATTATGCTAAGTGGAATAAGTCAGATGGAAAAAGACAAAACCATATGACCTCTCTTTTATATGGAATGTATTTTTTTTTTTAAAGCAAGAAAACCAAGCTCATAGATACAGAGACTAGATTGATGATTGTCAGAGGTGGAGGTCAGGGGTTTGAGATAAATGGGTGAAAGGGGGTCAAAAGTAAGAAGAAAAAAAGTATATTTTCTCTTTTTTCCCCAGAATTTATCTCCACCATAAAATCACTTGATAGTATGCTATTTGGCTAGTGTACAATTTGTATTAAATGTCAACAAGAAAAGCTTGTCACTCAGTTTTTTGTTTTATTGCCTCATTAAATATTAATCACTTTAAAAAGCTGGTGACTCAGATGGTAAAAGCGTCTGCCTCCAATGCAGGAGACCCAGGTTTGATCCCTGGGTCAGGAAGATTCCCTGGAGAAGGAAATGGCAACCCACCCCAGTACTCTTGCCTGGAAAATCCCATGGATGGAGAAGCATGGTAGGCTATAATCCATGGAGTCGCAAAGAGTCAGACATGACTGAGCGACTTTACTTTTTCTTTTCTTTTAAAACCTGACATCTAATAATCTGAACAAAAAAATCACTCAACATTTAAAATAGCCTAGTAAAAGAAGAACAAATTAAGTCAATGGCTAAAAATTGGTAATATTATCAGGGTGTGTTCTTGGTATCTGCTTCTGTTTACTATCATACGTAAGGCATATCTCTCTTGATAGTTCACTTCTGCAAGACTAGAAAACAAGTTTATTTTGGCCTTCTTTTTTCCTATTTTTGGAAAAGTGTATCATAAGAAATACAAAGGTTATTCTTTAAATGCAGTGTAATATGTTTCGATGTCTGCTATCTAGAAGTATGGAATATAAATCACACACACACAAAAGAAAATCAAGATAAGGATAACCTGAGATGTGGAGTGTGTAAGGAACCACTACTTCCATCTGAGCTCTTCAGTGTGTTAAAATATTCAAAAGGAAGAAAAATTACATCACTAGTTTTTTTTTTTTTCCTTTTTTCCTTAGAGCCAGTTTTGAATAGTCTGTTTTTCACATGAGTGTCCCTGAGATATTTCCAACTCCTCATCATTATCTGACCTCTCTTCTACCTCTGTATCTCTCTCACTTTCTTATCCCCGAAAGTTCCTGATTTTAGAGCAGTTGGCAGAAGTAGCAAGTAGAGGATATACTTATTATCATGGTGGGAGCTCATCTGCTTTATATACACAGGATATATCTGTTCCACAGAGTACATGATCTAGAAGGTACATTGCATTTCTCTTGCCTTCTCTGGACACAGCCTTGGGAAATCCATCTCCAGAGGGTGTCTGAGGCTGAATGGGTTGGAGGGTCGTTCTACTTCATCTCCAGCAGTACTCAGCCTGGGTTCAGCACACCACTGGGAGGGAATCCTAGTGTGTGTTTGCTTCAAATTTCCCTTCCCCTTTAATTCTTGCTTCCTTCTTATGACATTCTGCTCTTCTTTGCCACAAACCCTTGCAAAACAGTCCATACAAGAATTATGCCTCCTTCTTGGCCCGGGTAGAAGGCTCTTCGGAAACCACAAAGCCGCATCTCCAGGGAACAGTAGCTTTATTAATATAATATCATCATCATCATGGACCAGTTACAATGCACACATTGCTTTAGAAAGCAAAATAAGGACAACCTGGGGTTTGCTGCAGAAACTGCCCTTGAGGTTAGACATGTACAGTTAAATTTGGAGTCAAGCTGAGGTCACTGCCAAGGAGATTTGGAGTTGGAGGTCTGTGTGGAAAATGGTTGCCTCGTGGAAGCTATTCACTCACCAATAAAACTCATTTTGAGTGATATCAGAGCAGGAAAAATTTAAGGGTTTTAATCCAAAAACAGACTTGGACTTTTCTTAAAGTCTTGGTTTTATTTGGAAAGGAGGTTCTATGGTATTTAATCTTTGCCATCCATCCTCTTTTTCTAAAAGAAATCCTAGTAAAAATTGAATGAGAAATTTTACTGGGAAGATACACACCGTGTATCTTCCATAGGAATTTCGCTGTAAACATCTAGGTAATGAGCTATACATTCTTAAAAGAATGTCAGTTTTTACTTCACTCTGGGTCCCTCTGGACTTCCCTGGTGGCTCAGATGGTAAAGAATCTGCCTGAAATGTGGGAGACCTGGGTTCGATCCCTGGGTCGGGAAGATCCCCTGGAGAAGGGAATGGCTCCCCACTCCAGTATTCTTGCCTGAAGCATTCTCTGGACAGGGGACTCTCGTGGGCTACAGTCTATGGGTTGCAAAAAGTCAGACACAAATGAGTGACTAACACACTTATCTGGGTTCCTCCAGACAAAGGGAGTGTATTATTTTCCCTGTTTTAAATTGGTATTTAATTTTTAATATTAAGTCTTTAATTTCCTCTTTGGCTGTTTCTTGGAGGTAGAGGAAGGGGGACACAGAAAATGTGACAGACAAACCTGGCACCCTCTCTTTTTAAGCGACCACGTCAGCTTGGATGCAAATGACTGGTGACAGAAGAGCCCGGCTAAGTGTGTTGGAGCCTTCAGGGAAGGCAGACTGCTGACGTGGCAGCAGCTCCCTCTCCAGCTGATTTTAGGCCTAGATAACTATCCCTTTCAGCTTAAGTGATGCTCGGCAGTAACTGACCGATACCCAGTTGGGTTGGAGCAGAGTCCTTTTGGAACCTGTTCAGACCAACTCTGCCTGCCTGCGGGGTGCTGGGCCAAGAGCAGACTAGTTTTCTGGAGCCTGAGGTATTACACAGGCTGTAGCCAGCGGGATGGGAGTTCTCTGAGTGTTTAATAGGGTGAATTGTTGCATCTGTTTGCTGTTTAATTTATCTTTTAAAAGAAGAATTAATAACAAACAAATGAGAGTCATACAATATAGTCTATAGGCTGGAGCAGGATGCATACTAAATATCACTTCTAAAAACCTGTAAGTTCATCAGGTTGTTTCGTTTAAAGAATAGTTTGTAATCTTTTCCAGGCAGCCCCCACCCCTGATCAGGCAGTTGCTCTTGAAATATTTTCATTAAGTTGCCTTTATATGGACCTCGCGTGCGTGTATCACTTCAATCCAGTCCAACTCTTTGCAACCCTTTGGACTGTAGCCCACCAGGCTCCTCTGTCCATGGGATTCTCCAGGCAAGGATACTTGGGTGAGTTGCTCTCTCCTCCTCCAGGGCATCTTCCCGACGCAGGGATCGAACCCCAAACTCTTAGGGTGCCTGCATTGGCAAGCGGGTTCTTTACCACTAGCGCCACCTGTTGGACTGAAACCGCATCTCCTGAACTGCAGGCAGATTCTTTACCCCAAGCCTCGGGGTATCCCCATGAAGCTGAAAGTGTTAGTCGCTCCACTCTTTGCAGTCACACAGACGGTAGCCCACCAGGCTTCTCTGTCCATGGAATTCTCCAGGCAAGAATAGTGGAGTAGATAGCCATGCCCTTCTCCAGGGTTCTTCCTGACCCAGGGACGCTGGCTTTAATTGACAGAAAATGCCATTTTAAAGACACTTCCGTTCTCTGCAACAGAGTTGCTTACTGCTAGTGCTTATTGATGGAGGTTGTGGAATCTACAGGAGGGAATGAATGAAGCCTTGCGTGGTTAGGTGAGGCGCCACCATCTGCTCCAGGACTGGTTTAACACCTGCATGCTTTGGGTTAAAAGGCCAGTCATTTCTTCATTCTGAAGTTATGTGAGAAATTACTGCTATGTTTATTTGGCCTCAGCAAACAACGGGAACTGATTGCTCTGGTGAGCCTTTAGAAGAGTAAGCGGTGAGATCCCAGATTGATCCTCCCTGTCTCGGGGACCAGTGTATAAAATGCCCAGCTTCCCCAAGTCCCCACAAGCGACCAGATGGTTTGTTTAGAATAAGCAGTGCAATCTTTGGTTTCTTTAGCTGCTGTCTACAAATATTGGTATTTGAGAATGGCCCTGAGGTAACCGAAGGAAGGTGGTGAAATTCAGGTTTTACCTTTTACCCTTCCCCCCAAAATGGTTATGTTGAGATCACGAGGCCAGGGGGTAATGGCAGGCCGGCCTCTTGTTCTCTCGTTGAGTATTTTTCTGCCATTGAGAAGAACTTACATCGTTAGCATGTAGAAAAATACATGAAATATTAAACTAAAATATGTCTGTCTAGGGATCCATTTAGTTCCCCCCAAATAGCTCCTTTCTTTGTGAAGGCCGGTATGTTTATATATATTTTAAATGCCCCATTTGCTACCCTGGTTTTAGCTTCTTGTTAGCATCACTTCTTGTTAGCCTGATGTTCTACAGCACAAGGCAGCTGGAGAAATGAAACATGTGTTGAAGAATTTATGCAGTGTCCTTAGTCCCTTTCATTAGGAGAACCAGGACTAATAAGTGTGTATTGTAAGTTTGGTGTGTTAGGCAGTGTGTTATAGCCATGTCTGACAGGCATCTTGTTTACATTCATATTATATATTGGGGAAGCCATCGTGTTTTAAGAAACATGGCATTTTTAAAAGTAATATTTATACCGTGCCTCCATGCAGGAAAAACCTAGTCCTCTAAAAACATGATATGTTTTAAATCCACCTGTCTCCTCCTCCTGAGGAAATATTCCACGGGCTTTCTCCCCAAAGTAGGTAGTTCAACACGCTCTTTATTCAGTCTGTTAGAAAGTACTGCCGAGGAATAACTCAGCTGCATGCCCTCCCTCAGTTTATTCAAACAATGGGCCATCTTATTTCAGTCTTGTTGAGTTCACATATGGAAATTTCACTCCACCGTTCCTCTATGGAGAACAGTATGGAAATGATCTTTCTAGTTGGTTCAGTGTTTTTGTTTATTAAAAAGCACTGACTGTCTCTGGGCTGACCCAGGGACCTTCGTTCATGTCATGAGCATCGTGAGGTTGTTAACAAACATGAGGTACCCCAGTGGCTCAGCCCCTCTTGTAGGGCACAGAATTAAAGTAGTCCACAGCCATATCTTGGTAGCAAGTATTCTTTGCTCCCTTTACCCTCACTGGGAGGAAACTCGAAGTGTGGAACAGTTTAATTAATAGTTAGTGTTTCGGTAGTTAGTCTGTTGAAGGTGAGAAAGAAAAATATATCTACACTTTCCCATTTTCTCACTTCCTGAGCTTTGTTCGGGCTCTGTCTTTCCAAAGTGCTTAGCCCTGTTTTACCTTGATGCTTCAAACCTGCATGGAAAACTTCATTTCAAAAATGAGGGACCTTGCAGGTTCAGAAGCATTCCAGTCTACCCCCAGCAGAGGCTAGTTCTGCCTGGTTCTCACTGGAGGGTATAGCCCATGCCAGGGTCTGGAACCCAGGTGGAGTGGAGATGAAGAAAACGTAGCGAACTATGATAAAAGGTGGGACCATATACAAGGAGGCCGACCATAGGAGAGACTTAAAAGTTTAAAGTGTTGTAGCCCATGGAAGACTGACTCTCTTGTGAATGTTCTGTCAGAACAAGAATTGATAAAAGATCATTTTATTCCCACCCACAATTCAGTTTCTTGAGGGCTTCTCTTTTTCAGACCTTGCTAAGTGTTTTGTATCCCTTATTTGGTTTTATCTTTGCAACAACCCTGGGAGGTAAGGCCGATCACTCCTCTTTGACAAATAAGGACCCTGAGGCTTAGTGAGGTTACCCAGCTTGTCCAAGGGCACAATCAATAATAACAGAGGCAGAATTTGAATTCTTCTTTGTTTGACTCCAAAGAATGGGACTCTGCATCCTTGGCAGAGGGCAGTTGGTTGAGTGCCCGAATGCAAGGCAATAGGCTTAGGGCGAAAAGCAATGGGGGCTTCCCTGGTAGCTCGGCGGGTAAAGAATCCGCCTGCAAGCGGGAGACCTGGGTTCAGTCCCTGGGTTGTGAAGATCCCCTCGAGGAGGGCATGGCAGTCTACTCCAGTATTCTTGCCTGGAGAATCCATGGACAGAGGAGCCTGGCAGGCTGTAGTCCATGGGGTTGCAAAGAGTCGGACACAACTGAGCGAGTAAGCACAGCACAGCTTGCAGAAAGTGATGGCTAAGTTGCCCAGAGACAAAGGCAGTTGGAGAGTGTTCATAGGTCAGCAGCATTTGTGGCTAGAATAAACGATTTGGAATCCAGCTTTGCCTTGCTGTTTGGAGACATAGATACAGTTTGGCTCACAAGTGAGTTCGGTTAGCTCCGTATTTTAAGGCACATATATAGGACTTAGGCTGTGAGTGTCTTAATAGTATAGTGTCATCAACATCACAGAATCCACCTTGCATCCCTTTCAAAGTCCTGCTAACAAGGACCTGAACAGGAGCCAGATGTCAGGTTCTTGATCCCCAGGTCCTCTTTCCCTGGAAGATGAAGGCAGCAGGGCTTCACATCAATTGCTGGATAGACTGCTGGATAGAGGACGAAGTTATGTTTCAAGAATCTACAACAATGAGTAATAAGTTATATATTTTGCCCAGGAGAGGGAGTATTTTACAAAAAGTAATGACAAATATCCAGCACTGAGAAATTGTTGTTGTTCAGTGGCCAAGACATGTTCAATTCTCTGTGACCCCGTGAACTGCAGTATGCTAGGCTTCCCTGTCCTTCACTACTTCCCTGAGTTTGCTGAAACTCATGTACATTGAGTCAGTGATGTGTTTCAACCGTCTTATCCTCTGTTGCCCCCTGCTCCTCTTGCCCTCAATCTTTCCCAGCATCAGGGTCTTTTCCAATGAGTCAGTTCTTTGTATCAGGTGACCAAAGTATCAGAGCTTCAGCTTCAGCATCAGTCCTTTCAATGAATATTCAGGACTGATTTCCTTTAGGATTAACTGATTTAACCTCCCTGCAGTTAGTCCAAGGGACTCTCAAGAGTGTTCTCCATCACATTTAGAAACCATCAATTCTTCAGTGCTCAGCCTTCTTTATGGTCCAACTCTCACATTCGTAGATGACTACTAGAAAAACCATAGCTTTGACTAGACAGATCTTTGTTGGCAAAGTGATGTCTCTGCTTTTTAATACATTGTCTAGGTTTGTCAAAGCTTTTCTTCTAAGAAGCAAGCATCTTTTACTTTCATGGCTGCAGTCACCATCCACAGTGATTATGGAGCCCAAGAAAATAAAAACTGTCACTATTTCCATTTTCCCCTCAACTGTTTGCCATGAAGTGATGGGACTGGAGGCCATGATCTTAGTTTTTTGAATGTTGAGTTTTAAACCAGCTTTTTCACTTTGTTTTTTCACCTTCATCCAGAGGCTCTTTAGTTCCTCTTTGCTTGATTAGATTATAATAAAAGTGGTAGCAGAATGAAAGATGAAGAGATGCATAATCAGTCAATGACAGGCACAGACACATTCTTTTTGGATTTAAAAGGTGATTAAATCTAACTAGATTTAAATTCAGGAATATGTATTTTGTACACAGAAGAATGAAATGTGATCTCGAATTTTTGGAAAATCACTTTCTTGAAATCCTGAATCCCTGAAAAGACTTTTAAAATTATATATTATAAAAAGTATTTCAGTCCAAAAAAGGAGCTATCTGCCTACCTGTTGAAGCTTTCCATTTTAATCCCATGGCGTGATATTTCCACATTTATTTCCCCAACACTTTTTGTCACATTAGTGTCTAGTTCAATAACTTTCTGAACATTGATATTTCCTGTTGTGTTTGGCAAGCTAAAATTTCTTATCATTGAAATCAACACTTTTCATAAGCTAGTTTCAACCTACATTTCAAGGCTTATTTCTACAGTTTCCCGATAAAAGTAAATAAAACAAATAGGTCAGTTTATTATTTTGACCTTTGTTTAAAATGCTGTTTTCACTTATAATACCTCCTCTATTTTCTTTACCTAGGAGATTGACAATTGAGAGTGTAAAATTGATGGCCTAAGCTTATAAACCTTAGCAGGCAGCAAACAAGGTGTGAGTTGGCTTGGAAAGTAACTGAAACTACAAATAGCAGTCATCTTGAGAGGGACTGGAGTAAAGGGGTTCCTGTGTTGCATGTGCAGAAACACTCGGACAGATCTTGGTCCACTGGGTCAGAAATTGGGATGGAATGAATCAGCACCCTGGATAGCTCCCAGGACTACAAATCTGAGTGCTGATAGGATGCTAAAATTTGAGTTGTAGACCTACTCAGCTGCAGGCCCTTTTTCTTAAAGAAGCCACTCCCTTTTCCTCCCAAACTTACCAACTATCGATTTGGAGATTCATTCTAGTATTGGGCCATCTTCTGGTCTGACTTGTGCCTTATCATTCACATGGGGTTCTGATCATTTAAGAGTTACCTTCCACTTCATTGTCTGAGTCATTCTCTGGGGACTTTTTCTTGGGAGCAAATACTGGAACTAGGCTCCTGATAAGCCCTCTTGTGTCTAAGCGTTTTCCTTTTTATGGATGACAGTTCTTTATCCTGCCAGCATTGTTTATCAGTTAAAATTTTGCCCACCTTTGGAGGTTAACCCCAATCTCATCTTTGCTTTGACTTCTCCACTGACCAAGCATCCCATGGATAGAGAAGCCTGGGGGGCTATAGTCCACAGGGTCACAAAGAGTCAGACATGACTTAGCAACTAAATAGCAACAACTCTACTGACCAGTGCAACATGAAAGGGACTCTCCTTCATCTGACTAGATCATTTTGTAGCCAGCAATACTCATTTCAATATTAATATATTATCTTTTATAAGCTGTCTTTTAATCTTCCTATGTTAATCTGCTTATTGCTTACTCTCCTTCCTCGAGCTATAGTTTCCACACTTGTAAGTGGGAAAATTGTGTATAATAACTATGAAAATTAAGTGAGAAGTAGATACTTGATCACTTGATACAGAGTAAGAAGCTCAATTCTTATTGATGCCTTTTCCTGTGTTTTTTTTTTTTTTTTTCCTTCTCACATAGATGTAGCTCTTCTGTTTTTACTCAAAAGTTCCTGATGGTTTTTAAAGTACTTCCTTTATAGATTTTCCACCATGTGCTGACAATGGGTCTTTGATCATGGTGAAGGATTTACCTTCTAGTGAGACTTTTGTTGTTGTTTAGTTCCTTAGTCATGTCCAGCTCTTTTGCAACCCCATGGTCTGTAGGCCACCAAGCTCCTCTGTTGATGGGATTTCCCAGGCAAGAATACTAGAGTGGCTTGCCATTTCTTACTTCAGGGGATCTTCCCAGCCCAGGGATTGAACCCAGGTCTCCTGCATTGGCAGGTAGATATTCTTTACCACTGAACCACCCCTTCTACTTTTCCCTAAAATGGTCTTTTTTCTTCAGTATAAAACTGAGAGTTAGTGTTGCTATATTTAACATGTAAGAAACAGACCTTTAAGCTTTGTGCTTATATTTTTGGGGAGCAGGGTAACATTGATCTTTTTGGAAATCAGGGTAAAATCAATTTGTTCTTGCTTCCTTTATTTCTAGCAAGTCACCTTATCAAGCCCCCTAGTAGAGCACATTCCACTAGAAATCCAAGAAAATAAGATGCACGCACCAAACCCAGACACCTCAACATATGCAGCGGGCAACCCAGCCTTTCCATAACTTGCAAGGGGCTGATTCTCAGAGGCTTCTAAGAGGGGGTGGGTGGGAGGAAGTCTCAGTGGAATAAGCCTGAATATTTACGAAAGAAAACCAAAGCATTTTAGCGGGGCTTCCATTCCTTTAAACAATACCAGTCACAGAAATGTGGTTTCATAGTCATTTAAAATACAGTTTACAGAGGCATTAAGCTAAATCACTTAAGCTCTCTGAGCAGCTGGGCTCCCCAGCTTCCTTGCTGAGATCTGCTTGCCGAGCATCTCCTTTGAAATCTGCAGCTCCATCTGAGACAGGGCTGCTGATCTCTGAGCTACTTGCTTTATCTTGTCCCAGTCTTCACAGGCAATACAAGAACAGTGGAAAATATTTGGATAGACGCACATACTCTTGCCCCGTGTCTTAATGTTTTAAGGGACACTATCCTCATGAGGTTGAGTGAGGATCTGATGACGAGTTAAGGTCAGGTACTTCATATCGTGAGTGCTTTTGTAAGCCCTCATGTGATTCCCAGAATGGCTCCATGCATTTTGAGAAGACATGTCAGGGCCTCTGCCTTCCAGGAGAGTAAGCAGGCCCTCACAGCCTTCTTGTTTTTCAAGTCAGTCTTGCCTGCCTGACTCCCCCTTAATGCCCACGTGTGAGCCCTTGCCCCAGCTCGTCTGTTCTCTTCACTCAGGTCGACATAGATTCTTTTTCCTGTGCCTGTGGTCTTGCTATTCCCTGCTCCTCAAATGCTTTTCCATCTGTTGTTTAATTTTTCCCAGCACTGCTCCTTCCGTTGCTCAAAGCCCAAGCCCAAGGCATGGATCTCCTAGCTTCCCCGAGTCCAGGTTCATGTCCCTATTCCCGGGCTTTCACCATGACTGTGTCAGTTTGGTCCTTGTTCTGTGAATTCTTAACTAGAATGTAGTCTACTTGAGGGAAAAATGTGTCTTATTTGGCTTTTTGCCCTAGGAAGTGTTTTATATATTCAACACTCAGTAAATATGGTTTAACAGGATTATCAGATGGAGAATTAGAAAAGCATAGAGGAATTGAGTTCAGTTTTTGAAAAAACAAGATATGCTCAGCATGAAGAGTAAAACAAGGGATGAAAACTATCTTGAAAAATAGGCGAATAAAAAAATTCAACTAAATGTGATATGGAGATTTTCGTAGTGGTTGAATATACTTTACTTTCTATCATTCATATGTTAATAAATACAAAATAGTGTTAGGTCAATTCAGTTAAACCGTCTGTGAGGGTTTTGTTTAAGGAAGAAAATCACAAAATGTTCTCCAGCGTTGTGAAAGCAGCCACCTGCAGGGTGAGGATGTTTCTGAAACTCTTCTGAAGATTTAGTGTGAATGTATGTTCTTCTGTGTATATTTCATAAAACAGGAAAAGTGTTTGTTTATTGGTCTCTCATGGAGAACTCTAGTTCAACAAGTAAGTAATTTTTCCACATTTCAGCCTAAAAGCAATCGTTTAGCACCCAAATGATGATCTATAAATAGATTTGGCATCTACTATGTAAAAGTGTTAAGTCGCTCAGTCGTGTCCGACTCTTTGCAACCCCGTGGACTGTAGCCCGCCAGGCTCCTCTACTCATGGGGTTTTCTAGGCAAGAATACTGGAGTGGGGTTGCCACTCCCTTCTCCAGGGGAATCTTCCTGACCCAGGGATCAAACCCGGGTCTCTTGCAATGCAGGTGAATTCTTTACCATCTGAGCCACCAGGAAAGCCCAGAATCTACTATATTATAACCTTAAATATCTAATATTTTAAAGCATTAGTAGGCACTGCCAATGAGATAATTGAAAGAGTTTGGGGGAGAATAAGGTAGGCTTTTGTGTCAGAAACCAATTTTAAAAAAACAACTGACCTATGGTATTCCTACAGAAGGAAGTAATATGGCAAATGGTCAAATAACTCCTCAGCTCTGATGTTTCTAGCAATTTTCCAGCTGATCTGAAGGATTTAGGCCAGTGACCTGTCCTCTTTCAGGGGGTGAAAGGTTTGCTGTCACACCCAGATACAGGAGGAGGTACTTGAGGGTTCTTAAGCAGCCCCGGAATCTAGGACTCCTGGGTGTGAATCTACTATCTGTCTTTTAAAGAGTCTGCTTTGTGTAGGGGAAGCGCAGTGAACAGTGCTGGAAAACTCACATTCTGCATGACCCCGAGTCACTAGTAAAATGTACCTTGTTAACCGTGACCTTGACCTTTGTAGAAAGGCAGAAGCCTACTTTTAAGACAAGACTGCTTTACAAGGCAGGGAGCAGGGGTTGAAGGAAGTTCGATGGGACTGCAAGGACAAAAATGAAACAGCAGGGCTCAGCTCTCCAGTGTCTGTACTGAGGTTGTTACTGGAACAGAAAGAAAGGGGATGATGCAAAGAATGAAATGCCAAAGAGACTTGAGATAAAAACAGTTCTAAATGAAAGGGGAAGAGTGGCAAAGACAAACGTTCATGAGGAGGAGAGGAAGAGTGATAAAACAACAGAGTGAGCCAACCCGAAAACTCTGCAGGCACCTGGGGTGGGAGGACTTGAGTTCTAAATATATTCACTTGAGTTTTCTAGCAGGATGAGGACATTTTCCAGCCAGATCTTTGGCTGTAAGAACCTCATTGTTGCAGATTACATGTAAGACAAAGATCTGTTCAGATTCAGTTGGTAACTTATTTATTTCATTGTTGTTGCTACTGTTTAGTCACTAAGCCATGTCCAACTCTTTGTGATCCCATGAACTGTAGTCTGCACAGGCTCCTCTGAGCATGGGATTCTCCAGGCAAGAATACTGGAGTGGGTTGCCATGCCGTCCTCCAGGGGATCTTCCCAACCCAGGGACTGAAGCACATATCCTGTGTTGACAGGTGGATTCTTCACCACGGAGCCACCAGAAAAGCCCATTCACGTATACATGATGTTTATTGAGCTTCTTTTATGTGCCTCCCTGTGCAGGAGCTGGGGGACTCGGGGTGGATAACACTGACACACTCACATTTTCTGCTCTCCTGGAATGGGAAGGAATTTGGATGCTGAACAAAAGAGGAAGGAGAAAGACCAGGAACTGGGAGAAGCAGAGATGCAGCTTTGTATAACTATAAATAAGTCACAGTGCTCTCTTACCTAACCTTGACCCCCAACCCTGGCCCATGGCTTCTAGTTGCCTTGAAATCAGATATAAGCTCCTTACCTGGTCCTTCAAGGCCTGCACTATCTCAGAGTCTTGCTGTCATCCTTGTATCATCTCTCGCTTGCTCACCATCACCCATCTTCACTGGTTTCTGTTCTGTTCCTCTGGATGCGCCAAGTCATTTCCTGATTGTCAGACTTTGACCTGATTCAGAGCACCCGACGTGCCCTTTCTCCAGCTCATGTTCCTCCTCAGTCAGGTCTTGTCAGGACAGGTGATCTCGCCCAAGTGTTGGGTAGAGCTGGGACTCAGCCACCAGCTAGATTTATGGGAACCAGACTCAGAAGATAAAGCAGGCAACCACGACTGGAATAGGCCCACAGTTGTCAAAAACTGGGTCTGGGCCAGGGTCTTGAAGCTGGGGAAAGCGCACAGGTTAGAAGTTTGAACTTGTCAGTGACCAAGGCAAAGAGAACTGAAGCCAAAAGTGAAACAGGAAAGAACACTCCGAAGAGAATTTGCGCTAGCACCAGAATGGCCTGGGTGAGAAATGGCAACCCACCCAGTATTCTTGCCTGGAGAATCCCGTGGACAGAGGAGCCTGGTGGGCTACAGTCCATGAGGTCGCAAAGAGTCAGACACGGCTGAGCATGCAGAATGGCCTGGACGCCTGGTTAGAACCAGTTTGCTGGGCTTAGCTTTGACTTTCCCTCAAGATGCCAGGTGGAGCGGATGCTGCTGGCCTGGGGATCTCACTTTGAGAACCAATTGTCTAAAAAGAGAGCGAAACTACCACTAAGAGGAATTAGAAAATGTATGTGTATAGCTAATGTGCCCAGGCCTCTGAAACCAGTAACAGTCATCTGTAAGGAAGCCTCGGAGGTTTTAAAGGGTAGCCCTCGTCTCTAGGACAAATTCCATGAACTTGTAATCCAAGCTATTTTTAAGGCTTCTCATTTAGCATTTAGCATTTGAAAATCCTGATGTGGAGAAAGGAGAAGAAAGGCGATTTTAGATCGAAAGCGTGACTGGTTTTGCTCTGTACCCCATAGCATGGACGCGTTGGCCTGTGGGTGACGCTGACCCTGTTCTGTTCAGGCTGTGCCTTTCATGGGGCTCGGGCCGGGGCGTGGATCTCCCCTCTTCTTGTGAAGAGGGCATGGGGCTTCCCTGGCGGCTCAGTGGTGAAGGACCACCTGCTAGTTCAGTAGATGTGGGTTCGACCCCTGATTCGGGAAGATCCCCTGGAAAAGGAAAGGGCAACCCACTCTAGTATGTTTACCTGGAGAATGCCACGGATGGAGGAACCTGGTGGGCTGCAGCCCATGGGGTCACAAAGAGTCAGACATGACTTAGCAACGGAACAGCAACAAAGAGGGTGTCGTAATGAGACAGACTAGTCTTGTTTTGGTCTTGTGGATGTTCTTCCGCCAGGAGGGTCCCCCTCGAGGCAGGTCTCCAGCTGACGGAATTGTCCTCACCAGGTAGCATCTTTCCCCGCACCCCCTCCCCGCCCTCCGCTGGGCCTGTGTGGGCCGAGGGGTCAGCTCGCTTTGGAGGCAGGAGCAGGAGAGACGGCCTTTGTCTGTGTCTAGACTTTCATTAGCACCAGCCCTGATCAGAGGCCAACATCCCACAGATGTTGCCCTTCCCTTGCCTTTGGATCGGCTTCTGAAAGGTGGGAGGATCATCCTGAGGGCAGCAGATGTGTGGAGCACGGGCTGAGTTGGACTTCCTCTGTGTTGGTGTTGTGGCCGTGGCTTGGTTTCACGCATCCTTGGAAATAGCTACTCCCCCGGTTCACAAAATGAGGACCAACTTTTGCCAAGTGGAAGAGAAGCCATTTCCTTTGACTCATACTGTATTCCCATTGACAAAGACAGTCTATTAATATATTTACACAGACCTTTTCATTTGTCTTGTTCCCCGGAGGTGAGCTAGCGTCTCTGTCGTGATTTGCATCTCTGTTTAGGAGTCGGAGCCCACTCATCCTGAGTGGGAAAAGCGGATGTTGGTGTGGTTGTATATTCAGGTTCCTAGACAGATATTGCTTGTGAGTTCTTTTTTAAGTTGAACCTTGACCTTTATTTTATAAACTGACCTTTGCCTCCAAGATAGGCAGTTATGATGTGAAAACTTGAAAGGGAGGGAATTCAGTTACTGGAAAATCTTCATAAAGGATGCCAAGGGTCTTACCAGCTGGTGCAGTGGTAAAGAATCCTTCCAGTGCAGGAGCTGCAGGAGACATGGGTTCGATCCCTGGATTGGGAAGATCCCCAGGGGAGAGCATGGTGACCCATTCCAGTATTCTTGCCTGGGAAACCCCATGGATAGAGGAGCCTGGTGGGCTGTAGTTCATGGGGTCTCAGAAGAGTCGGACAGGACTAAAGTAGCAGTAGCAAAGGGATGCCAGGGATGGCCAAGATGCAGAATTAAGGAAACACTGTTCTAGCCAATCTTCAGGGTAATGAGTTTGCCTTTCACTCTCTTCACTTTAATAAAGGGATGGTTTATTAGTTCACTGTGCTTCCTGAAATTTCTCACATCAGAACAACAGTATCTGTGTGGCACACTGGGGTAGAGGGAGATGGTACCCCCATCTTCATCCCAGACTGCAGAGGTCAGTAGCCCCCAACACACCAGCGAGTCACACATTAGCCTCCAAGCTCTGATCTTGGGGGAAATCATACATTGTATACTAGCCAAGGCAGCCCTGCGCTGATAGGTAGTAAGGCTGATACAAGCGGCTGACCTGTCACTCCTGGAAAAAAACAAATCAAAGCACATTTCATCTTATGGGTACCATGTACCATTTTTTCACTTATTTAACCCACCAGGAAGCACTGAGTCAGTTCTAGCAACTGGATAAGATGGGGCTGCAGTTTTTGTTCATGGCATTATTATATCCTTTCATGAGAACTTACCTGGTTATTTATTTTATTCTATTGCTTTTTAGTCCTTTTTATAAGCCACTTGAAATCCTTTTTGTGGGTTGTGGAGAAAAGAGGGAGCAAATAATTGGGAAGAAAAACACTCAAAACACACGTCTTGCCCATATTGGGTCAGTTGTATCATTTTTGTATGCAGACAGAATATTTTCACCTATGAATAAAACTGGCAACCAAATATGGTGTTAGTCATAAAATGGTGTTCATTTTTAAATGTGATGATCAGTCTGCAAGAGGAGAATAGTTACCCTTTTGAAAACAGCATATGGTCAAATTAGTTAATGTTGGACAAGTGTTTCTAAATGAAGATCCCTAACAATTTATGAGCGGCTCTGCTGGTGTGCAATGTGAGAATGTAGTTGGCCTGTGAGGATTTGGCATTTGCAGCAATTCCTCTTTTCCTGAAATTCCTTGTGAGGTCTACTCCATGTTTTCTCCTCTGGGTGCTGGCTGTGTTTCCCTGAGGCGCTTGGTTTTGTAGCCAACAGCAGTCTTGCTCAAGCATCCAGAAGTCTGGTGATCACGCCTTTGAAGGGAAACAGAGCAAAGAAAATCACCCATGCACGTCTCTTAAACTAAACTCACTTGTTTTATTTTTCATCAAAATGAGATTTTTGATTCAAGGGAACATCTTATAGCATTTTGTTTTCTACTTCTTCACCTTCCAAGATATACTGACCCCGAAATAAATGATCTCACTTATATCCTAAATGAGACGAGTGAGTGGACTGTGTTCTGTCGTTTCCTTCCATGTTAGTTAGATAATTAAGCTCTTCTTAATTCAGAAAGCGTGAGATTCTGGTACAGTCACAAAGAGCACCAAGGAGAACACACACCTAATCAGAATAGATAACGGAATAGCAGCTGTCATTCACTGAACACTTACACCAGAAGCCTGATGCATGTTATCCCCAGTACAAAGGTTCTGACAGATGTTTACAGATCAGGCATCAGAGAATCAGAAAGGTTTAACTCACATGCATAGTCACATAGCTATGAAGAGTTGCAGTGCTGGAATTTGAACCTAGCTATATCTCCAAAGCTTCCTGGGTGGCTCAGTGGTAAAGAACCCACCTGCCAATGCAGGAGATGCAAGAGATGCAGGTTTAATCCCTGGATTGAGAAGATCCCCTGGAGAAGGATATGGTTATCCACTCCGGTATTCTTGGCTGGGAAATCCTATGGACAAAAGAGCCTGGTGGGCTAGAGTCCATGGGGTCGCAAAATAGTTGGACATGACTGAAAGACTAAATTAAAAAAAAATATTTCCAAAGCTTTTATTTTTCTATTTAATTTCTATTTTAACAACCCAGATTATTAATGAGTATGTATTATTTCTATACACATATGAAAAAGCTACTTTTTGTAACTATCTATTGATCACTAGGGGCTTCCCTGATAGCTCAATTGATAAAGAATCTCCCTGCAATGCAGACAATCCTGGTTCAAATCCTGGGTTTGGAACATCTGCTGGAGAAGGGATAGGCTACCCACTCCAGTATTCTTGGGCTTCCCTTATGGCTCAGCTGGAAAGGAATCCACCTGTAATGCAGGAGACCTGAGTTCAATCCCTGGGTTGGGAAGATCCCCTGGAGAAGGGAAAGGCTACCCACTCCAGAGAATTCCATGGACTGTATACTAAGAGGAGCCACATTCCAGAGGAGCTGGATTATATCAAATGATCCTTTTATTCCCTGATGACTGTGAAATTATATGAACCTATCTGCTTGAGAAACTTTCAAAATATTCAGCGTGTATCCTTGAGTGCCTGCTGTCTACCAGCCTCTGGCAACTCGTAGTCTAGTGAGCATTCATAGGATAGAATTCCTTTTTGTCAATGAAATGAAATCAGAAAATTTTACTTCTAAAGGCAATAAAATTAGACAAGATAAATCCCATTAACAGAGTCAGATTGTTTTTACTTGTCTGCTTTCCAATTAGGTTAGAATATTTCTTTGCTTAGGTTGGCGTGATGTGTCAGTAAAAAGGACACCTCCATTCCAGCTCACAGGCAGAGAACTGTTGATTAGTGTGTGTTCAGTAGCAGACAGAAGCGAACTCACCAAAATGAGGGGAGATTGATTTGCCTTAGAGTAAGTAGCCAGTCATCCCTACTCTTAAGAATCTGTGGGCTTGGAACCTTTGAGAACTAATCTGTCCCTGGGATTATATGCTCTGTACTACAGCGTTCTCTTGGAACTGCCTAACGAAGAACACTTAAAAGTCATACTGGCCCCCGTATTTTAAATATTTATTTAAAAAGAAACAAGCCACAGATGGAAATGCTTCTAACTAAAAATTATCTTCCTCAAGTATAAAAACATTTCTCAAAATCAAATATTTCCCATATAAAGTCAGTTAGCTGTGGGCTTTGGGACTTTATTTCTATTGCCAATAAAAGCTTCTGATTGCCCAAAGCTTTTCTTTGCCTTAAATTTGAAACTGGAGTATGTAAGCAGAGCTTAAATATGAGGAGAAAAAACTGGCTTAAATTATGTGAATTTCAGAAATATCACTCTGTGTTTATTTGTACAGTTTCCTCTAAAGGGGGAACTTTGTTTTAATATTTGAATCTGTTTATTTGTAGAAACGATAGACATTTGTGTTCTATTTGAAATATGTTGTTATCCGTTTTCTTATGTATTTTCTTTTCTAAGAGTCTACTTTTCCTGTGTCTTACGGTAGAGTATTTAATACTGGGACGTTTAGAAACAGCTACGATTTCACAATTAACCTTCAACGTGCAAGTATCAGTCATTTTCTGAGACCTGTCTCTACTCTTCCCGTGAACCTTTCTCTTAAAGCCAGTTTTACTGCTTTGCCCCGTTTTAGATCCTACAAATACAGAAAACAGCCAGCAGAGGGCGCTGCTGGCTCACTTTTTAAAGAAAGCTGCTGGCAGGCTGTTTCCAGTACTCTTAAAAACACAAGGAAATTATTTTTCTTCGGTGAGAGCAATCAGAATGAGAAGACCGTCTTAGATTTGTCAAAATTGTTCTTTCGTGTCTTCTGCCATCTCATCTCCCCCAAAGCATGAATAAAACTGGGCAACTTGTTTCTCTCATACATCTATGGAGCCCTTTACTGACCCACACGGCAAGGATGAGCGCAGGGCAGCCCGTGTGATTATCTAATTTTTCCATCAACTCCAGGTGCTTATGTGAACGTTCTATTCATAGAGAGCCAAAAGAAGGGGAAAATAAAAACCTGTTTACACGTTCCCTTTCCAACTAGCCTTGCCAGTCATCCCCTGACCTGGTACAATGACAAGGAAATAATCCTTGCCACCTTGGCCATCGGGGGTGTGGATTGGGGGAGGCGGGAAGGTCAGAGGCTTGGTGGGGAGCAGTCAGTGGGAGGCGAGCTGGGTCTTATAGGCTCCGAGTTACTGTTTCTTCTACGGGCACCCCTTCTGCACTGTGTCCACGCTCCGAAGTGATCTGGGACGGGACCTTTCCACCGCCTCCATCCTTTGAGATGAACTGACAGCCCCTCAGTATTTTATAAACTGCTGTGCAAACACAGTTTCAAGGTAAAAGTTCTAGCCAACTCTCTCCCTAGTTCCTTTCCAAAGAAAACGCTCTACCTAAGCTTTTCCGACCGAGAAATCATAGAACCTCCCACACTGACGTGGGGACCTCCTGTAGAACCTCCTCTGGCCCCAGCCACTCATGAACTTGAACACGTTGGGACGTCGTGGTGAAATGGGAAATCTCAAACTGCCCTGGTAAAGCCCGCTGCTGTCCCCCTTCACGGTGGCATCAGCGAGTGTCCAAACATCCTGGCGAAGTTCTTGGTGAACCCAGCTCTCCTTAATGTGGTTTCTCTCCGCCATGTGGGCGCTGGGACTCCGCGTCCCTCATAGCCGGTAGGTGCCACTTTTGGCTGGCCCCGTGTCGGCCGGCCTTGCACAGGATGAAAAATGCCTTCCATTAGCTAATGGCTGTGTTCTCCGAGAAGCATCCTGGCCTGGGGCTGTGGGAGAGCATCAATCAAGTCTCTTAGATGAGGCCTCGGAGGACCAAGGGAAATTTGTATAATCCTGAACTGTAAACATGGGACCAGTGGTTGAGGTTTTGGATTTGCACAACATTTAAAAATGTCTATTTGCGTATCTAAAGTAAACCTTTATTTTAAAGAGAAGCTGAGGCCCAAGAGCCTCTCTGGGTGGCCTTCAGAAGGTCAATTGACCTTTCTGCCTCCATTTCCCTTTTCTTCAAAAAAAAAAAAAAAAACAAAAGCACACACACACACACACACACACACACAAACCTTACTTTTCTTTTGTGCAGGAGAATCAATCTAAACTAGTTCCCAGGGAGCAATCATTAGACTAATTTAGTTTTCACCAGCCAGATTTTCCTTATGCCTCTGCATACCTTATAGATCATGATATGTATCCTCTGCCTTCAGTTTAAGAGTCCACTGGTGCCAACTCCCTGGTGTTCCTTTTTGCCCGTGGGTTAGTAGTTTTCCTTTTCGTTATTTCCTTTCTTGGCATCCTCTTCTCTCATGTACTAACCAGGAAGACAGGCTGAGGTGTTCTCACCCTTCCTGGTGGAGACTAAACAGCTTCTGGTTCATGAGGGAAATGATGAAGGTGCGGATGCAGAAAGGCAGGAGAAGATGTGTCTGTATGTCTTCTAGCAGTTGCCTTTTTTTTTTGTTTTTTGTTTTTGTCATGGTTTGTTGCTGTTGGCACCTTTAAAAGTAGTCAGGCTGAAAAAATTCCTTAGGAAAAAGAACGAACTAACTTCCTAGAGGTGAAGCGGAGGTTTCTGAGGCCTTGGGGGCCGTTTATGTGTCAGTGACTTTTCTCTACGCTCCTTCACATTGCTTATTTGAGATTCTTTTTTGTCAGGACAGAGTTTTTGTTTGCCATCTCACCATTCTCATTTTTTTTTCCTTTAAGCAAATATCATAGATGTTTTCATTTGGGGGACAAGCCAAGAATTCCTTGAGTTCAGGCCTTTTCCATCTCCACAGGCAGTATACCAGAATTTAAATCTTGTGAGATCTTCTTAAAGAGACTGCTTTGAGAAACTTTTTCCTCTAACCTTCAAAGACGAAATGGTGGGACCCTGAGAAAGCTGTTACTCCTGCATGGTGCAGGCAACCCAGAAATATTCATGAAATGAAAATTTAATTACATCAGGCTGACTTTTTTCTCAATCATAAACTTAGGATTTCATTATATATTCTTACATGTTTATATAAGACCATACATTCTTGTTTAATTAGCAATTAATCCTACCAAAATATCTAAATGATATTTTCTATAAGTTACACCATCCCAAAGAAGTAAAATAAAATCCAGACTTGGAATTTGATTACTGACCCAGTGTCCTCAACCTAGAGTTTTTCCTCCAAAGAAAGGGAAAGAGCTAGTTCTGGGTTGTCTAGTTAGAAATAGGTAGCCCATGGCAATTTCAGCTCTAAATGTCATGTGATTTCCATTCTGTTTTTATAAATATAAGACATTTTTATAAAACTGTTTTTATAAATATACAAATTAATTCCCACAAATATAGGGTTAATTAGGCTTTATATTCATATGTCTAGTTTCACATTTGTAAACATTTAACAGCTTCTTTGCATAGCCAACACTTCATAGGAAAACATGTAAAACAAAGTAAAAGAAAAAATTATGACAGTTACTAGAAAGGCTGCAATGGCCCCTTGTCTTCATTCCGAGGAATAGTTGGGCTGCAGGCATGAGTTTGATAGTCCACCAGCTAAGGAGCAGACTCGACCTCATGACCTCTGTGTGTGCTCCTTTGGTAGCAAGGATAAGAATCTGGGTTTGCCATTTAAGACAGTGCAAAATCAATATGAAAACTGGCGTGTTCTTCTCTTATATAATTTGGGGAAAAGCACTAAGTGAGAACAGGGAAGATATAGTTATGTTTCTAACAAGAAATATTTAGGAGCAACCTTTAGGAATGGAAAGCTCTCAAAGACCAAAGCTTCCTGGAAAAATTTGAGCAACAACCAGAAAAAATAATAATAAATCATTGTGTTGGATTGCATTCATAACTCAAAGTTGAGTATTACATTATAACTCAAAGTATAAGATAGATATTCACAAATCCATAATGATATAAATAAATGATGGAATAACTAATTAGCGTAGACAAGTCTCTCATACAAAAGGACCCCAAATAATTTATGTAGATACTACATCTTCAGGGAAGTAGATTGTAGCTCCTCACTCATTGTGGGTTACACATGGTAACTTCCTTCCAAGGAGTCAACTGTGGAAGGTGGATGGGGGTGTGGGTGGAATACCCTAAGACCAACAGTGATAAATCATATTGATAGCTATGGTAATACGGGAATGTCACTTTATTTTTGCGGGCTTCCTCACCCAAACACAGTACTCCCGAGGTGGTATTGTTGTTCAGCCCCTAAGTCGTGTCCGACTCTGCACCTCCATGGACTGCAGCACGCCAGGCTTCCCTCTCCTTCACCGTCTCCTGCAGTTTGCTCAAACTCATGTCCATATCGTAGTAAATCCTGGGGTAAAGTCCCGGGGTAATCATGAGAAAAACTTCAGACAAATTCCACATCCTCCAAAATACCAGATCAGTATTCCTCAAAACCTTCAAGGTTATTAAAAAGAAGGAAAGTCTGTGAAACTGTCATGGGCTGAGGGATCCTAAGGAGACTAATGTACATTACTGATGACTAGGTGTAACACAGTCTCCTGGATAGGATCCTGGGGCAGAAAAGGTCGTTCCTGGTAAAAACTAAGGAAACGTGAGTAAAGGATGGATGTTGGATAATAGTAATGTATCAGGATTAGTTGATTAGTTGTGATAACTAGCACACTGATGTAAGAATTTAAGCATAGGAGAGCCTACATGAGGAGTATGCAAGAAGACTGTGCTATCTTTCTAACTTTTATGTAAAACCGAAACTATTCTAAAATGTCAAGCTTTTTAAAAAATAATCCTTATTTTGACATTTTGGCCCTACATTACAATGTAATTATTTTCCAAACTCTTGGTTGATTTTTAAAAATTAATTAATTTTAATTGGAAGCTAATTACTTTACAATATTACGATATAATGTTGGCCACGTATTGACTTGAATCAGCCACGGGTGTACATGTGTCCCCCGTCCCGGACCCCCTCCCCCTTCGCTCCCCACCCCATCCCTCTGGGTTGTCCCAGAGCACCGGCTTTGAGTGCCCTGCTTCAGGCATCAAACCCGCGCTGGTCAGCTATCTCACATATGGTAATATACATGTTTCAGTGCTGTTCTCTCAAATCATCCCACCCTCGCCTTCTCCCACAGAGTCCAAAAGTCTGTTCTTTACATCTGTGTCTCTTTTCCTGACTTGCATATAGGGTCGTCAAGACTGTCTTTCTAAATTCCATATAGATGCATTAATGTACTGTATTGGTGTTTCTCTTTCTGACCTACTTCACTCTGTATAATAGGTTCCAGCTTCATCCACCTCATTAGAACAAACTCAAACGTGCTCTTTTTTATAGCTGAGTAATACTCCATTGAGTATATGTACCACAACTTCCTTATCCACTCATCCTCCAGTGGACATCTAGGTGGCTCCCATGTCCAAGTTATTGTAAACAGAGCTGTGATGAACATTGGGGAACATGTGTCTCTTTCAATTCTGGCTTCCTCAGTGTGAATGCCCAGAAGTGGCATTGCTGGGTCATATGGCAGTTCTATTTCCAGTTTTTTAAGAAATCTCCACACTGTTTTCCATAGCGGCTGTACTAGTTTGCATTCCCACCAACAGTGTAAGAGGGTTCCCTTTTCTCCACACCCTCTCCAGCATTTATTCCTTGTAGCTTGGTTGATTTTAAAGAGATGACTTTAAATTGGGTAAAAGAAAACACATTCTCCAAGCTTTACTACTTTATGTATTTATAATTGTTAAAGGTGCTGTTTGTGGAGCTGTGAACATCATGCTTGCCTTTGCTTATAAATAGACTCAATATTCTACTTTTTTTTCCTTTTAATATTCTACTTTTGAAAAGCTTTTATTAAGGACCCAACATAGGAAAAAGTTTGCTCCCCATAGTTAGGACCACCATAACCGCCCACAGGGGAGGGAATTCTGAGTAACTTAGTGGTGAGGGGCCACTTTTGCCTTCAGTCAAGAGTTAGATAATTTTCAGTGGATGGCTTAGAAATAATAATAATCAAACAGTCTCTCTCATTCTCTGTGCACATCTCTGCTAATATGATAGTTACCTTCAACAACTCAAGTTTATTATAGTCTTTATCAAAACTGCACTGTATTTTCTTACATTAATAAGTACAGTGTTTTTAAAGGAGAGTAAAGTGTGTTCTTTTTTGAGATGAAGCAATGAATTTTTCATCTGTGCATTTTAACTTTTCATGAGAGATGTAAGATTTATCACGGATATTGATAAACCTGTCAAACAATTTTGAGGCTTTATTATGTCAAAATTATAAATAGCATGTGATTGTAACTGCAGAATGTTCAGGTATATTACAGATCTCTGAACAGGCCATAGGTCTGTAGGACCAAGAGGGTTTTCTGGGAGAGCTCTTTGGTGTGGTCCAGGGGCCCCCTTTCCTATCCATTATTTTCTTTGTATTCGGAAGCTCCTGCTTTTAACATTTTTTAATTTAGTGTTCAGCTGCAGTCCGGGACACGTGTTTCTGCCCACAGGAAGAAACACATGGTCTGGGTTTCATCCTCAAAAATCTTGGGCTTGCTGGTCGTTCTCTTGTCTTCAGTCACCTTGGCCACCTTCCAAAATGAGACCTCAGTAACGATGAGCTCCATGTTCACGAGTGTGTTGAGTGCCCAGTAAGCGCGGAGGCGCCCCCGCACTGATGACGGATGCGTCGTCCCGTGTCTCTAAAGCCAGCCTGTCACGGCGTGGTTATGAGCACTGTGATCCCACAGGTTCCTTCCCTTTAGCCCAGCCAACCCGTGCTGCCTTGTTCTCTGAAGGAACAGCTTAGTCATTTTGAAAGAGCCAGGCTCGTGAGCAAGTGCTGGGCAATTACTGCATATTGTATGTAGCCTTGAGATGAAATAATGTCCCAGCAGATTTTACTTCATGTTTTAAACACACACAATCATTGAAATTCTTAACTAGAACACACTTGAATTTTCTCCTGTTTAATCATTAAAAAGGCAAAACTTAATTTCATCAAGTGCAATCAAAGAATTTTTCATAGTAGCAATTAAAAAATATGAAACGGGAATTTCAGTGGCACAGAACTGAACAGCTGCTATGTCATATTTTTAATCTTCATTCAAATCAAACTGCAAATCAGATTTTTCTTCAGGATTTTTTTCTTTTCTTTTTTTCCATATGAGACAGTTGAAGGGTAGTTTCAGTGACTCCAAATCCCCCTTAAACATGCTCCAAAAAAAAACCCCCCAAAACAACAACAGCAACAGAAACATGCTCCAGTCTATTGGGAAATGTATTTCAAATGTTACTCCAAAGTGAGTAATCTCTATATTGCTATAAGACACAGAGGCAAAGCTCTTTGGAGAGGAACCGATCAGTTAGCTTGCTTTGGCATATGAGAGAACTTCCACGTCTACTGAGCTGTTTAACTAAGGAAACCAAAACCTATCTTGCCTGGCCTGTCGTTTGCGCTGGACTCCATGTGTGGCCTTTACAACATGAGAAAGAGCCGCAGATGCAGTTCAGGCGCTTCTCATCGCCCCCCGTTTCCGTGCTGGAGGAGAGGGGCTATTCTGGGGATATGCAGACTTCCCTACACTCTTATGTGTGAGACAGCGAGCTGGGACATATGTAGCTGATAGATATATAATTACCCAGATGGTCTGTTTTTCACTTCATGCATGAACATGTTCCCTTCAGTTTTGCTCCTTGGTTTCTAGGTGTGGAAAAGCAACACCCAGCTAAGCCAGGACTCCAGGCTTTAAAAATGTTTAAGTACCTAGGAAAAGTGGAGCTGTTTATTTTATCATTTTAAAAGCCTTCTTCGTTTCCCTATATATATATTTTATATATATATATATATGTGTATATACATATATATATACACACATTTTTTTTCCCCCAGAGGATAAGAATTGAGTTCTCGGGTTGTGAGATTGTTATGTCTGAAGAATCCTGTTTGAGTTGCTTATTTCTTCTCATCAAGCCTCTCTCCTGGCTCTCATAGCAGACTTCTCTTATAGTTTGTCAGTCTCTTCGCTTCAGAGTTTTAATTTCTTCAGGGGCCTTTGATTTTCACGCCTTTTTTCTTGATTGAAGGGAGGGCGTTTAGGAGGTAATTGTTCAGTTGCTTAACTGTTCCTACACTAGGCAGGATTATACATAATGTGACTTAAGGGGAAATCTGTGTTTGGGTGAAGACTTCAGCTCAGCAGTTTTTAAAAACTACAGTTAACTGAATAATTAGGGAATCACTTTATATTAGATTTGGGTAGAATTTATTTGACCAGAATTGAATAGGACAGGAACTTTGAGTTATTCAGTATGAAAACCAGATGACTCCTAGGACACATCAAGGAATCTGAAAAATTTGCTGATAATAATTTTATTTTTTAAAAAATGAGATCCCCCACATTGACCTTGTAAATAGTCAGTGTACCCAGAGGAAGTAAAACGTTGGAAGAAAGCCAGTGACAAAGTACTTGTATTTTGTTTATTTTGTCATCCATGCCTCAGAAGGTTTCTCGTGATGCTTAATGAGACAGTGTAAACCTTGCTTTGTAAACAGAAAAGGACTATCCACTTGTAAAGTGTTATTATTATTACTAAATTATAGGTTGTGTTATATAGAGGAAGACTGTGCCTGAAGAATCATTTTTGTGGGATAAGAACATTTTATAGCTTATTTGTGAAAAGTTCTCTACACAGTTGAAACAATGGCATGCCATTATGGGGAGGCAATTTAAACTCTCTCATATCTGGTCATCATTTTTGAAATTGCGTTGAACAAGATGCACACATTTGGAAATTGTATAACTTCCCTATACAAATGCATCTGAGTGAACGGGGAAATTATAATGAAGTATTACTTACTAATACATTTAAAAAATTCAGGCAGTGCATGACAGTTCTGAATAGGAACTTAATGTTGGCGTGATGGCTACTGGGAATTGGCACAAGACCAGCATGGAAACAATTTTATATGTTCCTCCTCTTAACAGTCTTCACACTAGGCACCACTTCACAGCTATGTTACCCAAGGGAAAAGAAGAGAAACTCATTGGTTTGTATTTTAGGGCTACTATTGAGAAAAAATATCCCCCCCTGGCATGCGATGTTATCAGTCTTGTTAGAAAGTACACATGGACATTGAATGGATGATTTCCAGAGCATCTCCCCAAGTTTCTTGGCATTGCTGTGTTTATGTAGTGAGCATCATGGTCGTGAAATCAGTCTTGTGTTTTGCGTCTTTAATTGTCCTTATATTGCTTTCGGAGTCCTGATCCACAGTTTAATCTCCAGATCCATATTTCTTCTGATACAATAGCCACTTAGGCATGTTGTGCTATTGAACACAGCAAGTCCAGATTGAGATGCACTGTGTGTATAAAATTGAAGAAGGCAATGGCAGCCCACTCCAGTACCCTCGCCTGGAAAAACTGTGGACGGAGGAGCCTGGTAGGCTGCAGTCCATGGGGTTGCTAAGAGTCGGACACGACTGAGTGACTTTACTTTCACTTTTCACTCTCATGCATTGGAGAAGGAAATGGCAACCCACTCCAGTGTTCTTGCCTGGACAATCCCAGGGACGGCGGAGCCTGGTGGGCTGCCGTCTATGGGGTCACACAGAGTCGGACACGACTGAAGTGACTTAGCAGCAGCAGTATGTATAAAATATACACTGGGTTTTGAAGACTTGGAGTGAGAAAAGTTGAAACTATCCCAATAATTTTAAAATTGGTTTTATATTGAAATTATAATGTGTATTTGGTTAAATGGAATATATTATTAAGATTGATCTCATCTTTTGTTTTTTAAGTTTTTATTTATTTTCTTAAATTGGAGCATAATGGCCTTACCATGTTGTGTGAGGCTCTGCTATACAGAAACAAACCTTTTGTTTTTAATTAATTTTTTTTTTGTTTTTAATTTTTAAAAAATTTTCACCAGAAAATCTTAAAATTACATCTGTGGTCACAATATATTTCTGTTGGATAGTGCTAGATCAGGGAGTAACATCATTTTTCTGCTTTTGGTGAGGATGGAGAAAGAAGAAACATATTAGGTCAGATATTAGAAAAAATTGTGTTCATTATACTTCAGCTCATTTTGATGGAAGGCTTAATTTTAATTTTAACAAGGTATTTAACCCAATGACTCAAAAATATTATCATTGCAACCTGTAGCCAGTGTTAGGAAGTTATTGATGAAATACTTTTACTTTTGTGCAGTGTTTGAAATGGGGTCTATTTTTTTTATTATTAAAATATATTTTTAATTGGAGGGTCATTGCTTTACAATATTCTGTTGGCTTCTGCCATACATCACCGTGAATCAGCTGTAGGTATACATACGTCCCCTCCCTCTAGAACCACCCTCTCATCTCCCACTGCATCCCACCCCTCCAGGTTGTGACAGAGCACCAGGTTTGAGCTCCCTGCCTTGCATAGCAAATCCTCACTGGATATGTTTTACACATGGTGGTGCATGTTCCCATGCTACTCTCAATTCATCTCACCCTCTCTCCTTCCCCCACTGTAGTTGATTCTGAAGCAGCCTTAGCCAAACCCGTGTGACCACTGCAGAAGCTTATCCATCACCAAAGAACACCCCTTCCATCTCACAACTAGAGTGCCCTTCAGCTTAGACTTTGGCAGCTGAAAATCTCCAACCTAATGCCTGGTGACATAAGGTTTCTGTTGCTATCCACTCAAAATGTCTTTGCTTGTCAAAGATGGATCGCAGTCTTTGCTTTAGTATCTGTGCCCCATCCCCTCTTTCTGAACACGTTCATTACCACTAGGATATTCCGGGTGGCTGCTGTGGTTCATGTAAGTGGGGACACGAACTTGCCAATATGTTATCAATGTCTTGAGCTTCAAAACACATGTTTGGATTTTCACCGGAGTGAAAATTGGTGTCTAATCACCCCCTTTCCACCTCCCTTTTGATGAAAATCATCAGAATGTGAGATGAAAGGAATCTAATGGTTTGTCTGAATGTTTTTCCCAGCCCTGTTGGAAATGACTGAGGCATTGGTTCTTGAGCGTTTCCTCTGAGAAAGCAATTCCAAAGGTTGGTGTCAACTTACAGCTTAGTAATGGACTAATACACATTATCCTGTATGCAACTCTAAATTATAGCCTGCCAGCTGTGACTCTGGAAGCTTGGGATAGATTCCTTCCCAAGATTCTAAACTGAAATGGCTTTGAATGTTGCGGGCATGAGTCTGTCTAACCCTTCTAAAGGCAACATGAAAGAATGCTGTAACATTTCTATTGATTTTTAACATTCAGGTCTCTGGAAAATAGAAAATAGCCAAAATTTGACAGGCACTTTACAAAATGATCTGATCTTTCGTAGATGCTGAGCAAGAGCTGCGTTCGAAGTGACATTTGTGCTTAAACTTGGAACAAACTTCACTATTTCTTCTTGTGCCTGTCTTATTATTAAATTGAATTCAATTCAAATTCAAATTATTGGATTTGAAGTATGCTTTGGATATGATTTTATCTTCTTTAGCTTGTTTAATTATTTAAATATGTATGACTTCATACTCACAAAAAGATAGTACAAATTTCCAATTAAGTTATCTAATGCTTAACTTGATGGATAAATTGAAGAAATCTAAATTTAAATAGGAAGCCATATTGCACATATTTAATGTCAAAGGTAATTCCCAAGGGTATGGTTGAAGAGACACTCTCTGGCATTACTGCAGGATTTAAAGTTGCCACAATATTGCTGAAAGGCAGCTTGCTAATACTTATCATTATGAGCTTTAAAACAATGTACAAACTGAGCAATTTCATTTCTAGGAATTACTCCTGTGGGAAGTAATCAAGACTGAGAGAAAAGGTTTAACTAAATTACAAGAATTCTTATTGTAGCATTATTTAAAATCTGGGGAAAGGGCATATGGGTGTTCTTTGTACTACTTTTATTTTTGTAACTTACATGTTCATTTGAAATAATTTTTCAATAAAAAGATTTTTAAAAAGTCAGCTCTCATATAAGAGGTCACAGAGGGTAGCTATCCTTATTTACTGTCTTCTGAAGACCAGAACTGATGCCAACTGCTTTTTAAATTTCCTGATCGCAAAGTTAGAAACCTAGAAATATTTATTACTGGGGAGCTACATACATTAAGATGCCTCTATACAGTGAAACATTCTTCAGCTATTAAAAATGACAGCTTATGATAAAGCGAAAAAAGTACAGATTACAAAAACATATGTGAATGTGACTTGATACTGATAAAATCATATCTGTTTTGTGCACATGAAGAGGGAAAGCTGAAAGGATTATACCAAAGTGTTAAGGGTAGTTAGCTCTGGATGTTAAAATTGTGAGGGTGTTTTAAGAATCTATTTATTCCTTCTGTTTGAGCAGATACAACAACTGCGTCATGAACAGTTTTATTTTTAAATATTTACTTGTTTGTTTGGCTGCGTCAGATCTTAGTTCCAGCGTGCGGTGTCTTTGCTGTGGCGTGAGGGTCTTTCTCTAGTTGTGTGTGGACTTAGTAGTCCATCAGGGATCGAACCCACGTCCCCTGCATCGCACGGGGGATTCTTAACCCCCAGACCACCAGGGAAATCCCTGGGTCATGGACAGTTTTCTGAAACTCTTTCTGGGGGCATTCAAGTTTTCCTTCTCTCTCTATATATGGTTAAATGGATAAAAGGTACCTAAAATTATAATAAGGATGAAACACAGGTGAGGAATATAAAGAATTACATTGTGATTCAAACCAACATATCTGTCTAGTAGTTGTTTCAATAGCCACCTAATAGACCTTGGTCTTTTATGATCATAAGGATCCACCCACCCCCTCCTGATACTCTTTCAGTACAGATTCTACTTGACATCATTACCCTGTCAAGTTACCGTTCATTGACTGCTCAATGCAGAGCCAGAAATGGACTATGCTGTTCAAACTACTTCTTTGGTTTGTTATAGTGCTTCAGAATTGTAATCCGTCCTCTTCTATGATCAAAACATAAGACAATACTATGAAATTTTTGTAAAACTATTTCCATCAATTCACCTCATGAATAAAGACTGTTGTACTTTGATAGTTCTGTGTAAAAGTTATTATTATATGTGAATCTTCCTAGGCTCAGAAGCAAAAATGTACTCATTTTTTCAATGAATCATCAAAGTCTTAAAACATCTAATGCAAGTTAATTAACTCTTCAGCCATTTATATTAGTATACACACACATATATATATACGCCTAGCAATTTATCTGATAGATATTTGCTCTGTCTTCAAGAAGCTTACAGTCTGGTATAGCAGGTTAAATGGCCATACAGTTCTAGGCAGGACATAATAATAGTCTCATGAAGAGGAAATTAAGTACTAAAGAAGTATCACAGAAGGAGAGGGAAATGTTAGGGATAGGATCATGGCAGAGGTAGGATTTGTGTTGGGCTGGAAGAACATTATTGGGTAACTGATAAAATTGAATATGAAGGCCAGATTCATTTAAAATCTTATATTAATGTTCAGTGTATTGAATTTGATAACTTCTGTGGCATGTGCAAGTATATCACTTCAATTAGGAAATAGACAAGTATGTGGGGGGTGAGCAGGGGAGAGACAGCACAAATGATTGACTAAATGAGATAAAACACCAACAGAAGATGAAATCTGGGCAAAGTGCATATAGATGTTCTTTGTGCTGTTTTATTTTTGTAATATTTCTGCTCATTTGCAATCATTTTCCAATAAAAAGTTTTCAAAAGCCAGCTTTCAGATAAGAGGCAGCAGAGGGTAGCCGTCCTTATTTACTGCCTTCTGAAGCCCAGCACTGATGCCAGCTGCCTTTTTATTTCCCCAAGTGTGGTTCATTCTCGTTATTTGTTGACTTCACCAAACCACCGCATAATTTCACACAACCCAGGATGGAGGGCAGCGGCGTCTGTTTTACGGAACCTGAGTCCTGAAATAGCAGGCGGGCTGTGTCTGGGGAGGGGTGGGAGCCGCCCGCCCAGCCACATTTGGCTCCTTTGAGCAGTTTGCTATCAGACCCTTCCTTGTGGAAAAAACAACCAGGACAAAGAAACTGGAGAGTCTGGCTTAGGAAACAAAGCCTGCTGCCTCCCATTTGAGCGCTGCCTTGCCGCCTCCCTTGGGATAGCACACGTTTCCTTAGACATTCCGCACATGACTCTCCAGCTCTGGCCCTGTCATCAAGGTTAAATTGGCGCTTTGGCAAAAACACACCGTCTCCAGATTACCTCCTCCAGGTAATTTCTCCATGTGGCTCAGACCCAAGCTGTTCATGTATTTCACTGTTTCAAGCCACTTCTAATTCAAGAACACATATTCCAGGGAGCTACAGCTGTTAAGAATCCCTCAGCAAGGGATAAGGGTCTTCCCTGGTGGCTCAGACGGTAAAGAATTCGCCTGCAGTACAGGAGACCTGGGTTCGATCCCTGGGTTTCCCAACCCAGATCCCTTGGAGGAGGGCATGGCAACCCACTCCAGTGTTCTTGCCTGGAGAATCCCATGGACAGAGGAGCCTGGTGGGCTACAGTCCATAGGGTTGCAAAGAATCGAACATGGCTGAGTAACTAACACTTTCACATCAGGGGATGAGGACAGTGAAAATGTTCCCAGAAAAGCAGTCAGCCCCGTCTTAGCTTGAGGATGGACAGGAGCGGCCGCCAGACAGACATGTGTCCAGTCCCTGTCTTCCTGCTCCAGGAAGTGTAAACACTGAAGTCGATGCTCTTATTCAAGCTGGGAAAGATGGAAAGAGAGGGCGTGGAGGAACGGGGGTCATCCACCAGTCTCTCCTAGTCCCTCCAGTTCCAGGATGGTCACTTGGTCACTGGAGAAGCCGTGGTTCTGACCGATGGGTTTGCAGCTGCCTTGCACAGCCCGCAAGGAGAGAGCAGGTGTGTGACATCTGAGGCTGGTGCCCATGCGAGGACCTAGTGGAGCAGACAGGCCTCAAGCGTGACACCTACCAGCTTCCAGCACGGGCTCTGCTGCTTACAAGCAATGTGGCTGTGGGCAGTTAGGGAGCCTCACTAAGCTCCAGTTTTGGCATCTGTGAAATGGAGATAGTGATAGTCCCCAGCTCCCAGACTTGGTGTGAGAATTCAACGCATCAGACTATGCATATCAAGTATGAAGCATAGATGGTGGTTATTGCCACTGTTGTTGTGCTTGTCATGAGTATTAGTGTTTAGAGCCTGGCTTCTGTCCTTCCTCCGTCCCTTCCTTTCCCAGACTTGCTGGTGTTGCCTTGTTTAGTCACTTATCTTGTCCGACTCTTTGCAGCCCCATGGACTGCAGCACACCAGGCTTCCCTATCCTTCACTATGTCCTGGAGTTTGCTCAAACTCATATCCACTGAGTCAGTGATACCATCCAACCATCTCGTCCTCTGTTGCCCCTTCTCCTCCTGTCCTCAATTTTTTCCAACATCAGGGTCTTTTCCAGTGACTTGGCTGTTTGCATCAGTGGTCAAAGTATTGAAGTTTCAGCTTCAGCATCAGTCCTTCCAATGAATATTCAGGGTTGATTTCTTTTAGGATTGACTGGTTTGATCTCCTTGCAGTCCAAGGGACTCTTCTCCAGCATCACAGTTGAAAAGCATCAATTCTTTTGTGGCAGCCTTCTTTATGGTCCAACTCTCACATCCATACATGACCACTGGAAAAACCATAGCTTTGACTATACAGACCTTTGTTGGGAAACTGATGTTCCCTAAACGCTGTCTAGGTTTGTCATAGCTTTTCTTTCAAGGAGCAAACATCTTTTAATTTCATGGCTGCAGTCACCATCCGCAGTAATTTTGGAGTCCAGGAAAATAAAGTCTGTCACTGTTTCCATTTTTTCCCATCTCTGTGCCATAAAGCAATGGGACTGGATTCCACAATCTTAGTTTTCCAAATGTTGGATTTTAAGCCAGCGTGTCCACTCTCCTCCTGTTTCATAGATGACTCACTTGTCTTTAGAGAGATTGCTCCTTTGAGGATGAGAGTCTTGCAATTGGATATGAGTAAAGTGCTCCCTGAAAAACTGTCAATTACTCAGTGAATACATAAGGATGAACACTCTGGGTGGGTGATTGTCATTTTCTCACACGATGTCTATCCTTCTCTTCCACCGTTGTCCCAGGCCCCGAGCTCCAGTGATACCCAAGCCCAGAATGCCCTTGCCCTTTCCTTGGTGCTGAAGGAGCTCACGAGTCAAGGCTTGGCCCAGTGTCACCTTCTGTGGATGCCCTTAGCCTTCCCCTTGAGAGGAGCAGACGTCACTCTCATAGATCCCTTCTCCTAACTCTTTAATAGCCTGGGCCATACACAAGAATATGTTTGTTTTTTCTCTTTCTTTCTTTTTGGCTGTACTGGATCTATGGTTTTTTTCTTTTTCTTTTTTTCTTTTTGGCTCTACTGGGCCTTCGCACAGGCTTTCTCAGTTGCAGCGAGTGGGGCTACTCTTTCAGTGTGTTCCACGGGCTTCCCATTGCGGTGGCTTCTCTTGTTGTGAACACAGACTCTAGGTATGCAGGCTTCAGTTGTGGCAACTAATAGGCTCATTACTTGCAGCTCACGGACTCTGGAGCACAGCCTCGGTAGTTGTGGTACATGGGCTTAGTCATCCCGCAGCAAGTGGGCTCTTCCTGGGTCAGGGATCGAGCCCGTGTCCCCGGCATCGGCAGGCAGATTTTTATCCACTGTGCCACCAGGGAAGTCTAACAATAATATGGTTTTGTTTTTTAAATTCGTCTCCCCTACTTGACCCTACATTTCTGGGGGAATAAAGATTATTTATCCCAATTGCAGTATAGGCTTCTCAGTACCTGTTGAGTTGGGATTGTTTGTTGTTGTTGTTAAAAATTTTTTGAAAGCAGAATACCCATAGAGAATAATACTCACATTAGGAGTTTAAAAGTTTGATAGTTTTACAAGGTGAACACACCCAGGCAGCCAGCCTCTAGATGAAATATTAGGACAACTGTGTGTACTAAGTCACTTCAGCGATGTCCAATTCTTTGCTACCCCATGAACTGTAGCCCACCAGGCTCCTCCGTCCATGGGATTCTAAAGGCAAGAATACTGAAGTGGGTTGCTATTTCCTTCTCCAGGGGATCTTCCCAACCCAGGGATTGAACCCTCATCTCTTAGGTCTCCTGCATTGGCAGTTGGGTTCTTTGCCACCGTCACCACCTGTCCAGAGGCAATTAGGAGGAACCTGGAAGTTCACCTTCAGTTTCTGCTCAACTAGTAATACTGTCCCACTTTCCAACAGCATAAATTAGTTTTGCCTGTTAATGAACTTTCTGAAAATGAAACCTTATGGTGCATTCATGGCTGGTGTCTTTTGTTTAACGTTATGTTTGAGATCCATTCACGCTGTTGTGTTTGGTTATAGTTCATTTACTTTCACATTATGTAGTATTCTGTGTAAAAGTACTGTTTGTCCATTCTACAGCTGAAATTTCACTGGAAAGTAACTATCTTGTGAACTAAATCAAATACCAGTATCTACCTCTTTAGAAACATTTCCCAGTGGAAGGGGTGACAGAACAGAAGATTGAATCCATGAATGTTAGAAAGAAAGCCCTGATTTCTCACCCCATAAAAAGAGCAGTGACAAAGGGCTCCCGATTTCCTGAGCTGGTGAGGTCTTTCAGAATCAGGACACCTCGATTTCCCAGTCTGTGAGTTCTTTTTATGTTCTAGCTGATTGCAAAGCTGGTAAAAGTCAGATCGAGCACTTTTGGGCAGAATGGCATTCCTAGAATTCTGTTTTGCTATTTAATATTGACATACAAGTATATGGCTAAATGTGTTCTACTAATGATGGTGGGGGCATTAATTGTAATTACCTGTCAATTTAACTTGCTGTTGGTGTCTTTATTCACAACATGCTGAAAAGGTATTTGAAGGGTTTCATTAGCAGTCTTACAAGTCGTTTGTCAGTAAATGATGAAAAGGTTTGACTGTTTATATTTCGATGTTATCGTTTTAATGGGCAACTGTCTACATGCCATCCACCACAGGAATGCCATTTCCTTTTTATTTTTCAAGGAAGTGTCTAAGGTGGAGGGAGGTCTGGTTGCTATGGATATCTGAAATTTAATGTTTACATTTAGGAGGTAAGCTGAAACTTTCACTATTTGGTCTCCACCTGAGTGGCATTCGCATTTAGAAATTACAAGATTGTTATTGGCTATCTCGAGCTCGAGGATGTGGCTGAGTACTGGCAGTTAATTAAAATGTGGCTAGCTTTCAATATCAGAATTATGCAGCCTGTTTTTGTAGGATGTCCCTGAAGTCTTCACTCCCCTGCAATGTGTTTTTGATGTAAAAAAAATATTTGAAAAGGAAACATAACACACGGCAGCTTGTCCTCATTTACTGTGGAGGCTGGTTGCTCCCTGAGCCCTCCATGGTGGGATTCTGCCCCCGGGTTCTCTGTCCTTCAGTTCTGCTGGCTCTGGGCTGCCAAGCTTTATTATTTTTTTAACTTCTGACTTTGTATGCGGGTGTAACCAGTCAATCCTAAAGAAAACCGACCCTGAATATTCTTTGGAAGGACTGATGCTGAAGCGCCAATACTGTGGCCACCTGATGCAAAGCACAGACTCATTAGGAAAGACCCTGGTGCTGGGAAGGACCAAGGGCGGGAGGAGAAGGGGGCGACCGAGGGTGAGATGGTTGGGTGGCAGCATGATTCAGTGGACAGGAATTGGAGCAGACTCCAGGAGATCGTGAGGGGCAGGCTTGCTGCAGTCCATGGGGTCGCAAAGAGTTGGACCCAACAGTGACTGAACAACAGCAACATAATTGATTAATAATGTTGTGGTAGCTTCAGGTGGACAGCAAAGGGGCTTGGCCATACGCATACATGTATCCTTCTCCCCCAAACGCCCCTCCTGGCCACATAACATTGAGCAGAATTCCATGCGCCATACAGTAGGTCCTTGTTGGTTAATCCATTTTAAATACAGCTGTATGTACATATCCATTCCAAACTCCCTAACTATCCCTTCCTCCCATCCTTCCCCACTGGCCTGTATACTTTAACCCTGCAGAGCTGATAAGAGAACAGAACCTTAGCAGGAAGATGACTTCATGGGATGTTTATTGGGAAGATCTTGGAAAAATTTGTGAAATCAGAGTATTGATACTTTAAGTGGTGGGTGAAATAATTTTTATTCTTTTAATTACTTTTCTTATTCTTTTAAAATTTTTAATTATAGAAGTATTCATGTATACATTCTCAAAGTAGAAGCAGAATCTAACAAAGCAGATAGAGAAAAAAAACCCTGAACTACTCATCTGTTCTGGTTTCCTTTCAGCAGATAATGCTTTAATCAGTTGGCATGTATGATGCTAGATCAGGGGTCAGCAAACTATAGCCCATGGGCCAATCCAGCTCCCTGCCTGTTTTTGTAAATAAAGTTTTATTGGAACGCAGTCACTCACATTTTTTTACATATTATCTCTCATTATTTTCACACTGTAATAGCCATGCCATGCATTTGTAGCAGAGACCATGTGACCCACAAAGCCTAATTGCCCCATACGGAGTTTACTGACCCCTGTGCTGGATATTTTTTAACAATTTTATGTAATTAGAGTAATAGGAATTTTATATGCAGTGTTCATATATACATATTTTGCTTATTTTTACATAGATGATGTCCCATAGTACATTTGTTCTATTCCTCGCATTTTTTTTGTTTAACAATTTACCTTCATGGTCAGTCCTCATATCAAGACATGATGCTTTCTCTCATAGTCCTTATTTACCTGTTGCATATTGCCACAGTGGGTGGAGTTAAACTTATTTTATCATCCTTTATTGGTGAACATGTAGCTTGCTTTCAATTTTTAATGTTAAAAATAATGCAGCAATGAAACCTGGCAAAAAATCTTTATTTTTTTTCAACCTGTATTAGAAAATCATTTACACAGTATGGTGGTATATTTTTACAGCAGAGAAGTTACATGATAATCATGGCTAATATAAAAGAAAGGGAGGGGTGTGAATTAACTTGATCAGGGACTTAAAACATGAGAGGGGTTGGTACTCAGGACTGATGTTTTAAGCTTCCCGTTGCTTGGCAGTGCCTACTCTGGGAGAAGGCCTAAGAAGAATTGAAAGTCTTTTTACTTAAAAACATAGTAAGGAAGGGATAGTTAGGAAATTTGGGAAGGCCATGTACACACTGCTGTATTCAAAGTGGATAACCAACAAGACCTATGCACGTGGACCTGTAGCACATGGAACTCCACTCAATGTTACGCGGCAGCCTGGGTGGGAGGGGAGTTTGGGGGAGAATGGATGCATGTATATGTAATAGCTGAGTCCCTTCACTGCTCACCTGCAGCTACCACAACATCACTAACTGTCTATGCCCCAATACAGAATAAAAAGTTTGAGGGTTTTTTTTTTAAAAAAAGAAGGTATCCGAAGTGTCCTTAAGTAAGGTGTTTGTGAGCTTGCCCTCACTTGAACTGTAGCCTGAGAAAATGTCAGGATTACAGTGCATGTCTTAAAAATAGAAAACCATTGAGCATCAAGCTTCTAGGAACCTCCACAAGGATAAAAGGAGCCCTTTCAGTTTTTAGATGAGGACCCCGAGCCTCTCAAAGGTTAAATGATTTATTCAAGACTATAGTAATAGGTTTAGATCCTGACTTAGCCTGTCCACTGACTCCAACTCCAGTAGCCTAGAATTGAAATATCTGATTTTCATAACTCAGGAGGAATAAGACTTATAGTAGCACATCACTGATAAGTTTTATACTTGGTCGGGATAATTGAATTTGTAGGATTTTCATATACATGACTTAAGAATGATAATTCATATGAGAGTAGTCTTGTTTATGATAAAATGTTAGTTGTCATCCCTTCAGCCATCACAACAAAAAAAGAATCCAAACTGATCAGTGGCCTAAGCTGTTTGGATGTTCTTGTTTCTGACAAGGTCAGGCCATTTGTTCAGGTACATTAAAGTCTCATTGGAAAAGAAATAGACATCTTCAGCTGAAGTCATTTTAGGCACACTGATGTGACTCAAAGGATTAACCCAGTACAAAAACATAACATTTTCTGGACTTGTAAGGAAATCTTTGCCTCTAGTAAAGCAAAAATAAATTGACGCTCATGTGAGTTAACATTTTTGACAACTTAGAAATGACACCAGGATTTGATAAAACCTGCATTTGCACAAAGAAGCATCTTTTAAACATGTCATACTAAAGGTAGTGAAATGTTGGTTTTTTTGTTTGTTTTCATTTTATTGTTCCTTCTAGTTTTATTGAGATATAATTGACATAGAGCACTGTATAGGTTTAAGGTGTACAACATAATGATGTGACTTACATGCATCATGAAATGTTGACCACAGTAAGTTTGTGAACATCCATCATCTCATATAGATGTAAAATAAAACTAAAACAAAAGTATATGAAAAAAAAATATGTATGTGTTCAGTTATATGTATAATTGAATCACCTGTCTGTATGGCAGAAATCAACACAACATTGTAAATCAACTATACTTCAATAAATTAAAAATGTTTTTAATAAAGAAAACTTACTGAATTAGGAGGGGGGACATCATCACACATGCCAGTTTTCTGTGGTCATCAATTTTTCACCCTTTTGTTCTAACAGTTTATTATTTTAAAATATTTTTTCCTTGTGATGAGAACTGTTAGGATTTCTTCTCTTAACACCTTTACTGCTTTACCGTACAACATCCAGCAGTCTTAATTATATTTATCATGTTGCTCCTTACTCCCCTGGTGCTCATTTACCTTACAACCGGAAGTTTGTACGTTTCAGCTGCCTTCATCCAATTCCCTGCCCCTCCCCTTCGGTAACCACAAATTTGCTCTCTTTTTCTATGAGCTTGTTTGCTTGTTCTGAAGTATAGTTGACCTAAATACTGTGTTAGTTCCTGTTAACACAGCATAGTATTTCAGTATTCTACACATTCCGGAATGATCACCACAATAAGTCTGGTTACCATCTGCCACCATGCAAAAGTGATGCATACTGTTGACTATATTTTCCACACTACATTTCATACCCATGAATCACTTACTTCATAACTCGAAATTTGTACCTCTTAATCTCCCTCATTTATTTCTCTCATCCTCCCTCCCCTCCCCGCTCTGGCAACCACCTGTTTCTCTCTGTATCTATGACTTTCTGTTTTGCTATGTTTGTTCATTTGTTTTTTAGATTTCACATATAAGTGAAGTCACGCAGTGTGTGTCTTTCATTTTTTTCACTTAGCAAACATATGTTTTTTTTAAACCTCACATAATGAAATTGGGCAAATATTTAATGCTGATGAGACTCTCACCTTTAAGTTTCTCTGGCTGTAGCCTCTCACGGCCTTTGTTCCTGCACTATTCTTAGCTAGATTTATTTTGAGCCTGGTGGTAGTAAAAGAAGTAATATGAAATGCTCAGTACTTAGAACCACATATTTCTTCATTCACAAGTTGTCTGAGGGTCACCATTGGTGCCAGTGAAAGATTTGCCTAGAAAACTAACACAATCTATTTTCTTTACAATAGAATACAAGAGATTTTCGCCACTGATAATTGTCTTCTTTAAAGTGCCAGTAGTAATTGCCTGCTTGTCTTGGAATAGAGAAAAAGGGAAATGACTCGAGCAAACTTTGCTATTTGGTGTCTGGGTTTAGAAACCAGGTGGAGACAGAGAAAACAGACCGAAAACAACCAACTATGGTCAGCCTCAGCAACTAGAAGACATGAAGCAGTGTTGGGCATTTTGTTAGATTCATAGATGGCCACTAAGTATTTCTAGAGTTCCTGTAAAGTACATTATTAGGTATTAGGGGGCACATATTAAATTACAAACAAGAGCTTTGTTTCCTAAATTATAGGCCTTACTAGGAAAAGCAAGGCAAACAAACCATAATCAACATCCAAGAAGGAATTTCTTCTTAGCAGGGTGAGGAGCAAGACTCTTAAGGCTTCCATTATTTAAAACTGTGGCTGAATATATAAAATAATGAAACAGCTCATTGAAAACCAATCAGTTACATATCCACAAATAAAATCGTTTGATAAATAGTTCTCTTTCTTATGCACACAATTATGTTGTTGTTTTGGCTACATGTAGGCAGAGAATGAAGGTAACCATTCATGGAATAAACCAAAGTTATAGAATAAAATACTGAAGTCATAGAATGAAGAACCCCCCAGAACTGGAAGGGACTTTAAGGTCACCGAGGCAAATGCCAATATCATCAAAAATATTATCCACTTGGTGGATTTTACTTGTAAATTTTTAAAATCCCAGCCTGACTTCCCCTTGCCTCTTTAAATTCTAAAGCCGCCACCACACACTGTCACTTGAGAATACACACCCTTTTTAATGTTAGCATAAGAAAAATACAAGAAGGTAAGTATAAATGAAACTACAATTAAAAAAATTTGCATAGCGTCTTGAAGTTAAAAAACAGTGAAGCTTTTTGTTCATTTGCGTTATAAAGAAAAAAAATCTTAGCTGAAGTATACAATATCAAAGATAATCTATTCCTCCTCCCCATTAAAGGAGCTAATCAAATGTGACCACATATACTCCAAATTTGCCACTATGCTTTTCTCCAGTTACTGATAGGCAAACAAAACATTCAAGTCAAGAATTGTGTCTGTGCAACAAAAATAGTTATTATAAGGAACTAGTTAAGGAGAAACTAATGAAAGAAATGTGTCTGTCACATAAAATAAGGAGCCTAACAGAATTCAAGCATATATGTAGCTGATATGCCGAGAAGGAAAAGGAAATGGTTGGGACACCTACATGCCAAAATGGTAGTTAAGTTATTAGCAAAATTATTTCCCTGGACTTAGCATCAATAGTAGTCACAAATAGCTACAAGCTAAACAGTTTTTTATAAAAAGAAGATCCTGGAATGTTCATAGACTCTGGGAAGTTGGCATGAAGATCGTGCCCAGGTTTAGCGAGACTACCACAGGAGGATGGGTTTTCATCTGTAGCTGGTTTTCAGGTTAAATGAGGTGTGTTTAACAAACATACCCAAAGCAAAGGCAAATCAAATAGAAAAAAATAATCTGGAGGGCAAAGATATGCAAGCAACAGAAGAAAGCTACCAAAAAAGAGTGCTACTATTAAAAGATTTTGAGCAATAAGAGATGATCTTACACTCAAAATAAGAGTATGATGTTGTGAGAAAAGCACAGAGAATAAGAAATCAAAACCACAATGAGGTACCATTACACGCCAGTCAGGATGGCTGCTATCCAAAAGTCTACAAGCAATAAATGCTGGAGAGGGTGTGGAGAAAAGGGAACCCTCTTACACTGTTGGTGGGAATGCAAACTAGTACAGCCACTATGGAGAACAGTGTGGAGATTTCTTAAAAAACTCGAAATAGAACTGCCATATGACCCAGCAATCCCACTCCTGGGCATACACACCAAGGAAACCAGATCTGAAAGAGACACGTGCACCCCAGTGTTCATCACAGCACTGTTTATAATAGCCAGGACATGGAAGCAACCTAGATGCCCATCAGCAGATGAATGGATAAGGAAGCTGTGGTACATATACACCATGGAATATTACTCAGCCGTTAAAAAGAATTCATTTGAATCAGTTCTAATGAGATGGATGAAACTGGAGCCCATTATACAGAGTGAGGTGAGCCAGAAAGATAAAGAACATTACAGTATACTAACACATATATACGGAATTTAGATAGATGGTAGCGATAACCCTATATGCAAAACAGAAAAAGAGACACAGATGTAAAGAACAGACTTTTGAATTCTGGGGGAGAACGTGAGGGTGGGATGTTTTGAAAGAACAGCATGTATATTATCTATGGTGAAACAGACCACCAGCCCAGGTGGGATGCATGAGACGAGTGCTCGGGCCTGGTGCACTGGGAAGACCCAGAGGAGTCGGGTGGGGAGGGAGGTGGGAGGGGGGATCGGGATGGGGAATACGTGTAACTCTATGGCTGATTAGTGTCAATGTATGACAAAACCCACTGAAATGTTGTGAAGTGATTGGCCTCCAACTAATAAAATAATATTTAAAAAAAAAAAAGAAAGAAAGAAATTTAGTTCCATAAGGGAAAAATCTGACATAGCCAGAATATAAAACATTCTACAAGAATGAGAGTGTTGATTAAAAGTGAATGTCATTTTTTAAAAGGTATGTGTGTTGAGGGGGCGGTGGGGGAATACAAAGGTTGAGGAATTGGGTTTTATTAGGTTAAAAGATTATAAAAAGGCACAACAATCAAATTCAGCGTGTGAAGTTTACTGAATCCTGATTCCAAAAGAAGGCAACTATGAAAGATATTTGAGGGACAGCTAAAGACGTGTACATATAGGTAGGGTATTAGACAATATTGGGATAGTATTATTAACTTTCTTGGTGTGGTAATGGTATTATGGTTAATAGGAAGATGTGCTAGTTTTATGAGAGACCTGTGAAAGTAATTAGGAATGAGGTGTCATGATATCTGAAACATTCTAAATAGCTCAACAAAATATTAGAACAAAACTACACAAAATTTTTTTAATCACATTTTACTTTTTCTTTATGTTGGCAATCCCTTTGTCCTTAGAACAAACGGAAAATATGGGAAAACCAAGAAAAGATCCTTTGCTTGTAACCTTAAACACAGCTCATCCCAGGACTGCTAACATGTTGGTGTTGTCTGTGTGTGTGTGGTATTTATAATATGTATTATGCACTAATATGCTTCCCTAGTGGCTCAATCAGTAAAGAATCCACCTGCGATGCAGAAGATCTGGGTTCGATCCCTGGGTTGGGAAGATTCCCTGGAGGAGGGAATGGCTACCCTCTCCATTATTCTTGCCTAGAGAATTCCATAGACAGAGGAACCTGGTGGACGATAGTCCATAGGGTCACAAGAGTCAGACACGACTTAGTGATTAAACCACCACCATCACCACTAGCATATTTATAACACATATATGTCATAACACACATCTTTTTCTTTTAGCAATGTAAATGTATGATCTTCTCACATTAAAAACATTGACCATATGACATCATTTTGGTGGATGAATGTAACATTGCATTGTATGCATGAACTGTAGTTTTTTGTTTCCGTCTCCTCTAGCGAAAGGAGTTTTACTTGTTAGCACTCAGGCACCCCTCTCTTCCTGAGGCTTTCTTTAAGTGTGTTTAACTTAGACGACTTCTGAATTCCCTCTTGGTGAGACATTAACAGCTTGCTATGTTTTCTTATCACGTGTGCTGCCAATGACATTTTCCCCTCATTTATGTTAACCTAGAAGGGCAGAGAACATTTTTATCTCAATGGGTAAATGTGACACATAACAAATTGGCTGTGAGTCTTTGTTCACTGATGCTTAATTTAGCAGGCTAATCTGATTAGCTACCTATTTCTCAAATTCCAACAACATTCATGGTGGTGGGGAACTTGATAAAGTTTCTGAGTCTCCAAAGACAGAAGCTGATGGCTTGAGGCTACGCTGCGTTTTAGCTAATGCAATAAAGGATTGCTTTTCATAGTGAAAAGATAAAGACTCGGGGGAAAGGGGGTGGTTAGCGTTATTAGGGAAAATGCAGACTAATCATATGTGACAGTGTATAGCTTTGGAATGTAGAATATTTTTATTGTGGTGTCCTCAGTTTAAATAGGGTTACTTGTCATCAAATAGACTCAGCTTCAAATAATGACTGCTACTTTTTAACCTTGGTCAAGTTACAATTTTCTCTGCCCAGTTTTCTCATCTGTAATAGTAATCGTGAGGTATGTGTGGAAATCTCACAGATCTGTTTTAAAGATTTAATGAGTCTGTATTAAAAGTTCTTTGTAAACTATGAAGTGCTAGTGGTGATGGTGGAGATATGGGTTGTGTCAGTAGTAGTAACAGAAAGAAGCAGTAACAGTAGCATAAATAATAATAGGAGGAGGAGAAATATTAGTAATAGGTAATCTTATCGAGATAGTAATATTTTAACGCAAGTTCCTTGTGGATAAAAGTCAGATCTTTATCAGATGTATTTATGATAGTGTCCTTCCACTATAAATAACTTGTATATGTTTGGAAGCAGGGCAGGGAAGAGGTATTGCTCACAAAATTTTATAATGAAAATTAATGTTTATTCTATATTTATTATCTCTGGAAAGGATTTATTTTGTGATAGAATACATAGCAGTTTAATAATAAAGTCTTCTAGATAAACTATTTCTATTAAACTTAAAGCATTTTTGATCCCTACTCGAGATTCTCTGGTGGCTCAGAGGTTAAAGCGTCTACCTGCAATGTAGGTGACCTGGGTTCGATCCCTGGGTTGGGAAGATCTCCTGGAGAAGGAAATGGCTACCCACTCCAGTATTCTTGCCTGGAGAATCCCACGGACGGAGGAGCCTGGTGGGCTACAGTCCACGGGGTTGCAAAGAGTTGGACACAACTGAGCGACTTCACTTCACTTCAAGATTCCTAATGTTGCAAAAACTGTTTCTTTAAATTCATATTTGCTTTTCTTGAGTCTTAATTATAAAGGAGAAAATGTACTCCTTTATAAGTAAGTGTTCTGAAAGAGCCATGTGTAAGATTAGCTATCTCACATAGTAAATTCACTTCAGAATACACTTATTTTTTCTTCATTTTAAAAGGTACTTTTGGGAAATAGGCATGTTTTCAAAGGATTAAGTTAGCACCATTCTTTTTCTTAACATTATGCATTGAGTATTCTGTAGCCCAAGAGACACATAATACATGAGAAATGAACACATCTGTTTACAGTGAAGGATGTATGGGTGTGAGAGTAGGACCATAAAGAAGGCTGAGTGCCAAACAATTGATGTTTTGAACTGTGGTGCTAGAGAAGACTCTTGAGAGTCCTTTGGACTGCAAGGAACTCAAACCAGTCAATCCTAAAAGAAATCAACCCCAAATATTCATTGGAAGAATTGATGCTGAACCTGAAGCTCCAATACTTTCGCCACCTGATGCAAAGAGCTGACTCACTGAGAAAGAATCTGATGCTAGGAAACACTGAAGGCAAAAGGAAAATGGGGAGGCAGAGGATGAGATGGTTGGATAGTATCACCAACTCAATGGAAACGAATTTGAGCAAACTCCAGGAGATAGTGAAGGACGGGGAAGCCTGACGTGCTGCAGTCCCTGCGGTCCCAAAAATTCAGGCCCAACTTACCAGCTGAGCAACAACAACAGTGGGGTGGGTGTTTGCTCTGTTGTTTTTAGTGAAGAGTTAGTGGGGTGTGTGTTTAAAAAAGCACCAGCACATGAAAATGTAGAAATACCTAAGGCACAGAAATATATTCTTCTACCACTAGGATTATTTCATTGTAAATTAGAGTGTTTGGAAAAGTGCATAAGCATGATGATATGAAATGCTGAAATACACATGTAGATAGATAATAACTAACCTTGTAAAATTCCACCTCCTCCACAAAATCTTCATCAGCCCTGTAGAAGAATATGTGGTTCTCATCACTTGTGATCTTCTACAAGTTCAATATATTCCTATATATATATAGGTGTATATATATTTGCTATATATTCAATATATACCTCATTCACAGAATATAGGGACACTTATTTGAAAGTAAATTGTCATGACGCAGAAAGAGTCTTAGTACACGCCACTTATAGGTCATTCATTGATTAACTTATTCAATAAATATTTAATAAGTATTAATGTTAAATCGCTGCAGATGGCGATTGCAGCCATGAAATTAAAAGATGCTTACTCCTTGGAAGGAAAGTTATGACCAATCTAGACAGCATATTAAAAAGCAGAGACATTACATTGCCAACAAAGGTCCATCTAGTCAAGGCTATGGTTTTTCCAGTGGTCATGTATGGATGTGAGAGTTGGACTATAAAGAAAGCTGAGTGCCAAAGAATTGATGCTTTTGAACTGTGGTGTTGGAGAACACTCTTGAGAGTCCCTTGGACTGCAAGGAGATCCAACCAGTCCATCCTAAAGGAGATCAGTCCTGGGTGTTCATTGGAAGGACTGATGCTGAAGCTGAAACTCCAGTACTTTGGCCACCTCATGCGAAGAGTTAACTCATTGGAAAAGACCCTGAGGCTGGGAGGGATTGGGGGCAGGAAGAGAAGGGGATGACAGAGGATGAGATGGCTGGATGGCATCACCGACTCGATGGACATGAGTTTGAGTAAACTCCAGGAGTTGGTGATGGACAGGGAGGCCTGGTGTGCTGTGATTCATGGGGTTGCAAAGAGTCGGACACGACTGAGCGACTGAACTGAATGTTTACTCTGAGCCAGGCCCTATTCTAGGTGCTAAGGACACTCTAGTGAATATGGCAGGCACAGTCCTTGCCCTCAAGGGATTTATATCTTGGTTGGAGGGAAGGGGAGAATTTCAATAACTAGATTAAAACAAGTAGATACGGAATATGTCAGATGATGATGGGTGTTCTAGAGGAGAAAGAGCAGACTAAAGAAATAGAGATGGAGAAAGCCACATGGAAGGAGGGTGCTCTTTTGTATTTGATTGACTGCAAAATACATCATTGCTCTGCTGAAGTTAGAACAGACACAAGGAGGTGGGAACAAAGACAGCCCCGGATTACTGGAGGGAGTGAGGCAAGGCAGAGGTGATGCAAAGGTCAGGTGAAGGGAGCAATTGTAGTATCTTTGAAGGACATCCCAAATTAACTAACTTCTCAAGTGTTGCGGTTTCCTCTGTGATCAAAGTGGAAATAACCATACAGTGAAGGATGGTTCATGAGGATGAAATGAAGTTAGTGTGTGCTGTAAGTCCAGCACAGAACGAGTGCTCTGTCAGTTTTCCATGCCTTCTTTTGTAAACATCTGTTCACACTGATGGAGGCGCTTGTCTGCATCATTATAATGTCTTCCTTGACACTCATGTGTCTTTAAAACACTAAGGCCAAAATCATTCCAAATTTGTACTGCAGAAAACACCAAGGCAACTGTGTCATACAGTAAAAATATCCCTGAACCACTTCATGAAGACATACTTCACTTGACTTTCTCAAACCCTAACACCGTTAGCCCACCCCAGAGCCTCATTCTGCTGAGATCTTCTCCTGTATGTGGCAGGGTTTGAGGGGAACTATGCTCAAGATAGTTGGATGCTCTAGATAGATAGATATGCTCAAGATGGTTGGATGACATCACTGACTCGATGGACATGAGTTTGAGTAAGCTCTGGGAGTTGGTGATGGACAGGGAGACCTGGCATGCTGCAGTCCATTGGGGTTGCAAAGAGTCAGACACGACTGAACTGAACTGAACGGATGCTCAAGGTAACTTCAGGCCAGCTCCTACCATCCATCCTTAGGAAACTCATGCCTCCATGAAGGGGGTGGACCACGTTCTCCATCCCATACTCGTTTAATCCTTGATCGTACTCTCCAGTTTCTTGTTTTCCAGTTTGGGCAGGCACAGGAACTAAGGCCACTGAAATGTTCTATATAAAAGAGTTGGAGAGATTTAGGAACAGAATGGAAGTTTACACCTGAGAGGCAGAGAAGAGAGAAAAGAACACAGAAAAATAATTCTCCAAGCATTATGATAGAGTAGCTGAGCTTTTAGATTAGAAAAGACCAGAAAGCAATTCTAAGTGGCTTACATTGCTGCATTACAAATTCTTTTCATCTCAAACCTTCAATAAAATCTTCTCCAAAACAGGTCCCTTTATATGGCTTCTTTCAGGCTGTTGTTCTTTAGTTGCTAAGTCATATGCTACTCTTTTTCGACCCCATGAACTGTAGCCCACCAGACTCCTCTATCTTTGGAATTCTCCAGGCAAGAATACTGGAGTGGGTTGCCGTGCCATTCTCCAGGGAATCCTCCCAACCCAGGGATCAAACCCACATCTCTTCTGTCTCCTGCATTGGCAGGCGGGGTCTTTACCACTGGCGCCACCTGGGAAGCCCTTCAAACCACTAGTATCCTGATCTTTAGGAACAGGGTAACCTCAGTTGACAAGCACATCTGCATGACGCTTGCATCGGGCAGAATTCCAACAGACTGAGCTCTTGGGATGCTAACCTAAAAGTCAGGCTGAAACCAAAGGTCTGAAACGGCCATTGGGCCGGCCAGATGATGGATCCAACAGAGGAGAGGTGTCATGCTTGTTAGTGTCCTTAGATGGACCAGTGCTTCTGTCATTCAGCGTATTCTCAAGCTACATTGCTGAGGTCCCAAGGCCACACTCAGAAGTGGCTCAGCGGGGCTGGTTTTATTAACTTCAAAAGTTCACTGGCTTGCTCTTAAGTCAACACCTTTGATTTCTTACAACAGAAAAGGGGTGAGTTTGGGGCAGCTGCCTTGGTCGATACGTGTCCAGGGCTGTATATCAGATAGATGTAACATTAGAGCTGACATTTATTGAGTATCTAGTGAGAGGAAAGGCTTGTGCCAGGGTTTAACCGGGATTAACTCATCCAGTTCTCACAACAGCTCTTTGAGGTAAGTACTGTTCTTGTTTTTCCTGAATGAGGAGGCATAATTTGATCCAAGTATAGGTTTTGAGAGTGGGGGGCGGGGGGGTGCTTCCCTGGTTGGTGGCTCAAACGGCAAAGAATCTGCCTGCAATGCAGGAGACCTGGGCTCGATCCCTGGGTTGGGAAGATTCCCTGGAGAAGGAAATGGCAACCCACTCCAGTATTCTTGCCTGGAGAATTCCACCGACAGAGGAGCCTGGTGGGCTACAGCCCATGGGGTCACAAGAGTCAGACAGGACTGAGCATCTCACACTAACACTGACAGGCTTTAGGAAACTGGTACACCTGGAGTGAAGAAGGGAGCTAAGGGAGAGTTCTGTTAGGAGATTGGGAGTTGCAGAAGCAGCCAATTCAGGAATTGCTTTTTCTGTTTTTAATCAAAATATAGTTGATTTGTAATAATATGTTAGATTCAGGTATATAGCATAGTGATTCAGTGTTTTTGCTGATTATACTTCATTATAGGTTATTATAAGATAATGGCTATAATTCCCTATATTGTTGTTGCTCAGTCACTAAGTCATGTCCAACCATTTGTAACCTCTTGGACTGCAGCCCACCAGGCTTCTCTGTCCTCCACTGTCTCCCAGAGTTTGCTCAAACTCATGTCCCTTGAGTCGGTGGTGCTACCTAATCATCTCATCCTCTGCCGCTCCCTTCTCCTCCTGCCTTCTACCTTTCCCAGCATCAGTGTCTTTTCCAATGAGTTGGCTCTTCACATCAGATGACTGAAGTATTGGAGCTTCAGCATCAACCCTTGTAGTGAATATTCAGGGTTGATTTCCTTTAGGATTGACTGGTTTGATCTCCTTGCAGTGCAAGGGACTCTCAAGAGTCTTCTTCAATACCACAATTGGAAAGCACCAATTCTTTGGCACTCAGCTTTTTTACGGTCCGACTCCCCCATCTGTACATGACTCCTGGAAAAACCATAGCTATGACTATGGTTTTAAATTCCAGAGCTTTGTCATCAAAGTGATGTCTTTGCTTTTTAATATGCTGCCTAGGTTGGTCATAGCTTTCCTTCCAAGGAGTAAGTGTCTTCTAATTTCATGGCTTCAGTCATGTGCTATACGGTAAATCCTTGTTACTTATCTATTTTATATATAGCAGTTTATATCTGTTAATCCCGTACTCGTTATTCGTACCTCCTGCCTCCCCAACCACAAGTTTGTTCTCTACATCTGTGAATCTGTTTCTGCTTTGTGTATATGTTCATTTGTGTTATTTTTTAGATGCCACATATAAGTGAAAGAATAGTTTTTGTCTTTTCTGTCTGACTTATTTCACTCAGCATAATGTTCTCTAGGTCCACCCATGTTGCTCTAAATGGTAGTATTTCATGCTTTTTTATGGCTAAGTAAGGTGATTGCAGCCATGAAATTAAAAGACGCTTACTCCTTGGAAGGAAAGTTATGACCAACCTAGATAGCATATTAAAAAGCAGAGACATTACTTTGCCAACAAAAGTCTATCTAGTCAAGGCTATGGTTTTTCCAGGGGTCATGTATGGATGTAAGAGCTGGACTACATCCAACTGGACTGTGAAGAAAGCTGAGTGCCAAAGAATTGATGCTTTTGAACTGTGGTGTTGGAGAAGACTCTTGAGAGTCCCTTGGACTGCAAGGAGATCCAACCGGTCCATCCTAGAGGAGATCAGTCCTGGGTGCTCATTGGAAGGACTGATGCTGAAGCTGAAACTCCAATACTTTGGCCTCCTCATGCGAAGAGTTGACTCATTGGAAAAGACTCTGATACTGGGAGGGATTGAGGGCAGGAGGAGAAGGGGATGACAGAGGATGAAATGGCTGGATGGCATCACTGACTTGATGGACATGAGTTTGAGTAAACTCCGGGAGCTGGTGATGGACAGGGAGGCCTGGCGTACTGCGATTCATGGCATCACAAAGAGTTGGACACGACTGAGCAACTGAACTGAATAGTCCATTTTAGCTATCTATCTATCTATCTATATATATATATATATACACATATATACATACACACATATGTAATACATGTATACATATATATAGCTATACATACACACACACACACATATATATACCACATCTTTTTTAAATTTTGAATTTTTTTTGTTTTTAAATTTTTAAAAGTAGGTCCTCATTGGTTATGTATAATATTTTAAATATAGCAGTGTACACATGTCAGTCCAAAACTCCCAATCTGTCTCTCCTCTCTCCTATTCCCCATGGTAAGCATAAGATCCATCTCTTAAGTTTGTAAGCCTATTTCTGTTTTGTAGTTAAGTTCAGTTGCTTCATTTTCTAAAATTCCACATGCAATGTTATATGACATTTGTCTTTCTCTATCTGACTTACTTCACTTAGCATGATAGTCTCCAGGTACATTCATGTTCCTCCAAATGACATTATTTGACTCTTTTTTAAGGTTGAGTAATGTTCCATTGTATGTATGTACCACATCTTCTCTATGCATTCATCTGTCAGTGGACGTTTAGATTGCTTCTATGTCTTGGCTATTGTAAACAGCACTGCAGTGAACACGGTGGTGCACGTATCCTTTGAACCATGTTTTTCCCCAGGTATATGCCCATGGGTGGAACCACTGAATCATATAGTAGCTTTAGTTTGGTTTCTTAAGGAACCTCCATACTGTTCTCCATACTGGTTGTACCAATTTACATTCCCACTAATAGTGTAGGAGGGTTCCCTTTTCTCCACACCCATTCCAGCATTTATTCTTTGTAGTCAGAATGATGGGCATTCCAACTGGTGTGAGATGCTATCTCATTGTAGTTTTTATTTGCATTTCTGTAATAATCAGCATTGTTCAGCATCTTTTCATGTGCCTCTTGGCCATCTGTATGTCTTCTTTGGAGAAATGTCTATTTAGGTCTTCTGCCGTGTTTTTTTTTTTGGGGGGGGTGGGTTTTTTTTCTATTGAACTACATGAATTGTTTTTAAATTTTGGAGATTAATCCCTTGTTGGTCACATATTTGCACATATTTTTCCCATTCTTTAATAGCAGATAGCTGTTAACTTTACACAGATGCTAATGTCTGCATCAGGCTGATAGGGTGGTGATGTAATTTCATTTACATCTGTCGAATGTTTTCTTTCGGATCATAAAGTTTCCCAATTCGTGTCTTCTCAGGTCCTAGGTTTTCCTCTGTCTTTGCAAGCCCACTCTGTATGGGAAGGTTTGTAGCCCGTTGCAGGCAAGAATGGGAGACGATGATGAAAGTTGGGAGCAACTTGGACTTTGGGGAGAAATAAACAAGGTTTACGTTTATGCAAAGATCAACCTGAGGTGAACCAAAGGGAGAATAGGGTCAAGGTAAAAGAATTTGTGTTTGTATGTGTGCTTAAGGCATAAAATGTGGCTCTGGAGTTCCATGTCAAGGTCTGGTTTTATAGTGAGCATGTAACTCATCTTTGGAATTTATACATTCACTCATGCAAGTGCACTAGTCCTTGGAAGAACTAGTGACCAGTTACTGCCCTGGACGTGCCTGGGCTGCCCTGGATGTTTGGCTCTCAGTGGTCATTAACTGAAGCCTGACTCACAAGAGTGGCTGGTTTTTAATGAGGAATTGCTTTCCTGCAAGAGAAATTCTTAAGTTTTGTTGGAAAGGGGAAAAGTAAATCCCAGGGGATTGTTAGAACTGGTAGAGTAGGCCTGTTCACTGGCTTGACTGGATTTCCTTTAAACACCAACATGAAAGTCAGTTAGCATGGAGCTCTCACCAGTGAGGGTTTACTAAGTTTTTGTTCTTGTTCTATGCCAGTGCCAGGAACGATAATTAGCAGGTAAATGTAAGAGATGTATTTTTTTCCTGTTGACTTAAATACCCTTCTCTTTACAAAACCCACATCCATCCCGACCAAAGTGGACCTGAGTAGTGGAAGTCCAAATGGACAGAAGTTTTCTGTAAATTCACAGTGTGTTTGTTAGTTTTCTTTTGGCCTGGAGATACATAAAGGGCCATGGACTGGTTTGCCATTAATCTCTCATCTTTTTTTTCCCCCTCGTTATCTTACCTACAAAGTACTTTACTGGCATGTTAGAAATCCTTGATTTTTAGATATGTTCATTTTGAATTCTTTCCTTTTTTCTCTCCCTTGGCAAATCTTTATCACACTCTTAGGCAACTTGCTGTTTCTTTCATAGAGAGAAGTGTCCCATAAAGGAAATGGGGTAAGTGGTTTAGTAGAAAATGGAAGGAACCTATGAGGCTTTTATATATCTAAAAGGACGCTTATTAAAAGAGCATGAGGGACATATAATGATAAACACTAGTTACCCTTCCAGTATGAAGATGTTTCTCCTTAACCTTTTTCAGGCATATGTTGAACATTTTGCTTTGGTTCATTTGGAGTTTTTTCTTTATTTTAATTTTTCAAATTATGAAAATATGGTAACACATTTGTAGGAGACTTGGAAAATACAGAACAAAGTTACATATTGTTCTATATATTAGTTTTTTTTAAGTAGATAAATTAAGATTTTTCATTGGAATTTCAATATCAAAATCTCAAAAATTAGTAGAATGAATATACAGAGAATTAGAAGGCTGTAGTAGGCCTGAAAATGACTGTGAACCAGTTCAGCATAATTAAGATTTATACAATTTTCACATAACAGTAAGATACAATTTCCATTCAAGTTCCCATAGACTCAGTTTTTTGATGTTTGGTTTTGTTTGTCTCCTTACTTATTGTTTCCATGAACATGAATGGATTTATATTAACTCATCCACATCTGGCTCTTTTGACAAAAAAAAAAAATTTCGTGTGGGGAAAATCAATGAAAAGCTTATTGATGTACCTGTTCAATATGTGCCATTGAATCTTATATAAATAAGTAGCTTGTGTTGCAGTAGATATTAAGAAAAGGGGCAAAAATACACAGAAGAACTATACAAAAAAGGTCTTCATGACCCAGATAATCACAATGGTGTGATCACTCACCTAGAGCCAGACATCCTGGAATGTGAAGTCAAGTGGGTCTTAGGGAGCATCACTACGAACAAAGCTAATGGAGGTGATGGAATTCCATTTGAGCTATTTCAGATCCTAAAAGATGATGCTGTGAAAGTGCTGCACTCAATATGACTGTAAATTTGTAAAACTCAGCAGTAGCCACAGGACTGGAAAAGGTCAGTTTTCATTCCAGTCCCAAAGAAAGGCAATGCCAAAGAATGCTCAAACTGCACAATTACACTCATCTCACATGCTAGCAAGGTAATCCTCAAAATTCTCCAAGCCAGGCTTCAATAGTACATGAACCTTAAACTTCCAGATGTTCAAGCTGGATTTAGAAAAGGCAGAGGAACCAGAGATCAAATTGCCAACATCCGTTGGATCATCGAAAAAGCAAGAGAGTTTCAGAAAACATATACTTCTGTTTTATTGACTATGCCAAAGCCTTTGACTGTGTAGATCACAACAAACTGTGGAAAATTCTTTAAGAGATGGGAATACCAGACCACTTGACCTTCCTCCTGAGAAATCTATATGCAGGTCAAGAAGCAACAGTTAGAACTGGACATGGAACAACAGATTGGTTCCAAATCAGGAAAAGAGTACATCAAGGCTGTATATTGTCACCCTGCTTATTTAACTTATATGCAGAGTACATCATGAGAAACGCTGGACTGGATGAAGCACAAACTGGAATCAAGCCTACCGGGAGAAATATCACTGATCTAGATATGTAGATGATACCACCCTTATGGCAGAAAGCAAAGAAGTAAAGAGCCTCTTGATGAAAGTGAAAGATCAGAGTGAAAAAGTTGGCTTTAAACTCAACATTCAGAAAACTAAGATCATGGCATCTGGTCCCATCACTTCATGGCAAATAGATGGGAAAACAGTGGAAACAGTGACAGACTTTATTTTGGGGGGCTCCAAACTCACTGCAGATGGTGACTGCAGCCATGAAATTAAAAGATGCTTACTCCTTGGAAGGAAAGTTATGACCAACCTAGATAGTATGTTACAAAGCAGAGACATTACTTTGCCAGCAAAATTCCGTCTAGTCAAAACTATGGTTTTTCCAGTAGTCAGGCATGGATGTGAGAGTTGGACCATAAAGAAAGCTGAACACCAAAGAAATGATGTTTTTGAACTGTGGTGTTGGAGAAGACTCTTGAGAATCCCTTGAACTGAAAAGAGATCCAACCAGTCCATCCTAAAGGAAATCAGTCCTGAATATTCATTGGAAGGACTGATGCTGAAGCTAAAACTCCAATACTTTGGCCACCTGTTACGAAGAACTGATTCAGTTGAAAAGACCCTGATGCTGGAAAAGATTGAAGGTGGGAGGAGAAGGGAATGACAGAGAATGAGATGGTTGGATGGCATCACTGACTCGATGGACATGAGTTTGAGTAAACTCTGAGAGTTGGTGATGGACAGGGAGGCCTGGCATGCTGCAGTCCATGGGGTTGCAAAGAGTTAGACATGACTGAGTGACTGAACTGAACTGAATTGAGCTTATTTTGCCAGTAAGGAATGATGAGCCACAAGTTTTCTTTGTCATTGTCTTATTCTGACATCTTTGGTTCTCACTGCAGAGTTTGGCAAAACTGAATTAAGAATCAGAATCAACAAGTCATATTCAGAACAAGAGACAAGTGAAGGATAAAGCAGCAAGACTGTGGTCAGTTGGGAAGGGTACAAATGCAACCATACTCATTAACCAGAAGCAAAAATCAGGAGCAAGTTCAGCCTAGAAACATTAACAAAAGCAAATTAGTAAAATGCCCAAAAATAAAGATGATAACAATTAACCCAAAATAGAATAATTATGATATAATAATGGTTCAAATCACCTCTACTTCAGGGTATGTGAAAAATTCATTACCTGATGCAAAACATCACTGTTTTTTATATTCTTTATCTCCCTCAGACTTGTCTCGTAACTCTTCAAAATAAAATGGTCCATGGAGCTAAGAATGAATGGAGTTGAATAAAATAGATCAGTGTTTTTTGGTGACAATGATTATACCTTTTAAAGTTTTCATAACTAGCACTTTACTGTTATCATTATTTTCCGCTCAGTAGACAGCACCAGTTCCAGAAGTTTCATGATATAATTGAAATTGATTTTTTTTTTTTTTTTTTGCTAAGCAGCATAGTTGATATTTCTTCAATGAGGTTCCAGCTGTCCTCCCAGCACCCACTCCTAAAATATGTGGTGAAGTAAATAGGACTTCACTACATCTCATCCTTAGAGCAGACTTGGCTTTCCTCATCACAAAATTGTTAAGACTTTAAGGGTCACGGGCAGTATTTACAAAGGCTAAGATGTACTATGGGAGAGGCAATGATGTTTCTCTTCTCATAGTTATGATAAAACATGGAGTATTCTAACTGAAGATCAGGTCTTCCCAGGTGGTGCAGTAGTAAAGAACCCACCTGTCAATGCAGGAGACTCGGGTTCGATCCCTGGGATCCCCAAGATCCCTTGGAGAAGGAAATGTCAACCCACTCCAGTAGTCTTGCCTGGAGAACGCCCTGGACAGAGGAGCCTGACGGGCTTCAGTCCACGGGGTCACAAAGAATCGGACACGAGTGAGCAGCTGAGCACGCGCAACTGAGGATCAACATGGGATCCTCTGAATTTTGCTTTTGAAAGTTTGCTTCGAACCTGAGGTTTGTCTTTCTTTTCCTTTTTTCCTTTTCCTCACTACCAACACTTGTCTGTTACAGATTCAAACAATGCATTCAATATCACCTTTTTGTTTGAGGTTAATTTTAACATATCCTTTCTTATGGCACAGTCCTAAGCTCCTGCCTTACTCGCTTTCCAAATGGCCCCAGCTCCCAAAATGAGCAGGAAACTCTTGCCGTGGCTTGGCAGCATCGCCATCCCTTTTCGCGTGGGAGGCCAGCACGCCTACACAGCAGACTTCCTCTGTGCTGTGGATTCCTGCTGCAAAGAGCCGCGCCTCCGAGGGCTACCTCGTGTAAGTGCTTCCACATTTCTGGGAGTGGAGACTGCCGGAGTGGAGGTCAGGAAGGCCCCCGCCCTGACACTTCTCTTCTGTTTGTTTCTCTGTGGTTCTCCACAGCCTCCTGGACCATGTTCCTTCCAGTCTCCCTCAGCATTATTTATGTTTCATTATTTGCAGATGGGGGAAAAAAAAGCAAATTGACAAACACGGATCTCATTATTTCATAAGCCTTTGGTCGCCTATTTGATTCTGAAAAGTGTGCTCCGGGCTCCAACTGAATGAGTCTCTGACCATAGGGTGTAAGAATCTTTCTTACTGTTTCCTCCCTCCGTTTCTTATTTCCTTGCATTCCCCATTTCCCTCTTTCCTTGTCTTCTTTCCGGCCCCCCCATTCTAGTGGCTTTAGGGCCAATTTGCCCCCACGTCACCCGCTTCTGTTCTTTTCCTCATGATGGAATCACTTCCTCCTTCTCACTCTCAGATTTGTTCCCAATCGCTGTTAATGCGTTTAGCACTTCTGACATAAGGTGGTAGATTTTTTTAGCTTATATTTTCCTCCCCTTTGCCACTCCCTTCCTTCACTAATGGTGGAGAGTGACAGCTAGTGATTAGAGGAGTCTTGAAAATGCCACCAGGAACTCAGCAGCCGAGGTGCCTCATCAAGATGAAGACATGCGTTCAAGCCCGGATCCCCAGATGTCCCCTCCTCCGCCTCTTATCCCCACTTTACTGGCAAAACCCGAGTAACCTCTTTCTACTGCCTGACCTGAAGGTTCTAGCTGAAAACCTTCTGCAAGCCCAGGGTGTGCACATCCTGCTCAGAGCTTTTACACTCCCCTCCCCCAAGCAGCCTGCTGGGAAGCAAATAGTCAGTTATTTCTCTACCAGGCACAAAACCTTTCTGGGTAAATGGAGGTATACAATTTGTGTGTGCTCAGTCGCTCAGTTGTGTCTGACTCTTTGTGACCCCATGGACTGGAGCCCGCCAGGGATTCTCCAGGCAAGACTGCTGGAGTGGATTGCCATGCCGTCCTCCAGGGGATCTTCCCAACCCAGGGATCCAACCCTCCTCTCCTGTGTCTCCTGCATTGGCAGGCAGATTCTTTACCACTCACACCATCTGGGAAGCCCTCTAAAATTTGTAGGTGCTGCATAATGAACTTTAAAGAAAAAACAAACATTTTGGTATATTCCCACTTTGCAAGCCTGTTTCCTCTTTTCTTGCCTTCCTCCTGGGTCCTTCTTTCAGTCATCATACTGCCCTTCCTGTCTTCCTTTATTCTTTTTGAGCCTTGCTGAGGTGTGTGGCTGAGTTTAGGGCACAAGCTTAGGGAATGATTGATCACATCAGGCCTTCAGGGTCTGCGTGTCCAGCAGAGCTCAGCTTAAAGCCAGGCCACAAAACTACTGTGGTCTCCATGGGACAGAATTGTATTGATCACAACAGCCACTGGCATTTGTTAAATACTGTTATGAATTATGGTGGTTGGTCCATGTCTTTACAAGTTCATGCATTCGTTCTGCAGATATTTTCATTTACCTTGTACCCAGCTTTTCTAGCTTTGAGGATACTACAGAGAACAAAACAGGCAAATATACCTTCATACAGATCTCACAGATATCAAAATGTTACAGTACTATTTCATAATCTCTTACGCAATAGCAGTTTTTACAAGTGACTTCCCAGGTGGCGCAGTGATTAAGAATCCTGCCAAGGCAAGAGACGCAGGAGACACAGGTTCAATCCCTGGGTCAGAAAGATCCCCTGGAGAAGGAAATAGCAACCCACTTCGTTATCCTTGCCTGGAAAATCCCATGGAGAGAGGAGCCTGGTGGGCTGCAGTCCATGGGGTCGCAAAAGAGTGGTATATGATTGAGTGACTGAGCATGCACACGCACTAACGTCTCCTGGAAATAAAATCCCCAAAGTTTTAATGGCTGTAAGCTTTAATGGCTAAACTTTGTTCAGTATATGTATATTTTTTTTAAGAAATAGAGGCTGCAAAACTAAAGTGAAATACTTTGTTCTCTGTTTATGTTAGTGGGACAGCTTCTTTCAGGATGTGCTTTACTTTCTCTTTTCTCGCCTTCCCCCATTCCCTTGCTCCTACTTAAAAAAAAAAAAAGGCAAAAAAAGAAAAGAGAAGCATGTTTGGGTTTTCCCCACCTGGTTATGGTTAGTTCTTTATTTTAAAATCGCTTTCAAAACAGATCAGACATTACACTGTTAAAAACAATTTTCACTGTCGGCATTGAATATCATACTGCGCTTGTAGTAATAACTGATAGATATCTAGAATAATCTTCAATAGGACTGAGACTCTAAAGAACTGTCAATCACAGAGTTTAACTTTAAACACAGATGATTTGAATTCGTATTAGCAGCATGAGGAAGCCAAGAAGATGGAGTAGGGCTGCGTGGAGAAAAGATGATAGGATTACCTCTGCAGTTTGCCTTTCTTGCTGGTTGTTTGAGCCACTAAATCAAGGCAAAGTTTATGAAAAGCCTGTGGCTGGGGTCTCCAACTCTTTATTCCTGCTGAGATTTTCCTATTATAAATCTGCTGTCAGAAATAAGTGCTTTACTTGTGACTTAATTCTATGCAGGCACAAACACCTTGGTTCAACACTTAGGCCAGGCAGCCTTCGCTGTCTCCAGAGCAGCAGAGATCTCATTAATTTGAGCTGCTACAAAAGAAAAGGGGTCCACATGCTCTCCGGTCACCATTCACTTTTCTGGCAATCGCGCTGTGGATGCTGAAAGAAGACATGAACTCCAAGGCGGTCATTGGGCCAGAACCTTGAGGGCTGGCAGGGAGCGGCAGATTAGGGAGTGTAAGGGTTTGTGGATCCCAAAGTATTATCCTTCTAGAGAGAAGCAGTTGCTCTCTAAGATTTTTCATGCCACCTCTTTTTAAAAAATCTGTCATTTAAAAACATTTCTGTTACTATCATCATTAGCTAGATTTAGGCTGTCCAGTCTGGGAGCCATGTGAGGCTATTCAAATTTTAATTAAAATCAAGTACAATTTTAAATCTGGTTCCTCCATTCACACCAACCTCACTTGGGTGCCTCATTGCCACGTGGGGCTCAGGTCTACTGCCTTGAACAGCCCAAGAAAGACAGTGCTATGGTCACAGAAATCTCTGTTGGCCAGTGCCGGTGTAGAGAGCGTCTGTAGACTGTCTCTTGGTCTTTGGCCATTCAGCACGTTTATGCTGATCAGACTTAAAAGGTATAGGCAGGATGAGCTGGATACTAAAATTTCAACATGTTTTCGTCTTAGATATTCTCATTCTGTATCTTCCTGTTAAAGATTCACAGAAATTACTTTCTTGGCTGTCTTGAGTGTCTTTGAGTATCTATATATTAGCACCTTGTAACGTGTGCTTCCCAGAGGATCCAGTTTACAAGCTGTTGGCTATCAGTCTCTAATGGAGGAGGGAAAGAAACTGAGAGTATGAATTTAGACATTTTTGTATGGGTTCAGCTTTAGTGTGACATCCAGGCATTCATACTGATTATATTTTATGAAAAGATTGGTCTGACACAGAATGGAAATTTTCTAAACTGGTCCTTTACTGCACAGAGTTAAGGAGCGAAGATGTATGAAAAGTTTCACCTTTGGAAATACAGTCCACCTAGGAATTCCAGATAGGACCAGCTAAAATGAAGGGAACAAAAGCTCAATTCAGAGTAAAAAAAAATATATATATATTCAATGTATAATTATTTGGCATGACTGTGAACATAATCTACGGTAGTTTCCTCATTCACTCTTCAATGTGTATTAAGGATGTTAGTTCTCAGTGCTCTTTTCTGTAAATTTTGGCTCCATTTTTCATATAACCTTGTCTATCTCTGGGAGCTTTGGCCAGAGTAAGGGGAATGAGTACCTGTTATTGAGGGTACTGTGGTGCTTGTTTATTGCACTTGGCCAACTTGGGAAGATTTGTGCTTTAGCTAGTAACAGTCACTACTCTTTGAAAAGTGTTACAGTGTTTGATTGCAAGCTGGGATACATGGCTGTATCTCAGCACAGTGGAGACATTTCTGTATGATGAGAGCTGATACCTTATAACAGGAGAATTCTTAGCCTTGTCCCAGTTCCATCCCTGGGTGCCTGGTCACATTTCATTGCACTCAGAGCAAGTACCAGCGTCCACATGCCTCACGCATATTGAGTTCCTCAGTAAATAACATATAGTATTAAGTGCTTATTTGCTAGCTTCTCTGACTAAAGTCTGAGCTTTTCAAGGAAAAGAGCTATATTTAGCCACCTTTATCTTCTTTGACTTGCGTAGTAGATGCTCAATAAGAGTAGGCATTTAATTGGCTATTGGGACTCCAAGATTCTACTAAAACACACTTATTTAGTGACCAAGTCAGTCCTCTGGTTCACTCAGAAAGTTAAAGTGTTAGTCGCTCAATTGTGTCTGACTCTTTGTGACGTCATGGATTGTAGCCCGCCAGCTCCTCTGTCCATGGAATTCCTCAGGCAAAACTACTGGAGTGGGTTGTCCTGCCCTCCTCCGGAGGATCTTCCCAACCCAGGGATCAAAGCCAGGTGTCCTGCATTGCAGGCAGATTCTTTACCATCTGAGCCACAGATGATACCAAATTACTAAGCTTTACATTTGCTTCATCTTGTTCTGTAGTCCTAAATGTGTTGAGTTTAAGCTCCATCTAGGTCACTGACTTGTTACATAATCAGAAAACCCTTATTGTGGGTTATTATTATTCCTTCCTGGAGGAGGGCATGGCAACCCACTCCAGTATTCTTGCCTGGACAATACCATGGACAGAGGGGCCTGGTGGGCTATGGTCCATCAGGTCACAAAGAGTTGGACATGACTGAAGTGATTGTGGGGGGAAAAAAAGAAAATGTTACTCATTCAGTCATGTCTGACTCTTTGTGACCCCACCGACTGTAGTCCGCCAGGCCCCTCTGTCCATGGGATTCTCTAGGCAAGAATACTGGAGTGGGTTGCCATTCCCTTCTCCAGGGGATCTTCCCCACCCAGAGATCAAACCAAGTCTCCTGCATCTCCTGCATCGTGGGCGAATTCTTTACTGTCTGAGCCACCAGGAAGTCATTCATTAACTTTAAAATGATAATACAGGTTTGCATTAGAGGCAATATAATGAACAAACTATTGTAAATACTATGAGAAAAGGTTAAAACATTTCTTACATGAAATGCTGACCACCAGAAGTTAGCCAGTATTCATTAGTCCTTTTTGTAGAACTTTCGTATGTCAGAGGAAGTTGGGAGTTGCTGCTTAGATTTTCAGAATTGGTGGCATCTTCCTAAAGCCTTGCTCCTGTAGTGTGAATCTCAGGGCAGTCTGTTTGCCCTACCCCCACCCTTTATTTCTTTGTTGTACGAAAATGCCCCTAAAATCAGTACTCCTTCCCAAATGAATAAATTATTAAGCTGCTTATTGCCTGGTGCTGCTTTACTCATTGCTTTGGGATTTTAGAGTTTTTCATCAGAAGCTCCCACCCTTGGGAGTTCAGGTCTCATCTGGGAGTTCTTGAGTAGGGACCCCGTCAACCCAAGGAAGGAAGGGCTGGAACCCTGCAAACCTGTAGGTCTTCTCTCTGCCCACTAGCTTGAACAAGCTACAGGTGTCAGAGTGGGGAAATGACTCTTGCAATCTGAAGCTTTCATCTGGGTGCCACAGTCAGGAGGTGGAGGCTCATTTTGAGAAACAAAATGTTTTTGCTGATCATGGGATTTGCAGGAAAGGATACTCATAGGAGTAGGCTCTGAAAGAAGTGACATTCTCCTCAAAAGGGTACAGCTCATCCTTCTGGCCTTGGTGTTTAAGCCATGTTCATACCCGCATCAAAGATCGCTACTCATGAGAGCTTCTACCAGGAGAAAGAAGTATAGGCTGAGTGTGTTAACCCACTTCATCACAACTGTGGCTGGATATCTTCAAAGAGAGAGTGGATCTGGATACCATAAACCAGAGTTTTTCAGCCTGGACACCACTGGCATTTTGGATGGATTTAGTCTTGGCTGTGGGAGGCTGTCCTATGCATTGTGGGATGTTTAGGCCAGGGCCTCTGTTCAGTGGGTTCCAGTAGCAACTGCCGTCAGATGTGACAACAGCCAAAAACATCTCCAGACATCGTCAAATGTCCCCGGGGGCGGGGGGTGGGGGGCAAAGTCACCCTGGATTCAGAACCACTGCCATATAGAGGATTCCTTATGTGTTGCCATTAATTAGTAATATCCAGTCACTTTTCAAGGAGTCTCTGGGAAAATGATTAAGGAATGTATACATTATGTCATAACCAGAAAGTTTACATAAGCACTCACTTGTACGAGACACAGCTGAGTTCTAACCAAAGCAAGCAAACTCTTTTCTCTAGACATAAGTTTTCTAAGGTGATCAAATAACAAGTCTTCCTTTGTAGAGAATCTGAAGATAAATCATATTCAAAATGCATGAGTAGAAATTAATATTGACTCTGTCCTAAGATGTATCCTCAAGAACTTGTCTGTTAATTCAACATATAGAAATCTGTATTGGGGATCTATAGTGTGCCAGGCGTTTGACCAAGCATGGGCAATCAGAGACAAATAAAACGTGATTACCCTCCTTTAGGAGTTTAGAGCATAGTTGAGGCAGATATACAATCCTCAGTTACAAATAATACATGGCTAAGTTGCTCTACACAGAAGCAGCAGCTACATCAGAGAGTTATTCTAGAGGAGGTGAAGTTGAAGCTGTGTTTTGAAGGTGAATAGGAGTTAACTGGAAGAAGAAGTGAGCAAGGACACCCTCGCAGAAGGAGCGATGCCTGTGAAGATTCAGAGGGATGAAGCCACACAGTGGGGAGACCTGTGAGAGGCTCTGCATGCCTGAGCAAGGGGATCCCATGGGGTAGTGATACAAGATGAAGTGAGAGAGTCCAAACCACATCCTGCGGGACTGGGGGTGCTGAACTTGAAGCCACGGTTGAAGATGCACCAGCAGAACTTTTAGCAGGGCTGGGATTGTTAGGAGGCAGCAAGAGTAATTTGGGAGAAAATTAATTGGGACTGAAATCAAGGCATGGCAGTGAGGTAAGGGGGAGGAGGAGCTAGGGGATCTTTTGGAGATTAAGAAGGTCAAATCTATCAACTGATTGGAGATAGGAGCTTGACATAGAAGTCACATTTCTGATGGAGTCCATGCTTCCAGCTGAGCTGACTCAGTGGCTTGTTCTCAATCCCAAAGATAAGAGAATCCAAGAAGATGGTAAATGTGAAGGAGAGAACCATGAGACTGCATGATGGGGTGGAACATTCCTTGAGTTCTGAAATGAAATTCAACCTGGTTTACATCCCAGTTGTTATGTACCAGCTGCATCAACTTGCTCCAACTCACTTAACTTCTCTAGCCTTGGCTTCCTCCCATGTTAAAGGAGGGCTAATAATAATACTTACTTGGTAGGTTACTATAAGGTTGAAGTAAGATGACTGTTAGGGAGAACCATGCCTAGCACTTTTATTAAGTGTCCATTAACATTAGCGACAATGTGAAGAGTGTCCCCTGGGAGTTCTGCAGCCTAGCATCCCAGGGTGCATCCCATCCCATCCTAGCATCCCATCCTAGCATCCCAGGGTCCAGGCAGCCTGACAGAGCTTGTACTCTTCACCATTCCTATATTCTGTCCTGTGGGACTAGTGCACGTAGATGTAATGGTTGGAATACAGCCTGCACGAGAGTAGTGGTGAGGTATAAAGGTGGTAAACTACTCAAGGGTTAATTCACAAGAGACTGTATACACCAGACTAGGGAATTTGGCATTTCTCTGTGTGAGAAATGAGGAAATACTGAGGTTTTAAGCAAGGAGATGTTATGTGTCAGGATTCACATTCCATAATGACTTCAACAGCCAGCAGCGTTGAAGGGCTGAAGTAATGCCATGGCGGGGCTGTTGCAGGGGGGGTGGGGGGGTGGTAGAAATGTTCCATCAGCCTTCCTTGTTCCTGTTTCCCTCCTAAACAAACCGCATAGAAAACTGCCAACTTGATTGACTTGCTTCAGTGCAAAGGGGAATTAAACAGTGATAGCAACAGCAGCAACTTGAGGCGTTACAAGCATGTTAGCTTGGAGCAAAACTATCCTTTTTCTTAGTTTTTCCTCTGGCGACAGATAACGTGGGGCCAGAAGGTTTCACTTTGCCATAAAAGACCAACACTCGACACCACAAAGCAAGTGGAAGTGCCTTTGCAAATCGATAGGCGCAGCCAAGCCTGTGGGACCACAGTCGGCCCCAATCCAGATCCTAAACCCCATTCAGCATCGTCTAGACCTGTCTGAATGATTTGGTCTAATTAGCCTGTCCCCTAAAGAATCTTTGGATTTTAATGGTGTGCCTGCAGACTGCCCTCTGCCAAGCGTGGGCTCTAGGAGTAAGGGTTTGATGGCCCACGTTGGATTGGCCAGAAGCCACAGGCTGCTTTGATGACTTTGTAGAATTCATGAAATCATTCTGAAAGAAAACTTGCGATTAGAGGAGGGGGGTAAATCCGTGATGTGGCCATCTTGACAGGTGAACCTCGCTGAGAGCAGGTCAGATAGTCCACTGCCAAAACACGTTGCTTTTTCAAGTCTGATTGGAACTGGGCTTTTCTCTGTCTCTGGGACAGTCTTGCAGCCGCAGCATGAGATGCGGGGGGAGCACAGGAGGGACAGCTGTCAGATCTGAGTTCTAACCGGAGCTCTGCCGCTAGCTGACCGGGAGAACCTGGAGAGACTTCAGCTACATGGACGGCCATAGCTCACCCATTGGATGAAAAGGCTAACCTAGATCATTAGGAGGGAGGAGAAAGAAGAGGAGGAGGAGGAAGAGGTAGAGGAGGAAAAGAAGAAAATCCCACTTACCTGGTTTTTTAGCTCCTTTTCTGAGCATCATGCCGTGTGGTTTACCCATATCACCCTTAAATCTCACAATGTTCCCACAGCTGTCTTTATGCATCTTTGCAGCTGTATGCGTTTATGAGTCTGAGTTTATGTGAAAGCTCTAGGAATGAAATGGAATGGCAGAAGATGGAGGCAAAAATAGGAGGTGATATTTTAAAACCTTGAGGCCACCTCAGCAGTGTCCAAGGACAGGAGTAGGGATTGTCATGTGTAGTGGAAAAAATGGATTTCACTGGAATACCATGCTGAAATCATGGCAGTTATGATTTTGGTTTTTTCTCCTTGGTTGGTCCACCAAACGACTGGATTAAAGCTAGGGCTGAAGCTGAAGCAGGTGCATTGCATGGCTCCCATCTAATACTTAAATTTAATTCTTTCCCTGTTCTCTCTGCTCCAACAAAACTCACAGCCTTAACTCAGCTTCCAGGCTGTCTATCACACAGTGTCCAGCCTCACCATCATTCTCATTACTTGCTCCCATCTCACATGGCTCTTCTTCCCTTACTCTTGAATGCGTGCTCATCATCTCTTGACTTTACACCATCCTTCATCCTGTACCTGGACTGACTTAACACCCAAGAGAGGAGTTGCTTTTATGGGCCAGACACCGGACAGAGAGCTGAGAGTACAAAGAGAGTGTAATGTAATGCCCCCACGGTTTTTGTTTTCTTTTGTCAGTTGCCCATCGTATCTGACTCTTTGCAACCCCATGGACTTGTGCCCTTAAAGAGGGAAATGTAGGTTGCAGTGGGAGCCCAGAACACCTAAGCTAAATAATACAGATGCTAACACTCTCTTCCCTGTCCATCATACTCTCACCTGTCCTTCAAAGCCAAGCTCATGCCTGCAGTAAGCCCTGACTCAGTCTAAATGCTTAATGGTCCATAGCTTACATGCACACTCTCTTGTCAACAATACTTAGAACTTTGATAGCTTGAACCCTTATTTTGTGATCTGTTGTTTGAACTTGTTGTTTAGTCACTCAGTCATTCTGACTCTTCTGCGACCTCATGGACTGCAGCCCACCAGGTTCCTCTGTCCATGGGTTTTTCCAGGCAAGATTACTGGAGTGGGTTGCCGTTTACTTTCTCCAGGGGATCTTCCCAATCCAGGGATTGAACCCACGTCTCCTGCATTGGCAGGTGGATTCTTTCTTTTTCTGCTGAGCCACCAGGGAAGCCCCATTGTTTGAACTCCTCTCCCGCAAATTCTGCCACAACCCAACAATAGTTGTCTCTGTGGATCTTCTCAGTCCTTTGTTTCTGTGATGAGAATGTCTCCCTTTTCTCTTACATAACCTTCTTCCTACTTTACACGTTTTTGTGGCCGAGTGGGCCAATGGGCGTCGAAAAGCTGTAATTATTACTACAAATTATCCTGCCTTAATAACTAACACTTAATGGCATTTTATCAGTGGCAAAGCATCTCTGTCTTTATTATATTGTTGTTTCAGACAACAACTTTGTTATGTAAGTAGCACAGAAATTAGGATCCCTGCTTTAGGGATGAGAAAATAAATCTTCAAGGACCTAACCTATCTATCTCATTTTTCAGTGTTTAGTTACGTCCGACTCTGCAACCCCATGGGTGGTAGCCTGCCAGGCTCTTCTGTCTATGGGATTTTGCAGGCAAGCTTCTGGAGTGGGTTGCTATTTCCTCCTCCAAGGAAGCTTCCCGACCCGGTGATCGAACTTGTGTCTCTTGCATCTTCTGCATTGGGAGGCAGGTTTACCACAAGTGCCATATTATGTAACGAATGGTTGTGAATAAGACCATGTTTTCCCTATGCTGTCTCTGGGGGAAAAAAGTAGGTAATTTACATGCTGCAAATTTTCTGATGGGAAACTGTTCTTTTGAGTCATGGCACTGCTAAGTACCCAGGGATCCTTAAAAAGTCCTTTTGACATGAGTTAAAGCAACGAGGATTCACAATGCTTCTTCTCAACAGAGCTGTGTGAATCAAATAGCAAATGTGTGTGACCCTACTTAGCTCGGTATTTATCCTGGTGTTTAAGGTTTTTCCACTACTTCCTCTGCTGAACTGCCTGCCACTGCCATCTTTCCATTGTTCTGTACTCATCCATGTCCTCTCCTCTCCTTGGAATGATACTCTGCATTCCCATCTCTGCGTCCCTCTGAAGATCCCACCACTCCTCAAGACCCAACTGAAAATAAACTCCTTGAAAAAAATCTGCCTCCCTTCCCTCTTCCCTATTCATACTCTCCCTTAAGAAGTTAATATTACCCCTTGGGGATTCCCTAGACCAGATATCCAAGCATTCTGCCTTCTAATATAGGTTTTTACATACAGTTGCCATTTCTCTGCCCAGATGCCAAGCTCTTGAGTTTAAGCATCTCTGTTGATTCATTTCTGTGGCCCATACAATGGAGCCAGTGCGTTGCGCATGGTAGTTTCTCAAGAACATGTGTCCAAGGAGTAGAAGCTTGGTATTTAAAGGGGACAACTAGGTTGGGTACAGATACCCAGCTGAAACTGAAATAGCTGAGACCAGGCAAAAGGGAAAAAAATCAGGACTGCATACTGTCACCACTGGACTCTAGCTCCATTTGGGACAATAGTGGTTACTGTTTTTGTTGTCACAATTTCATTCTCACACTCACATGGAGCCTTTGAAGTGAAATCTCTCCTGGTACCACTGAGGTGGTTCTGTTTGAAGGGATATTCGGTAGAAAGTTATGAAGTCTCTGGTGAAACACTGCTCAGTTCAGTCTCTAGAGATTCAGATTCTTTTGACCAACGTGATGTTTCAACAGCTTGAAAAATGAAGGAATGAACCATGTCTGTCTAGACTGACCAGAAAGTAAAAACAAGGGGGCACTTTGAAATCTGTGAATCTGACCACAACTGAGAGCTGTACTTGGTCCAAGTAACTGGAAAAATCAGTTTCTTGGATTAGACAAATGCTTCCCTTAAGACTCTCAAACTGCTTGCTTTCTTCTTTCATAATTAATAGAAAATTATTACATTGACAGACAAGGGACTTCATATTTGAGCCAGTGGGAAAACTTGACGTTGAAACCAGGGGAAATGATTTAGCCCCAAATAGAGTTGTTAATGCCAGGATAAAAGCAAACAAATGTGCTAATGATCTTCCCTGAGAATTGGACCGTGATGAATTTTGATGTATTTCCAGATGGAAAATAGATCAGTTCTCTCTGGGCTGGGGGTAGACACCAGAAAGAGAAAATGCTGAAATGGAAGTTCAGCAGAAAGCACTCATTTTCATTTTCTGGAGAATCAAAGTGCTAAAGAGATAGAAAATTCTCATTTGAAGGAACCAGACCTGTGGAGTTGTAAGCATCCAGGGCAAGGTCAAGGATGTGAGTCCCAGATTTCTATAGCAGAAACTGCCATCATTCTGGGGGTTAAGGAATCACATGTGTGTTGGTTGCAAGATGCAAGGCTGCCTTGCTGTCCTTTTGTGAGTTCAGTCATCTTATCATCCAACAAGTATTTATGGCCCGCCTGCCACATACCCTGCTATTTTCCAGGTGATTTGGGTAGAGCAGAAGAGAGACAGTCACTGATGCTGTAGAATTTCCATTCTCAGTGGTAGGAGGCAGACCATACGTACATACATACATACATGCATGCATGTATTAAATCAGATAGTTATCAGTGCTATGAAGTATATGTTGGAGAAGGGAATGGCTCCCCACTGTGTTATTCTTGTCTGGAGAATCCCATGGGCAGAGGAGCCTGGAGGGCTGCAGTCCATGGGGTCACAAAAGAGTCGGACTTGACTGAGCAGTTCTCACTAACGCTAATGAAGTATATGGATGGCTGAGTCACTTTGCAGTGTATCTGAAACTATCACAAAACTGTTCATAGGCTATCCTCCAATATAAAATAAAAAGTTTTTGAAAAAATCAAGTACCATGTGCCAGTACGGAATGTACAGAGGCATGAGGCATGAGGTATAGGTTGCATAGGGAAGATCTCACAGATGAGCTGACATTTGAACAGGGCCTCTTAAAAAAGTCGTGAGAAAGACACATGACTATTTGGATAATGGGTATTCCAGGCAGAGGAATGGAATAAGTCATGAGACGTGAGAGTTCTTGACAAGATGAAGAAAAGCTAAGTAACTAGCTCAGTTGAAGCAGGGTTGGGAAAGGGCAGAGGAACCCACGCGGCAAGAGATGGAGCAGGGTGCATCCTATAACCGTGGCCTCGTGCTGGAGGGCACGAGATGGTTCAAGTAGCCCTCCGGGAAGTAGGTGAGAATGCTTCTGAAACTGTAGGCAGATTGTGAAGCAACTACTGACTGTGCTAAAACTATACTGAAGCCGCGCTCGGCGCAGGAAGCTGGGGTCTGCTGGGGGCGGGGGGGGGGTAGCGATTTCATTTTCAACTCGTTCCAACACAGCTTTGCTCCTTCCACGACCTTGTGTCTCCACTGGCTATGCTTGTTCTTACCTCCAGACCCGTTGAGACATCTCCGTTCTTCCTGCTTAGTTCAGGGAGCTGGGAGACAGCGTGGACACATGAAGCAGAGTGGAATTTGGTGCCTCAAAAACTTGGGTTCAGAAACCTGCCTTATAATTTAGTAGCTGTCTGACTTTGAGCAACTTATTTAACTTCGCTGTATCTTAGTTTCCTCAGCAATAGTAATAAAAATGTTCTTTATCTTAAGCCTTGAAAGAATCATCATTAACCAAGGAGAGCAACTCTGTAACCAGTGGATGAGAAAACTGAGGTACAAGGGGTTCAGTAAGTGGCCCATGGTTACTACTAGATGATAGAATCAGAACTTGAACTTGAGCGGCATGGCAACAGGACTCAGGCACTTAACCTCATACTACTTTGCAGCTCATGTCCTTGCTAAAAGAGATCATGTACAGAAACTACAGAGTAACTACAAAGAGTACAGAGCACTTAGTCAGTAGTTACTAGTTCCTGATCATTCATGCTTTTCTGGTTGCCAGTGACAGAGAAACCACCCCCAAATTACTGAAGCTGAAAGAACATTTGCTTGCTGTTAACAAATATAAGTCGTTGCTGACTTCAGTTACTACTCAATTTAGCTTTCAAACTGTTAGTTACCACTCTTGGCCATGTTCTTTCTTTATTGATTCTTTTTCAAGTTCCATATAGGGAGCCAGAACAGCTTTGGTTCCATGTTGGACATGACACCCAATCCAGTGAAGGAGAGGCATCCACTTCTCTGGTGATTAGAGCAACCACGTGTCCTGCTTTGGCGAGAGCAGTCACATAGTCCAGTGTAATGGAGGAGCCCGCTGTCCTGTGGCAGGGGTGACCACACATCCTGCATTGTCCAGACTCCTCATCCGTATCTGCCATATCTCCCTTCACCATGTCATGCTTAAACATTAATTGCACCCCCATTTCCTCTGAGAAGTACCCCAATTTGAACAGTAGGTTTTATGGAAACTCTACTGATAGTCCAGAGAGAAATACAGAGCTTTCATGTCATTGGTCACTGCTTCAGATACAACATTTCCCCTTGAATCTTAAGAAGGATTTGCTTAGCTGAGAGTAGGGAGGGATGGGTTCGCCTAGGAAGAACAGAAAGGCTGTTGGTCAAAGACATGACGTGGTGGATTCTGGGTGGTCAAAGTCAAAAATATCCATCACAGGTCCCTTTTCTTCCTTTACAAAGTTTGGTATGATTTAGTAGCAAGTTGAGGGAGTTTAGGGGTTGCAAAACATGAGTTTGAATGTTGGCTCTGTTCTTTCTCTAGTGCTGGTCTTATTGATCATCTTCCTTTCTAAACCTCATGTGTAGCAGGGGTCCCCAACCTCTGGGATCTAATGCCTAATGATCTGTTATTATTGCTATTATGTAATTATAATAGAAATAAGGTGCATAATAAATGTAATGCTCTTGAATCATGCTTAAACCATCCCCCACCTCAGTTTGTGGAAAAATTGCTTTCCATGAAACCAGTCCCAAGTGCCAAAAAGGTTAGAAACCGCTGGGTTAGAGAGAACGATTATGTCTGCCTTGGTGAGTTGTTGGGAGGATTAAACAGGCTAATGAAATAAAACCTTTACCACAAAGCTTAACATATATGATCCAGTAAATGGATAACTGTTGTTTTTCCGTGATGCCTGGCACACATCTGAGCACACATCAGGTGGTGAGCAAATACCGAGTGACCAGGGCACAAAATGAGACAGAGGATCGGGAACCTCAGCATGAGCATAGCGAGGCTCTGGGTGAGTTCAGGGAAGAGATGCTGGCAATGATGACAAGACCTAGTGATCAAGGAAAGGAACCTTAACATTGGAAACGGAGCGAAGAGTTTTGTGATCCAGCTAAAACACTGGAGAAACCACTGAGAAAATGTGCTTTTCAGAACCCCGGGGGGAATGACATTCTTAACTTTTAAAATAGTCAAGAATATTTTCTTAACACCCATGTTGGGGCAAATAAATGTGAATAGTTAATGTATCCTAGTCCCAAGAAGTTCAGAATTTTGGATGGAGAAGAAAGCCCAGAAACGCACAGAAATGTGCTCTACTTAAAATAGTACATAGAATTTGTCGTTGTTCAGTAGCTAAGTCTCTTTATGACCCCATGGACTGAAGCATACCAGGCTCCCCTGTCCTTCACTATCTCCTGGAGTTTGTTCAGATTCATGTCTATTGAGTCGGTGATGCCATCCAACCATCTCATCCTCTGCCTTCCCCTTCTCCTCCTGCCCTCAATCTTTCCCAGCCATCAGGGTCTTTTCTAATGAGTTGCCTCCTCATGTCAGGTGGCCAAATATTAAAGCTTCAGCTTCAGCATCAGTCCTTCCAATGAATATTCAGAGTTGATTTCCTGAATAAAATAGAGAATGATACATGTCCTACTTTGAAACATGATAGTTCTTTGACTGGATACAGAAAATTGTTTAGACAGTCTCAACTCAAGTGCTGTGAAGGGTTAAATGAGGAAGATATCCCTTCTAACAAGGGTGAACAGGAAGGATTGGGGGAGCTGGGGGTCATGTGAATCAGATCTTGAAGTATAGCTGGATTTTACATGCAAGAAGATAAAAGGTATTCAAAGCCATGAACCTTCCAGGCGAAACCTGCCCTTGTGTTTTGCTTCTACTACCTAGAATGCTTTCCCCAGCAACCCACAGAGTTTGTTCCTTGAGTCTTCTTATCAAATCCCACCTCTCAGTAAGACCCTTCCTAGCTACCTATGTGCAAAATTGTGATACTCACCACTTGGCCTGTATTGCTGGTCTCTTTAGAGCTCGCAACTCGCTAACCTACGTTATGCTTTCCTTGTTTATTTTCTGTCCCTGCCACTGGAATGCAAGCTTGATGAGGGCAGGATGTCTCATCTGTTCTGCTCACTGCGGTATCTCTGGCGCCTGAGATAGTGCCTGTCACATATTAGGTGCTCATATTTTACAAGAAGGAAGGGAGGGAGAGTGTCTGGCTGGGGGAGTCATGGGAACTGAAGGACAGATGGACTGTGGTGGTTTGTGTAGTGTTGCAGTGTCAGTGACAGAAGTGTGTGTGTGGATGGGGTGAGAGTCTTACCTAGAAGACTTGGAGATGAGGCCAAGGAATCCAACTTGTATTCTGCTTGGCACAGGAACTCTCAAGAGTTGGTAGTAAGGGCAGGCATTGGGAGCAGCTAGAGTTAAGAATGCCAGCTAGGAGACCCTGACGGTAAGCCACATGGTGGCCTTTACCGAAGAGAAGGAGGTAGAAAAGTAGAGAGGACAGAGGGAGCTGTGCAAGTGAAGGGGATACAAAGAGGAGGAATTCACGATTTGATCCTGTTAACAAAAAGATTGCAAAAACAGACTCACAGACATAGAGAACAGACTTGTGGTTGCCAGGGGGGTGCAGAGGGGTCAGGGAGGGATGAACTGTGAGTTTGGGGTTAGTAGGTACAAGCAATTACATATAAAATGGATGGAGAGCAACTTCCTCCTGCAGCACATGGAACTATATTCAATGTCCTGGGATAAACCAGAATGGAAAAGAATATGAAAAAGAATGTATGTATATGTGCAACTGAGTCACTTCACTTTGCTATACAGCAGAAATTAACTCAACATTGGAAATCAACTATACTTCAATTAAAAAAAAAAAAACAAACACCCCCCTCCCCCACCAAAAAAACGACAAAAACAAGATGAATGCTAGAGAACATGATGACATCTGCATGCAGGGATGGACCTGACAACTGCTCTGACAGGAAATGTCAGACTTGACAAGCTTAAAGATGGAAGGTACCATTTTTTCCTTACAGTTTCTTTACAAGCAAAATAATGTTTCTAAATGGCATCTATGTATTTTACTCTGTCTTCACTAGTTAACACAGTAGCCATTTTAATGCCTGGAGGCCTTGGGGTCTACTTTTTCTGGGACATATCTGTGGTTGCTGCTTAAAGTTAGGTATGATGACATTTCTGTCCTTGCAGCCTCAGTTTTCTTTTCTACAAGCCATGCTGCTGTTAAGAGGAAGCACAGGTTTGCACCATAGAAGAAGTGATGGAGGAATCAAAGGGAAGGGTATGGGATTGTCCAAAATCAAAAGTGGGCTGCAAAAGGGCTTTAAGTCTGGAAAAGAAAGCTAGGCGTCCCTTCTCCCCTTCCAAGAAGCCGAGACTTGCATTTTCAAGTGTTTTGAATTATTGCCCAGAGTGTGTGTGTGTCTGTGTGCATGCGCGGCGCGCACACCCCTATACAAATAAAACTGCCAAGAATAGACATAGAGCCTGTGCTCGGACGCGTCAAGGAGGCTCTGCTCACACAGAGTACAATGACAGTGCTCTTTCTGGAGTTGTGCAATGAATGCTTCTGCTACCAAGACTCCAGAACAGAGGACTGTTTTGAGGGGTGGCTGGGCTCTTTCAAAATCTCTCTCCCTTCCAGATCCTGCAAGAACTGCACTTTGCCATTAGAGATTAATTCACTGGGGTGACCATTCTCTAGTCTGTTAGTATGAATTAGCTCATCCAGTTGATCATGGCTGAAGACCCCATGACTTCCAGTGGAAACGTAGGAGATGGGGGCCTGAAAAGCATAAAAGAATCAAGAGAGGAAAGATGGGGGTGGTTTCTGGCAACAAATTGCATGTACAGATGAGTCAAGGACTCTTCTGTTCTGAGCAGTGCTGGAGAACTCAATCGAAGTTAGCTAGTCATAGGCCTTCGACACTGAGCTCGTCTAGGAAATAGGAAGCCACTGATGGTTTTTAAAGAGGAAAATGTATGGAAATAGAGATCAATCAAGTTCTCCCAGCCCCAAACATCAAAAGCTGAGGTTATCCCTGGGCTCCTGCCTCGACATCTCCAGAAGGGAAGTCTCCTCCTGGTCTCTGACCTTGTATGCAAGCTGACTAATCCATGGCCACTCAATTCGGCCCATATTTGCCACACACATTTCATGTATCAGCCCAGTTACAGGTTTCAGAAACAGCTGCTAAAAAGTACTCTTCTCTGGCTTCCTCTCTCGCTTTAAATATTTTCCTTCATTTCCTCCCATTTGCAAGGCCTTGTGTGACATTCCATCAGGAAGTAAACTTTCCAAGTACTGTCATGTTAGAGCCTTAGGAGAGAACTGATGTGGCCTAGAGTGTTAACAGGAGTGCTCTGTATGATGAGAAATGTATGTTTTCTTTCCTCTGGCCAGATTTTTCTAGACCAGAAAGCGAAGGTTTTTTAAATATTAGCATGTAGTATATTTAACAAAGTGCTTACTGAAAATCCCACAAAATATGTCTTTGCTGCATATTTTGAAAGCACCGAGGCGCTCACCTTGGTTTGTGTAAGCATTCAGCGGTGCGTGTTATACTTTATTTTGGCTGCCGTGATACGTATCAGGAGGTGGCTCTCTTTGGACTCCCGGTGAAGTTGGCAAACCATCCACAAAGCTGGTCCAAGGATAGGGTGACTTGAGTGAGTTCTGTACGAGAGCCCTCGCTGTCTGCTATGCAAACACATGTCTGCATTCACAGTTCAGTTCATCACGCCTACTGGCGGTCAACCATCCCCAGCCAAGTTCTCATCATCTGCTGCTTGGATTAGGGCTATAGCTTACCTTCTGACTGTCTCCCTCATTCCAGGCTCTCCCACTCCCTTCCAGCTCCATACTGCCTCTGTATTCTTAAATAAAATTAGACCTTGTCTCTTGCATTTTTAAATGCCTCCAGATTCTCTGCAGGGTTGGGTGGCAGCAGCAATTTTCATCAAGGGTCAGGCCACCCCTTAGGTGTATCAGAATATGCATAAAGAGCTGGCCAAGAAGGAGAGGAGTGAGGTTTCAAAAGCCATATTTGGCATTTCCAGTGTCTTGTATTCCTTTTGAAATTTTAAATAATACATTTGGGTTAAATGAGATGTATATTTATTCACATGGAGAAGGAAATGGCAACCCACTCCATTATTCTTGCCTGGGAAATCCCATGGACAGAGGAGCCTGGTGGACTATAGTCCATGGGGTCAGAGGAGTTGGACATGACTCAGCGATGAAACAACAACAGATGTTTATTCAAAAGGGGGTTACTGATCTCCAGAAAGAAGTCCAAACTTGTTCTGTTATTTAAGGAGCTATAGGATGTTCATACTGCCTTTCTAGAACCATCACCCATCTTGCTTTTGCTAGTGTTTGTACTTGACATTGATGGTACTATCAAGAGTAGGTCTTTGAGGGACTTTTCTTCTAGTTGTGGTGATAAATGCAGAACCTAATTTCAAGTGGTTTCTTGGCTGTGTTATCATGGAGATCCAAGGGAGAACAATGGAAGGTGTCCATAGATCTGCCTGGGAAGAGGTGTTGCAAGCTTCGGAGTTGCATCATGAAGAATTAGTAATAATCACCTCCTGGACACTGGAGGAAAGACCAAGACTGGTAGAAAGAAAAAAATGTGTAGTGCTTTTCAGGCGTGTACCTACTGGAGTTTTCAGTGATTGTGCATTGTTCAGAGTGCAGGTTGAGGCAGAAGAGATAAGAAGCTCTGGGGTTTTATGCTGCAATTTATAGGGAACTATAGAATATTTTTGGTGGGGAAAGGATACATAGATGTATTTTTTTAAAAATAAAAATGAAACTACTAGAAACACAGAGCAAGACTTGTAGTTTTAGAGAGACCAGTCAAAATACTACTATAATACTCCCAGTGAGAGATGGTAATGGCCTGGATCAGGGCAGTGCAGAAAAGACAGAGGCGGATTTAAGACAGATTTTGGAGGAAGGATTGAACAAATGTAGAGACCCCTTGTTATAACCTCTGATGGAAGAGTTAAAGTTAGTACTGTGATATCTAATTGTGAACCCATATGTGAAAGGTGTGCAGTTGGTGGGGGAAATGGAGAATGTAGTCAAAGGAGCTCTCAGCAGAGGGTGGGGGGTTCTGCTTTGAATATGTGGAGTGTGAACTCACTGGGGGACATTCGCGTTGAAATGTACAACGCAGAATCTGGAGCCTAGAGGGGAAATCTTGGCAGGAGATACCTATTCATGAGTGATGATGGAAGTGAAACGTGAAATGTTAGTTGCTTAGTCCTGTCTGACTCTTTCTGACTCCATGGATTGTATCCCACCAGCCTCCTCTGCCTGTGGGATTCTCCAGGCAGGAATACTGGAGTGGGTTGTCTTGTCCTCCTCCAGGGGATCTTCCTAACCTAGGAATTGAACCCAGGTCTCCTGCATTGCAGGCTGATTCTTTACCGTCTGAGCCACCAGTAAAGACAAATGTAAATATTATCCAGAGTGACATCTGACATGAGAAAAGATGAGGCCAAAGACAGAACTGCAAAGAATATCTTCATTAAGGTGAATTATTTTTATAAATTTTAATTTGAGAGATTAACTCGATTTTTCTATAGAACATGTAAAATATGTTATAAGAAGAATCCCTATCTGAAATAGCTATACATAGAATTGTATAAAAGTGGCCAGGGCATTTGATATTAAGTTAAGGGCAATACATCTAAAACACGCAAAAAACAGGGACTTCCCTGGTGGTCCAGTGGTTAACCCCCATGCTTCCACTGCAGGGGGCATGGGTTCAATTCCTGGTCAGGGAACTAAGATCCTGCATGCCCTGTGATGTGGCCAAAAAAAAAAGAAAAAGAAGTAAAACACACAAAAAATAAACAAATGAAAAAAGGCCTTTTTTATCTATCCAAGTCTTTTCACCAACACTAACATGGTGGTGAGTTTGATTTAGAATTGACTCTGTGTTCTTGCCATCATCTCTTTTATCTTCTGGAAGCTAGTATTCTGTTCATTTCTAAGCCACTAATTATTTGATCAATTCCAACATTCACAGTTTTTCACATTAGAATTGATGCTGTATTACAGTTTAATTAGCAGCGATCAATTTTCTTAGCAGTACGTGACTTTGGCCTGTTCAATTTGAAGCCCTTCGGTAATTGCTTTCTGCTTCCTCCTTTCGGCAGCAGCAGAGTGCCCTTTGGGGTCAAGAAGGATGGAGTGAAATGGCCCACCTTGCTCCCTCCCATCTGTCTCCCCCTGACCAGACTTAGCCGTCTTCCATGAAGCCACAGACCCCTCGTGAAAAGCCAGGAGCAGGGCATCAAGGACTCAGGGCAGGCCCTCAGACTCTCTTATCCTGGGGTTTTGCAGGTCCTGAGAGGCTGGGGAAAGAAAGGACCCACTGACCTCATAAAACACAAGCCCTTCTCTTCACAGAGGGCCGCCCCGTGTCACTCGGGGTTCTGGCTGCAAGCAGCAGGCACTGAATCCAGGGGGATTTATTGGAAGGAAATCTGGTGCTGACATCACCTCTAATAAGATTTATTGGAAGGAAATCTGGTGCTCACAGAATCAACAGGAGGCAAAGGAGCAGGCTTGGGAAAGGGCAAGACCAAGGGAACCCAGAGCGTGGGTCTCTGGAGCAGTCTGGCCAGGATGTCAGACTTGGCGGCGTGTTGACCCTCATTATCCTCTGTGTCCTCTTGGCTCTGCCTCTTGACCCCAGAGACAGAGGCCCAGTTAGGAGCGTTCGGCCTGACTGCCCAGATCCTGCCTGTGGCCTGGTCACCAGGAAATAGAGAGCAGGAAATGTCTCTCTGGGGCTTCAGGGTGAGAAAGTAGGTACCAGCAAGCCACCAATACAGCCGTCCTGCCAGGAAAAGGGTCTTGGCGGTGTGTTACCAACAATAACAAATGGTTCCCTGCACTTCTATCCCCAAGTCCCAGATTTGGGAGGTCATCAGAAAGGTAAAGTGTTAGTCACTCAGTTGTGTCCAACTCTTTGCGACTTCTCCAGGCAAGAGTACTGGAGTGGGTGGCCATTCCCTTCTGCAGGGATCTTCCTGACCCAGGGATTGAACCCAGGTCTCCTGCATTGCAGGCAGGTCCTTTACTATCTGAGCCCCCAGGGGAGGCCAGCAGAGCAGCTCAGCAGTCAGACAACTGTGGCGTACTCAGAGTGGTGACATTGGCTTCATTCTTAACCACCAGCTAGTGGCGGAAACTTACCTTTGCGGAGCTCATATACAGGGTCAGGCCCTGGACTAAGTGTGTTAAGTGCAATTTCGAAGAATGTGCAATTACTCGTGTTTAGACCTCAAGAATATCTTAAGGAAGGAGGACAGTAGCTCCCAAACTTTTTTCCAACTACAGAAAAAGAAAGCAACAACTGCAGAGGGTAGAATTTAGGTGCTGAATAAAATAATGTCTAAAAGATGCCATTGTTGGAAGTTAGTCCCTTAGACCGACAGGTAATTAACTTCTGCCAGTAGTTTAATTTCTCACATGTACCTGGGACAGGAAACCGTACATGGGTGGTAATTCTTTCCCCCCTCCAATCACAGAGGAAATGTAACCGGGTATGAACTAGTAGCACAACTCATATATCAGTAGTCTGTAGTTCTACATAAATCCTTTTCTTTAAAGTTATTTAACTGTTTTGAAAATGGTTTCAACAGAAGTAATTTCAATTGCACCAGAAAGGAAACCAGAATCTTAAAGAAAAATATACTCTCTTTGCTGAGCAAGGCAAACATATCAGTATGCAGAGGGACAAGCCCGTCTCTTGTGTTTTATTTCCTTAACAAATTCACCAAAACACTTACTTTCTGTCTTTAAAAAGCTGATAGACAAAGAATTCTGTGGCCATTAAAAATTAATGCCTACAACTGGTTTGTAACCACTTTAAAATAGTACTTTTTTAAAAAAATTATTTCTTTTATTCACCGTATCTCATTATGGGACTTTGCACATATTAAAAACACGATAAATATTTGTTGGGGTTTTTAAAAACTCATTGAAAACATATTCTCTGGGGAACTGTTTTCTATTTAAAGGTTTAGATAACCTGCTGTTTTCCCACCTACTTCAAAAATAAACTAACACACTTCTATTACAAACCTACCCCTTTTTATAGCCAGGCCCTTATAGAATAACATATTTCCAAAAAGCTCTAAGTGGCCACTTTCTGTCATGATGTTTCTTTTTAATTCTTTCAGGAGTTGATGTTTAAAAATCCTTGTGTCTGTGAAAGATAGGAGCTTGATGTTGTTTAAAGCTGTCTAGCGCAAAGTCATTTGGTGAAACTGACTTCATTTTAAGAACTAAGAAAAGTGAATGTAAAGACTAGGTAGTTCTCCAAAATTAAAACAAAAGACTTGCTTTTGCTTTGCTTTTTAAAACCTCTTTAAGTAGTGTGAAAAATATTCACCCATAAAAGACCATTGCTTTCAAAAAAATAATAATAATTCTCTTTTTAATAAAAAAAAAAAAACCTAGGTGATTCTAATAAAAGCACGATTGTTTTTCTATATTCAGTGGAACTAAGACTAAAGTAATTTGAACTTGAGTTGTTCTCCCCTTTGGGTCTATGGAGGGAGGTGGAAGAACCTATTGGTTATTGGTTTTACTTCCCTGAAATCTTCACTTCTCAGTCCTGGACACCTTGAAGTTTCTGCTCAGTATGGCCAGCCTCTTCCTCCCCTGATCAGCGCCCCCTGATGCCCCTTTTCAGCATTCTCTGTCTCTGTCCTAGTTACCTGACTCGGTGTGTGTTTTGTTTATTATTTGCTTTCAGCTGCTTTCTGCTCATTCATGGGAGCACCATGGCATGAGCACAGACTTTTTGGGGGGAGGGTTCCTGTCCTGCTCCTGGCACATGAGCACTGTGAGTGGTCACTCAGTGTTTGCTGACATACAAGCTTAGGCAGCACTTGCTTGAAGATTTCTCTGGATGGGTATTTGCAGCTCTCTTTGTGGTTTAAAAAGCAATTTCACATCAACAATTTTATCTTTTAGTCTTATAATAAATTTGTGTTTTGAGGAAAGGTTATTATCCCAATTCACGAAATGAGGGAAAGGGCCTCAGAGAGTTCCTATGAATTATGCTAAGTGAGGGGCTCGCAAGTGGTAGACCCCAACCTTGGACTCAGACCGATTACGTGCCTTGAAATGCAGTTACCACCCAGGTTGTGACTCTTATCTGTCTGAAGGAATACAGCAAGGCTTGTAATAAGTATTGCTGAATCGGGTCTCAGGAGAGTGGGTTCCACAGGGTAAGTAAGAATACAGTGTGGATGGATAACATGGGTTGGGAAGATCCCCTGGAGGAGGAAATGGCAACCCACTCCAGTATTCTTGTCTGGAGAATCCCATGGACAGAGGAGCCTGGCGGGCTACAGTCCATGGGGTCCCAAAGAGTCGGACACAGCTGAGCAACTTCCACCCTGATGGTCTTGATATAGATGCCCTGTGTGCTGTGCGTGGTGACCTCTGGAAACTGAAAGCATTCTCCATGCGATGGTCACCTCCAGGAGCCTCCACACACCCCTGCTTGCATTGCAGCTGGGCAGCACACCTTCTGGGCTTCAGGCGTCTCCCCCTGACATTTCTGTTTCATGACAGCTGTGGGTAGGGGGGCAGTGCACTTAATGGTTAAAGACCAGAGACCCCATTACACATAGAACCAGGTAGAACGTGAAGCTTGACATGGTTGGAGGATTTGGGGGGCAATTACTCTGTCTGCTCATCTATTGAATTAGGTTGGTGGTACCAAGTTCTGATATATAAATTAGATGATGCAAATAAAGCATTCATCACTGCTGTAGGTGTGATTATTGTGCAAATAGATGGGGGGAAAGTGGAAACAGTGTCAGATTTCATATTCTTTTTTTTTTTTTTTTTTTAATATTATTTTATTAGTTGGAGGCCAATCACTTTACAACATTTCAGTGGGTTTTCATATTCTTGGGCTTCAAAATCAATGCAGACGGTGACGGCAGCCATGAAATTAAAAATGCTTGCTCCTTGGAAGAAAAGCTATGATAAATCTAGACAGAGTGTTCAAAAGCAGAGACATCACTTTGCTGACAAAGATCTGTCTAGTCATTGCTATGGTTTTTCCAGTAGTTATGCATAATGTGAGAATTGGACCATAAAGAAGGCCAAGTGCCAAAGAATTGATGCTTTTGAACTGTGGTGTTGGAGAGGACTCTTGAGACCTCCCTTGGACTGCAAGGAGATCCAACCCGTCCATCTTAAAGGAAATCAATCCTGAATATTCATTGGAAGGACTGACGCTGAAGCTGAAACTCCAATACTTTGGCTACCTGATGCAAAAAGCTAACTCATTGGAAAAGACCCTGATGCTGGAAAGGTTGAGGGCAAGAGGAGAAGGGGATGACAGAGGATGAGATGGTTGGATGGTATCACTGACTCAGTGGACATGAGTTTGAGCAAACTCAGGGAGATGGTGAAGGACAGGGAAGCCTACTGTGCTGCAGTTCATGGGCTCACAAAGAGTCAGACAGGACTTAGTGACTGACAACCACAATTGTGTGTCTCATTATCTCTTCACTAGATTATAAAACCATAGAAGTTAAGGCATATTACTGGCTTTATTAGTTTGCTAGGGCTCCCATAACAATGTCCCATTAACTGAGCAGTTTAAACAGTAAAAATTGAAAGTCTCGCAGTTCTTGAAGCTAGAATTCCAAGATCAAGGTGTTGACCAGTTGGTTCTGACGACTGTGAGGGAGAATCTGTTCCATGTCTCTGCGGGTTGCTGGCAGACTTTGGCACTTCTCGGCTTGTAGAGGCAGCCCTCCAGTCTTCGCCTTCATCTTCAGTGGCGTTCTCCCTGCATGTGATTCTGTGTTTAAATCTCCCCTTGTTTATGAAGACACTGGTCGTGCTGGATCCGGTGTCCTCACTTCTCTGGCACAACTTCATCTTAACTAATATACCTGCAGTGACACTATTTCCAAGTCAGATCAACATTCTGAGGTCCTGGGGGTTTGGAAGTCAGCATATAATTTTGGGGTGGGGGGATGCAATTCAACTCATAACATGGGATTTGGCACCTTTATATCTGTTGTATTTTACTTGTATTTATTAAGTTCCAGGGAATGGCTCCGGGACCCATTGGACTTAAATAAAGTTCTCTAGCAGGTTCAGAGATAGATCTACTTCCCAACTTATTGGTCTTTTGAAAACTGCCTCTCCATCCAAGGTTTACCAGAAGAGAAACTTCCCTCCTGCTAGAGCCTTGGAAGAAAAGCTATGATCTTTGTGTTTGATCTTTGGCTCAGGAATATATAACATGTCAAGGTGAAGATTTTGCTCAGGACTTTCCAAGCTGATTTTTAACAGATAGGTAGCAGTAATATCTTTACATATAAAGATTTAGGTGTGTTATTTATAGTTTAACATGTTAAAAGGTTTATTCGCCTACATATCTGGGTAACACAGTGTACTTGTCAAAATTTTAAGTGAATGTCTTTGTCTCACAGGTATGTGTTAGTGATAATATATTAGTAATTAATGTGTTAATAATAAATGACAGTTTCCCTCAAAGGCATCTTACTTTCTTTCTGATATGTATATAGTGAGCTTATAAAGTAATGAGGGTGGTTCCACAATCTACACACATTCATATAGATTGCTGTATTCTATTGAAAATTTGCATGAGATATTTCCAGTATATAAATTGTAATACTGTACTTCACACATCCATATTCTTAAAATGGATATTCCCCCCACAAATCACTTGCTTAATACAGCAGAACTTTTGGAGTTGCTTTTCAGGCTACACTTGTTTGTTTCAGGCTACATTTAAACATGCATTATATAATACATTCTCTCAATGGTTGGAGCTGAAAGTTTGAGTTGTTATAAATTTCAGGATTTGTTGTGATGGAAATGGGACTCTCCACAGAGCTTTGAATTTATAGAAAGTCTGCAAATATTTGTTGAATGAATGAATATATGAGTGAGTGAGGGGGTGTGGAGGAAGTGGAGGCATTTCTTTTAAATTCCACTTGAACCAAAAGAATCAGTAACCTATGGTGAGTATGATACTGAAGAGTGAAGGTAATATATTTAAAAAACACAGAAGCAAGTTTTGATTTTTTATATTGTCTTATTCCTGTAAGCTGGGCTTTGTCTTGATACTCTCTCTCATCCCCCCACCCTCTACCCTGTGACTGATGGTTTCAAGTACTCTGCAGTGGAAGGGGTCTCCAAGAAAGGCAGTTTTAGGGGGAAGAGACACAAGGGATGCACATTTGCATAGGGCAGGAAGGGCACTGGAACATCTGGTGGCGGCCGACCAGTACCGTTTGTTAGCGCTCATTAAATGCACATTAATGCGCGAGTTGCTCTGAATGTGTAAATGCCATTTCAGGTCAGTTCTGTTCTCCCAGGACAACGGCAATGACTTTGGGGGGCCTACCCCGGTTGTTTCCTTGCCGATGGCATCTGACCTGGGGTCAGACCTGCATTTAACCCTTTCCTGTAGGTCAAAACCAAATCAACGGGGTGAGGATGAAACTGGAAATGAGTGGTCTGTACAGCAGGTGTCCCCTGTGGAGAATGTGCCGCAGGTGGAAACAGTTTAAGATCTGTTCCTGGCCCATCTCCGAAGAAGCTTCAGAGGTCAGAGATGCAATTCCAAGACATCCCATGTGGCGGGGGGGCCTGGGGATAGATGGAACAGGTGCTGACTCAGAGCGGTTTCTCAGCAGCGTGGTGGGGGGACTTTCAAAGAGACCCCTTCTGGAGATAATGTATCCATATATTCATGAGCACATATCTCGGGCATCCATCGTGGACTGATTTACTTAGAAGTTGCCCCGAGTGATTAGAACTTTACCCTCTGCCCCTACCTCCCACTAGCCACCAGAGATTTTGATTGGAAGGCAAGAATATAATGCATTTTTCTCTTTCTTTGTTCCAGAGGATGAGGATGATGAGGAAATGGTGGAACCTAAAGGGGGCCAGGATTCAGAACAGGAAAATGAAGACAAAAAGCAGGAGGTGAAGGAAGGTACGGTGTGGGAGAGAAATCGAGTCATCGTTTTATTATTTTTGTTTTTGTAACCAACATAAGGGGGTGTAGAGGTAAGTAAAAATTAAACATATGCCTCCAGTATGGAAGGTTTTCTGGGATTGTTCAGTACATTACATGTAGCAGTATAAACTGGGTTCCTTTAGTTTTTGACTGACAGAAGCAAATAAAATACAAGTCATCCACAATTCCAGCAACAAGTCCAGTCATGATTCCCGTAAAATTATTACTAAATAGCAGTAAAACAAGATACTTGTTATTAATTGACATGTTACCTAGTTGGCTCCATGTGAGCTATAGAGAAACATTAACCATGATCGTCACTATGGTGCATGCATGCTAAGTCGCTTCAGTTGTGTCTGATTCTATGCAAATCAGACATATGTGGACTGTAGCCCACCAGGCTCCTCTGTCCACGGGATTCTCCAGGCAAGAATACTGGAGTGGGCTGCCATGCCCTCCTCCAGGGGATCTTCCTGACCCAGGGATCGAACCAGCGTCAGGCAGACCCTTTACCACTAGCGCCACCTGGGAAGCCCAATCATTACTACTGACTGTGCTATAAATGTCTTCTCCATGCTCTGCCCAGATCAGGAGCAGCCTCTATTTGCTCCGGTGATACCAACGACTCATATTTAGTAAGGCTTACTAGGTGCTTGGCTGTCTCCTTAACACTCCAAAGATGTTATGCACCCTTTGCAACATCCTTTTGAAGCAAATACTATTATTGTCTCTATCGTATAGATAGAGAAATAGGAAAAGAGAGGTTTAAAAACATACTCTGTATACATAATGTATAAGTACATGACCTGTGCTTAGAGTTGGCGCCAAAGCCTGTATACGTCCCCATGATGCCCTCCACCTGTAATAGCACTGGATTTCAAAACACAAGAAAGCAAGAATGTAAAAAGAATAGAAAGGGGTAAGCAAGAAATGCTATAGCTGATGCTTGCTTACAAATCTAATTTTGTGTGCTTTTTGAGATTTTCGGCCTAAGGAGAAAAAGAGAATTTGAGATTGTCATTCTTACTAAGAAATGGAGTATCTGTGAGAATGGACTCTTGCATATTTCCTACTAAGTGTCCCAAGTTTAGAGCAACAAAAGTCTAATTAGAAGCTCATTTTATTTTATTTTTATTTTTATTTATTTTTAATTGATTGATGGTTGCTTTACTGTATTGGTTTGCTTTCTGTCATAAATCAACATGAGTTAACCATAGGTGTACATATGTCCCCTCCCTCCTGAAAACTCATTTGATTTTTAAAATTTCCATTTGCCTGTGACTCTGGCACACATGGTTGTCCCCAGGGACTTTGTAAGAGTGGGTATGTACTGCTCATGCAGACTCACTCCACCCTGCCCAGGCATGAGTGAGGTGGCTCTTTACTGCCAAATTCTAGGGTATGGCTGTAGACAGGTAGTAGATTCAGCATCTTTAAGAGTGGCATTCACAGAAGGCCCAAGTTACATTTTCTGAGATTGGAAAAGGATCTGATTGAAGCAATTTCACATTTAAACTCCTGCCAAGAATGTGGAAAGGCTTCCCTGGTGGCTCAGATGGTAAAGAATCTGCCTGCAATGTGGGAGCCCCACATTCGGTCCCTGGGCTGGGAAGATCCCCTGGAGAAGAGAATACCCACTCTAGTTGCTTGCCTGGAGAATCCCATGGTCAAGAAGCTACAGTCCATGGGTCTCAAAGAGTTGGACACAACTGAGTGACCCACACTTTCACTTTCAAGAACATGTGTGTATATTTAAGCTGGTAAATAGAGTATCATTAACACAGGTGTAGCAAGAGACAAAATAAGTCAGAGTTTACTAAAATACTACTTTTTTTTTTTTTTTTTTTTTTAGCAAAATATCCTTAAGATGTACTGGGTGATAAGGAGCCAGGGTATATTTTGTGTGTCTTGGCACAGATTCCCTACTGCCCTCCAACCCCAATCTCCAAATTGTCTTCTCTGGCAAAGCACTGCAACCTCCTTCTTAAGTTCTGAGCAAACACTCCCTCCAGTTTTAACTGTTACTCATGCTTTATGGAATTGATTAAAGTCCTGTTAAAAGTCCAAGAGAAGTTTGAAAGTACATTTCCTGTTACTGCCATGCTGTGCGTCTTAGTTTCTATTAATGGCTTTTCTGCACATTAGCACATGATGGGTTAAAAGCATGTTTATGTTGGCATCAAACTCTTGCTGGTTATTTTTTTCTAAAGCAAGATAGTATTTTGCACACTTTTAAAAGAATCTCTAGCAGATACGATCGTGGCGCCATTCACCCAGCTGCATGGTAGGCAGGGCTGTGTCAGCACTTCCATAGGAACCCTGAATTTCAGGGATTTATTACTTAGCCATAAACATTTGCTCTGGGCTGAAACTTGACATACACGGTTTCAAACCAGGGAACACATTTTTGAGAAATCTGGCCTTTTTTGGAATTAAAAAAAAAAAAAAAAGTGCTGAGGGGAAGATGGGAAAAAAAAAAATCCGTCCTCACTAGCTTTTGACATTTTTGCCCATGTGACATCAAAACGCATTAAACAGCAAAGAAATGTGGGTTCAATTTATTATTCTTCCCACTCTTTTTTTCACAACAGAGTTGGGAAAAACAGCAAGTACCTTTTTAGCTTTTAATCAAATTTTAGGAAATTTTGGTATGTGAGTGTCCTAGTGTTTTCATGTTTAGAAATTTAAAGCAACAGAATCAGAAACTTAGCTCCCGTAATTGAACATTAACTCATAAACCTCACATTAACTTCAGAGAAGGGCACCATTCTTTATTCAGTTTGGGTTTTCTTACTCTTGTTTTTGAACTGATTTCACTGTAAAATTCTCTAAGAACCACTATGCCTTCTTAATCTGATTTAATATTTAAGTTATGTGGGTTTACTTATTTTTTAATCTTTTGGATATATTTTTGAAAACTATTTAAAAGATGTAATTTCTACATTGACGTTTAAAGCTACATCATTGAAAAAAGCATTTCTAAACTGGAGATTTTTTAAATTACTTTTGACCTAAAAATGAGATTGTAAAATATTCAATAAAAATTGTGGATTTCACTATGGATTTTACATTTTTACAGAGGAAAAAAAAAAAACCCCGAGGACCTCTAGACATCAAAAAATATAGTGTGTAGTAAATAGAGTAAATAAAAAAGAATCTGAAAAAATACACATTCAGGTCAATAAGAAAACTCAAGAAAGCACAGCAGATAGGATAGGATCAATATGAGAAACACATACAAAAAGCATTGTCATATACAAAACCAAGACAAATTAGGATTTTAGTAATAAAAAGGATAAAAAATAGACCCTAAAATAAAATTCACACTAAATTTTAATTTTTTCAGGCTATGAATTCATAGAAATTGGGCAGTTTTCTAAACTTTGAATTTCATGGCTCTAGTGCCTTGTTTTCATACTTCTTATTCAAGCTAAATGTAACTGTTCAGGTAAATTTTGCTAAGTTTGAAATTTGCCCTGTTATTTGGATTATATGGAAGTAATATCCACATGTTCTAATTTTCCTGAAGAGTCTTTATTTCTTAAACAAGATCACTTTAAATGCATAAAATATTGTTAGCTCTTGGCAGAAATACTCCGTGTTGCAAAAACAAACAACAAAGCCTGCTATAATAGCACCTTCTGCTTAACTTGTAAGAAAAATCAAACATTGCTGTTGTCCTTGTTTTTCTCTGGTATGCCTGTTGCTGTTAAATTAATTCCTACCTTTTCATGCAGTTAAGATGTTGAAAACAATTCTTTAGGTTCCAGGGATAGGAAAGAAGTGAAGAAACAGAAATTTCAGGGAGAATTTGAGGTCTATCCTAGAGTCATACTATTCTGGTTCAAATAGTTTATGCTTGTATTTTAAATTTTGTGGACTCCATTAATCAACTAATTTTCTTCTCGTGAAATATAATGTCTGGAGAGGTTTTATCTCCTGAATACTGATATTGGTTGTGGTTCTTGGATAGTCCATTATGTTTTCATTACATTGTAGTAAAACGCCAATTTAAAGATTTTTAAATATGAGAGGTTTGGGGTTTTATCAAACATAGCTATGGCTCTACATAACTCCTAAGTTGAATATTGTTTATGACTTTTAAAAAGTACTCATCTATTATTTTATGCTAACAAATCATGTCATTTGATCTCTGTTAGACATCAAAGCATAATATAAAATGTGTTCTTTGTTTTGTTCTGTAGCGATTTATTTTCAACCCAAATATTGTATTGTCAAACATACTATCTGCAGAGGCTGCTGCTTCAGTTACCTGAACTTGGCTTCTGCAAATACACTTTGATCAGCCGTTTATGTTTCTTTTAGAAAAGAAGTTGTATGCCTTGAAAGCTGAGATCAAAATGACAATAAACTACAGAGAAAAAAAATTACAGAAAATTAGACAGAAACTATTTTTTATTCAAAGTAATGGACCTGTAGGGAAAGATACAGGTGGAATAAAAGTAATTCAAAAAGATAAACAGAATAAAATAGATATTTTTTAAATATAAAAATAGGAATAAAGTGGGAAAATTCCTATTTCTCTGTGTAATTTCAAGTGTGTTTCAAGTCGTTCATCAACAGTGACTAAAGTCAAATGAAGCTTTGTAAAATAAAACATTCTTCTTGAAGTAATACACAGTGTCCTTTCATTTCATTCTGTAGCTATCAACCTGTGACCTAACATTGTGAAAAAATTCTTTCACTATTTTGCCATTCCAAGAAATTAACATTTTCACAGATGCCCTCTTTATTTGCTCCAAGAAATTCTGTCCTACCAACGTGTTTTGAATAACCACATAATTTGCCAACATGTTTCTCATTAAAAATTACATTTGCTTTAAAAAAAAACTTCTTTTTGACCTTGTAGTATTCTAGTTTAGTGATGCTTATTTATGTAACAGTAGTGACCAAAGATTGAAGGCAAAAGGAGAAGAGGGCAGCAGAGGATGAGATGGTTGGATGGCATCACCGACTCAGTGGACGTGAACTTGGGCAGACTCTGGGGGACAGTGGGGGGCAGGGAGGCCTGGCGTGCTGCAGCCCATGGGTCGTGAAGAGCTGGACACGACTCAGTGATGGAACAGTGACAGCAGCAGCCGACGGAAACAAAAGGAGCCTAGCATTTCCCCCTTTCCTAGTTTCACCAAAATAATTTTTTTGAAGTTATTTAAGGGTGAAAATTTTGCATGCATTATTTATGGGTGTTTCAGAAAGTACACACATTATATACGGGGCAAGATGATGTTTGGATGGTATCAGCAACTCAGTGGACATGGGTTTGAGGGAACTCTGGGAAGCAGTGAAGGACCGGGAAGCCTGGCGTGCTGCAGTCCATGGGGTTGCAAAGAGACATGACAGAGCAGCTGAACAACAGCTAATTATTGAATGTTCAACTATTTGCTGAGCTTCCCCAGTGGCTCAGCGGTAAAGAATTCACCTGCAGTGTAGAAGCTGCAGGAGACACAGGTTCAAGCCCTGGGTCGGGAAGATCCCCTGGAGGAGGGCATGGCAACCTTCTCCAGTATTCTTGCCTGGAGAATCCCTTGAACAGAGGGGCCTGGTGGACTACAGTCCATAGGGTCACAAAGAGTCGGACGCAACTGAAGCGATTTCGCATGCACGCAACTATTTGCTAGTATGTTTATTTTTAACTCTTAAAGCTGACTTGAAGTTTAGGTATCATTGCCTCACTTTATAGATAGCACTGCTGCTTAGAGAGCTTTCACTGATTGAAGAATCCAAGTTAGCAAATGGCATAGTAGCTCTTGGATTCCACGTCGATTTTATAGAGTTCTGGTTATTTATGGTTTACATACAGCCTACTCACTATTTCTCAAACTAGTGTCTGTGTAGCATTTCTCAGCAGATGTTGATGGAGATTCTTATAGAGTCCGAGTATACAAAGCTTATTTGGGGCTCTGGAGATTTCGGCAACGAAGAAATCCTTCTGCCTCTTAGAATTGCTGGGGTGAACTGTGTTTGGAGATTACCTTCTGCTTAGTGGATGAATCATGTTTTTGTTATAACATCACCTGGAGAGCATTTTATAAGGTGTGAACCAGCTACATCATAATCATTCAAATTTCTTGTTCAAATACAGACTTTGGAGTCTGTCTAGACCCTCTTTCACTTTGATTTGGGGGCAGAGGAGGGCAAGCCAGAATGAGGGAGACATTCTGAACATTACAAGTTTGAGATCTACCTCCATGGCTCTGCAAAAAGACTTCCCTCCCCCGTATTTATTTCTCTCATCCAGTGGGTCACCAGTTCTTAGAAATCATACAAGAATCTGCTCTCTTTCCATCCCTACTTTCATCCCTACTTTCACCCCATTGTTTCTTTTCTGAACTATTATCATATCTTCCCAACTGGTCTCCCCATTTTTTTAATGTATCTATTCTTTTTCCAATTTTTGCCCATTTTGGTTGTTCCATAATATTGAGCATAGTTCCCTGTGCTATGCAGTAGGTCCTTGTTCAGATTTCTCAGGGCACTGGCTTCAAGATACCATTAATCAAGTCAGATAACTCTTCCATAAAACCTTATGCTGCAGATGACTGCACCTAAATGATTCCTCTGCCCATGTAGCCAGGTAAACATTGGTCCTAGTCATGAGGGTGGTTGTAGAAGTGTTTGGGAAAGCCTGTGGGTGAGTGATTCCACCAGGGACCCCTTGGTTTTAATGCAGTTCCCCTCTCCTGAAGTTTAAACTTCAGGAGCTGCTGATCCTACTGGAAGAATAATCAAACACTTAGTGAAGTCTCTTTGCACGGAAGTTGAAATGGAGTTCCTGAAGAGCCACTAAGTTTCAGCTGACAGTTTCTGCCCTTAGGGATTTCTCATTCTGGGGCAGTTCCTAATGCTTCGTTTATAGGTTTATGTAAACTTTGCTACTGAAGGAACAGTTTCTGTAACCTAATCCTGACTCTGAGTTGAGCTGACTTTCAGACACTGTGACATACTGCTAGTTATTTAGTCTCTCTTAGCCTCATTTTGTATCTTCAGATTTAGTTTTATATGATTGATCATGCTAGAAAAGTAAGGCATAAAAACAATTGTGAGGTATCTTATAGAATTTATTTGTTTCATGTGTTTGTTTAAAAGCAGAAGATATCTTGGGTAAAGTTGGGTTTACAAGGACATGCTTTAGTTTTTGAGGGGAATTTATATAACAGTCTATCAATCATATCAAGTAACTATCTAAAATAAAATGAATTTATCAGTAGAAAGAGGCAAGGTGCTATCTGAATCGTATTATAGATCTTAATTATTTGGTAAGTGCAGCTTAACCATAGCTTTACAATCTAATATACATGGTTTTACAGATGTCTCTACTGTGTACTATTTGAACTGTTTTTCAACTTCAGTTCAAAAGAACGTAACATTCATAACTGATTGTTAAAACACACAATCATCTTCATTTGTAATATTTTTTCAACTCTTCAAAATAGTAATTAATCCAGATATGACATCTTTTTGCAAAGTTGGCAATGAAGACATCTGCAAAAAACCTTTGGTGTGAATTTAAGAGTAATTTAGAGTTAATATTAACAGTGGCTTATTTTACTGTGTCCTATTTCTCTTTTGATAAGCAAGCAGTGTCTTTTAAAAGTTAGATTCCTCTTGAAATGTTTTAATTATCCTTTTTTTTCTTTCCCAATGATCTCTTTTACATAAAAAAGCTCCTCCAAGGGAGCTGACAGAGGAAGAAAAGCAGCAGATCCTTCACTCAGAGGAGTTTCTCATCTTTTTTGATCGGACAATACGGGTAATTGAAAGAGCCCTGGCAGAAGACTCCGATATCTTCTTTGACTACAGTGGTCGAGAATTAGAGGAAAAAGACGGGTTAGTTTCTTGTGTGCAGTTAAAAAAAAATACTGTGATAAGTTATCTGTTGCTTCTAAACTCATTTATGTTTTGAGTAGACAAGTTGCAAGCCTGACAAATCAGAAGACTGAAATTCCAGAGCTGATCTTGCTGAACAGCTCTGACTGAGGGCTTTGGTTATGATTTCTGGCTTAGAGTTTCCCTGTAATTATCATGTGTTTCGGTGAAATGCTTTTGAACTTGATATCTGGGGGACAGTCCAGGTGATGGAGACTGGTAGAGTCATGTACCTTGTCCTCTGAGAAAACATCCTTATAAGCAGTAAGGGGAGATTTACGTTCTATCCAGTAGATCTAGTTTTGATGTCTAAGTAAACAGGAAGCTGAGGAAAATAAACATGAGATCCAGGAGAACCTTAACTGATGTGCGAGACAGCAAACAGACTGGCCACCTTTTCCTCTTTTGATATCGTAAGATTATGCATACATGCCTTTAGGAAACACATGTGCAGGGGTATATTTACAGATGAAGAGAACTTGCCTATAAAACCATGGCCCCAAACAACTTGCCCTGTGACTTCAACATGTGGATTGTCAACCATCCTCACGTGAACAAGAGGAGGCACTTTATGAGCTTTGTAAAGAGACAGAACTGATTTTTAGCCACCAGTTTCTCTTGGCCAGGACCAATATGAAAAGATGAGATCACCTGCCGCTTTCATCAGACCTGACAGTTTACTACTTCTAAAATTCACATACATTGTCAAAGGCCAACCTGTCGTCATTGAAGATGCTCAAGGCCATGTAAACAGGTTCGGAAGGGAGTTCTGAAAGTGTTCTTAGCAGTTGATAGTATTGATAGACGATATCAAAGAGACAGTATTTTGAATATACATGTTATATTTTAAATTTTAAAAAGCCATTACTCTCTGTATTTACTCAGAATATTATTTAATATTCTGAGCCTGCTTCCCTCTGGGTGCCTGGCACAGTATTATCTTGGGTGTATGTACCTCTTGGGGCTTCCCAGGTGGCGCTAGTGGTGAAGAACCCGCCTGCCAATGCAGGAGCTGCAAAAGACGTGGGTTTGATCCCTGGGTCGGGAAGATCCCCTGGAGGAGGAAACGGCAACCTACCCCAGTATTCTTGCCTGGGAAATCGCATCGACAGAGGACAGAGGAGCCTGGCGGGCCACAGCGGTGGGGTCGCAAAGAGTCAGACACAACTGAGTGACTGACACTTTACTTACTTGTCTAAGTTTGCAGTGGTGGAGCTGAGGAAGAGTTAGCTAGGGGAAAAGAAGTCATAATAAGTCAGCTCCTCGGAACCCGAAAACCTAGCCAGAGATCAAGTCACCCAGTCGGACGAGTGGTGCAGGGTGCAAGGCAATAGAACAGAAGAAAGAACGGAGAACTAAGGTGAGGGGGGAGGAATTCCTGAACTGAAGCCTGAGGAGTCTAGATAGCTTTTTAACATGGATCCAGTAACTGCTGACACAGAACAAGTATGACCCAACTTAAACACACAGTCTTGTGGAGCAAATGTAGGATCAGTGCAGAGTTCTTCAGACGATAGTCTGTAGCCAGTTGAGTATCAGCCAAAAAAACACTGGCCAAAGTGTAATCCTCCCCCACCCAGATGCTATTTTGGTCTGTATTAAGTATCTACAATGTTTGGTGAATCCCTCACCCCGCCCGCCCCCCAGCAGGCCTGTCTCAGGGTAGAACTTTTCACTTGCTATTGCACAAGGAGGCAGCTGCTACAGTAAACCAGAAATTATAGGTAAAGTGAAACATGCGTATCACTTCTGGTCTAAGGCCAGATAAGGTGACACTGATGTCAAAGAATCTCCCAGTGTGCTGTGCTTCCATGATGCTGGCAGATTTCTTGTAAACTGTGCTTCAAGGCAGAACTTTTTAGGGGGAGGAGAATGCTTTAGAACTGGTCAAGATGGGAACCTGAAACAAATTTGACATTTCACACCAGGTTTGGAACAACATGTGGAAACCTCGTCTGGGCCAGTTAAGAGAGAGCTTTGCATGATGGAGACCACCTTTAGTGGTCATTTATGATCAGCGTTTGCTCCCTAAATTGATGCTTTGGCTTCAGAGTATGCTCTTGCCATTTTGTCCTTTCAATATGAGCCGTAGAGATAGAACCCCATTTCGAAGTATCTTATTTGTCTTTGATCTTTAAACCCTCCTAGGGACGTCCAGGCTGGAGCCAACCTCTCTTTCAATCGTCAGTTCTACGATGAGCATTGGTCCAAGCATCGAGTCGTCACTTGTATGGACTGGTCTCTCCAGGTAAGAATTGTTGTGTCGGGACAAACCAGACTTGTGTTCTCGTGGCATTTGTTTTATAGTAAATAAGAGAGAATTGCCTCGCTACTTTGGATGTAGCTGACCCACCATTTTCTTGTATGCTTATGGTCTTCTTTCTCATTTTGCCGAAGTTTCCGTTTAAATTTGCACTCTGTTATTCATATCCGTTGAGTACTTTCTCTGTGCCAGGTACCAGCCCAGGAGCCAGGCCATTCTTTCCATGAAAGCGCTCTCACCAAGGTCGCCAGCGCTTTCCTGCTTGTCAGATCCTGTGGATGTGTTTAAGCCTTCATCTGCCCTGACCTCTCTTTGTCACCCAGCTTTGTTGACTCTCTCTAACTTCTAAAACTACTCTCCTTCCACTGAGTGCTACAACTCGACTCTCTTCTGGTTCTTGAACTCCCCTAAGATTTATTTTTTCCTCTTCTACCCCTGTGATCCTCATGGTCATGCTCTCAGTCTCTGTTCTTCTGGACATGCTCTCTGTGGAAAAAGATCTCTTCCACTGCTGTTGATTCAACCATCACATGGGCAGCCTTTTTCTATCCCCACCCAAAATCCCTCCTGAATTCCACTTTACACCCCAGAGAGACAGATCCATTCAGGTGTCCTATAGAATGGCAGACTCATCACTAACGCATTATTTCTACACATCTGAAGTTCTTTTTTTGCCTACTCTAAACCCTGAATATTCATTGGAAGGACTGATGCTGAAGCTGAAGCTCTAATACTTTGGCCACCTGATGCAAAGAGCTGACTCATTGGAAAAGACTCTGGTGCTGGGAAAGATTGAAGGCAGGAGGAGAAGGGGGTGACAGAGGACAAGATGGTTGGATAGCATTGCTGACTCAACAGACATGAGTTTAGGAGATAGTGTAGGACAGGGAGGCCTGGCATGCTGCAGTTCATGGGGTCACAAAGAGTCGGACATGACTTAGCAACTGAACAAAAACAACAGTTCTATGTTAAAGCCATCACAATATACCCAAGGGCCTAAAAAACTTTTCATCATTAACACTAAAAACTTCCTCTGCTTTATCTCCCAGACTTAGTCTGTCACCAAGACTGTCCATTTCTCTACTCCTGTATTCATTATCTTACACTTGTAGTATTGCTAATCTTCTCATGGTCTTTCCACACCCAAACTTGTCCACCTATAGTTTTCTGTCTAGACATCTAGCCAAATAAGTTTTCTAAAATACGGATCTGATCGCTTTACTCCCTGGATTAAAACTCCCTGTTGCCTGTAAGAGAAAAAAAAAAATAAAAGCAAACTAAACTCCCTAGTGTAGCATTCCTAATGAAAGCACTGAACTCACACGCGTAACGTTCCTAGTGAAAGCAGGCAGATTTACCAAAAGCCGTTTTTCCTGAATGGCCAACGCACTGAGCGTGTCATTGACCCAGCACTGAGAAGTTAAACAGTGCCCATCGGGGCACACAGCTTAACTGTGGTGAGGGCAGGCTGTGAACTCAGGTGCTCTAACTCCTGAGCTTGTGTTCTGGGTGATCACGCTATGTTCCCCCCTGAAATGACAGTGATACAATAGCAATGAGGGAACTAGGAATGATAAATACGGGCATTTATACATAGCACGTTTTCCACTTTCTTTTAATCTGTGCTTTTTTTGGGAATAGTAATCATGGCTAGCTTCTTTCTCTGTTTTTCAGTTTTGGCTTCGCTGGGTCTTCACTGTGGTGCACAGGCTTCTACTTACAATGCTCAGGCTTCTCGTTGCAGAGCATGGGCTCCAGAGCACGCAGGCTCAGTAGTTGAGGCACACAGGCGTCCTGAGTCACAACACATGGGCTTTAGTTGCTCCCAGGTGCGTGGGATCTAAGCCCTCCAATCAGCGATTGAACCCACATCCCCTGTGTCGGAAAGCAGATTCTCCACCACGGAATCACCAGGAAGGTCCCCATGGCCAGCTTTTAACTTGTGTTTCTTATATGCTAAGCACCGTGCCAACTACTCTGAAGGCATTATTTTATTTCACCCTCGTAACATTAAGCTTCCTGGGTGGTGCTAGTGGTAAAGAACCAGCCTGCTAATGCAGGAGGCATAAGAGATGCAGATTGAATCTCTGGGTCAGGAAGATTCTCTGGAGAAGGGCATGGCAACCCACTCCAGTATTCTTGCCTGAAGAATCCCAGGGACAGATAAGCCTGGCGGACTGAAAAGTCAGACAAGAGTTTCTAAGTGCTGAGTGATGTAGGGCTGATAGCAAGTGCTTTCAGGCTTCAGTGGAGATTGGAGTCTGTGCCTCTGGTTGGACAGGGTGTCTTAGAAGACTGGGATTAGAGGAAGGGAGGGGAGAAGAGAGTGTTCCCGGCAGAGCAGTGAAGCGGATGATGTGAAGAGCCCCATGTAATCGTGCTGGGCAACAGAGCACTGAAGAGGAGTGTAATCCCCCGCAACCAGACTGTCAACAGCCACAAAGTGGGCGAGTGCTCTCTCCTCTTGAATCTCCTCTTACATCCGAACAAGAGAGCACGCAGGGCACAGTTGTGCCGAGGCTGATGCAGGCAGGGGTGTACCCAGCCGCTTCCTGCCAGCCGGCACGTGGGTGGTCTGTGGGCACGCTCGGCTGTGTGTGCAGAAATCAGATCCAAGGTGGAGGAAACACTTCGTGCGGCTTGTTCACTTGTTCACAGCCTGGAGATTACACAGGAACCTTATCTGACACACTCCCCAAGGGCAGCTTTTACTGAGCCCCCAGGTCTGCTGGTAACGCTCCTGGAGGAGGTGGCGGGACCCTCGCCAGTAGGGCTGGTCCCCAGCTGGCCTCGGCATGGGGTGGACACCTACCTGTTGCCCACAGGGAGATGTGTCTCCACACAGGATCTTGTGTATTGTTCTTGTTGCAGGAAGTGAAACTGCAAAGGGCAGAAGTCCCACCATAGAGACTCTATATCGGTTTTCCCCCATTTTCGTGTAATCTGTCATCTACACTGTGGGGAAGGGGTTTTCAATTCTGAAGACTGTATTTTATATGGAGCATAAGAAAAAGGAACAAGAATCCTTAGTTCCAGAGTAATGTTGACATATATACACTCCCATGTATGTAGTAGATAGCTAGCGGCAAGGTACCTTAAAAGTCAGGGAGCTCAGCTCCAGGCTCTGAGGAGCTAAAGGGGTGGGTGGGGGTTTGAAGGGAGGCTCTAGAGGGAAGGGCTCTTTGTATACATACAACTGATTCACGTTGTTGTATGGCAGAAACCAACACAACATTGTAAAGCCATTATCCTCTGGTTAAAAATAAATTTTAAAAAAGGATAATAAAGGAATTTGATGAACACAACACCAAAGAACCCTTCGTTTCTACATCGTAACAATTTAGTGGAGTTCAAAGGACCAACGTTACATACTTATGGGATGAAGATACTCTCTGAGTAAATCTATATGGAATCCATGATGTTCAGAAAGAGGAAAAGGACAGAGGCATAGTCTTCGAGTCGGTAGAAGTGTGTGTACTTATGAGTACACAGAATGGACAGGGTTGGGGGAAGGAAGAAACCGTAAGATTCCTGCATAGCTTTGCTTTGAGCTCCTGGATCAAAGGTCTCCTTGGTCCTCTTCCTAAACGAGAATACTTTAACTTTGCAATATTTGCAAAATAGCCACCAGTCATTATCCCCCAAAGGACATTTGGGCACTTGGGGAATTATGCCAACTTTGCTGTTCATCAAATATTAACAGAGGGAGTCAATAATACTATGCACATTTCACATGACAGATTTGGCAGTTGTATATAAAACCAGATTTATGATCTTTCTCCCACCCTGTATATTCCTGTCACATGTGATTTGCATCCTCTAACCTTGGAGTCATTCAGGATACAAACACAAGGAATCTTTTTTATTGAAGTTTAGTTGATTTACAATGTTGTGTTAATTACTGATGTACAGCAAAGTTGTACATATATATGTGTGTTCTTTTCTCTGTTATTTTTCATTGTGGTTTATCACAGGATATTGAGCATAGTTCCCTGTGCTATACCATAGGACTTTGTTGTTTATCCATTCTATACATAATAGCTTACGTCTGCTAGCACCAACTTCCCTCTATTCCTCCCCCATTCCCCTCTTCAACCACTCACCCCTTCAAGTAATCTTTGATAGTTCATTTAATTGCCAAACCCAGTCAAACTTATGGTAGCATAAAGACCCCCACTGTCACCAGTTCAAATCTACTTACCTGTGGAATTGATACCTAGTTTATGTCATGCCATCTTCTTCTTGCTTTTATCAGGAAATAGCTTCCTATCTGGTCTTCCTGCCTCAGTTCTCTACGCTGTTGAATCATTAAGTACTTTTTCCAGGTTACTATTTGTAATAATTACTTACTTGCTCTCAATGTCACCTTGAGCAAGTCACCTGACTTCTCTTGGCTTAAGTTTCCTCATTCACAAAATAGTAATCAAACTTTGCTCAAACTTTGCTTACTGTGAGTATTAAATGAATTAATGTACTTTAAAAACTTAGACTTTAATAAAGTGTCTAGTACAGTAAAAGTGCTCAATAAATGCAGCATAGTAGTGAAAGTAGTGGTCTAATTAGAAATATTAACAGTTGCAGAGTATGACTCCCAGCATAAAGTCTAAAATCACTAGCCTATATTCAGTAACTTCTTGAGAATTAAGTGTTCAAGAATATTCTTGAGAATATCTTGAAGCATCTCCAGCCGTTTAATCTTTTTCAACTCTTCGCCTAACCTGCCTCCCAGCCAGGTGCTATAACCTAACTGTGTCCTGAATGTGTTCTCCAATGCATTAGTTAAGAAAAATTTAGCCCTGGCTACCTTCAGCAAAAAGGGAAATTTTTTCTAGTCACTAGGGTACTCAGGGAATCCACGGAAAAGACAAAGAGTTGGGCCTCAGGAGTATAAATCTGGGCAGCTTGAGGAGCTTCACCAATAGAATGCTGTCCTTACCTGACCCATTTGCCACCCAGGGATTCTGTTTCTCAGTGCAAAATTTACAGTGACCGAGGTGGAGAATGGGATCGGCCAAGCTGGGATGAGTGAATTATCCCTGGGAGGTTAGATGCCTGTGTATTGTAGTTGCCAAGGATTGGGAGAATGATTGTGGACCAGGCCGGTTCCCAAGAGAAATCTCCTGCATCCGTGTTTGTACCTTCATCTATACTTTTCTCTCTCTCCTCTCCTAATCACTTTCCCAGGTGACAGGGCCCAGTCAATCTCATTTCTTCTCAGAAGTCCTTTTCAATCCCGCTCCCTGGCATACCACATTCCAGCTGAGGTGGTTATTTCATCCTCTGTGCTTTGATAGAACTCCTTTCCTATCTCCATCTTAGCATGTTCTGCTCTTCTATTTGTGTTGTAGTTTTTTATATGCATGTCTCACCTCCTCCTACTAAATGGTGAGTGCCTATAAAGCAAAGCATGTTACTGTTGATACTCTTGTCCTGCATTTTGTTTACTGTTTTCTTAGTGTGGTAAAAGTCACACAATATAGAACATGTTTAACTGTACAGTTCGGTGGTGCTAAGTACATTCACATTGTCATGCGGCTCTCACCATCATCCACCTCCTGAATTTTTCAACTTCCTAAACTGAAATTCTGTCTCCATTAAACGCTAAGTCCCCCTTCCCCCTCCCCACGCCCCACCCCCAGCTCCTGAAATCTACCAATGTGCTTTCTTTCTTGTCCCACGTTTTACCTATCACCAGTGCCTTACATAGGCTTCCCTGGTGGAAGAATCTGCCTACAATGCAGGAGACCCGGGTTTAATTCCAGGGTCGGGAAGATCTCCTGGAGGAGGAAATGGCAACCCACTCCAGTGTTCTCCTTGCCTGGAGAATCACGTGGACAGAGGAGCCTGGTGGGTTACAGTCCATGAGGTTGCAAAGAGTTGGATATGACTGAGTGACTAATACACTTTAGTGCCTTACATATGCTTGGGGGCCACTTGAGGCATGCCACCGTGTGAGAGATGTGGTCTTGAAAGAAATAGACTGCAAGCAGGATCTCACTTTGTCATTTATTAGCAACTAAACTTGGAACAAACTCCTTAGTCAGCTTCTTACCTGGGCAACTTTGTCTGTAGAAATGGGAAAACCTGTTGCTTACTTTAGAGAACTGCAAGAATCAAATGAGTGAACATGTCACCCAGCCCTGTGTTGGATGCATAATGAACACTTAAAGCATGTTGGTTCCTTCCTCGCTAGTAAATGTCAGATTTTATTTTTTTATAAGAACAAACAGCTTGAGAGCAGATCTGGCAATTTCCGAGTAAAATTCCGCTAGGTTAATTATTAGATAATTCAGCCCTGTGAATAATCACAAACTTCCCAGTAGTCGATATTCTCTTTAAAATAATAATTTTAATATTTAAATAATCATGCAGAGAATGACTACTTTTTGTTGGAAAATAAGAAAATATTGATTAGTCATGTTCAAACAAACATACTAGAGGAGACTTTGAAATCACAAACACTTTCATGACTTAAGAGTTAATCAGTATCTTTAGGCCTTTTGATCTCAGTTATAGAAATTACACCAAGAGCATTTCACTGATATTTGATGAAAACTCTCTCTGTTTTCTAAAGGAGTCTTAAACCCAATAATTGAAGATTTTTTTTTAAAGTGGGAGCCAGCGATGAGACCCAGATGTGAAGCTGTGGGATATTATTCCAGACACATCTGGCTGCTCATTGGCCACTGTGGGAGTGGTGTTGATGTTTATAGAGTTGCCTTTTCACATGTGACATAGTTAAACTTCAGATGGACAGTCTGGAGACTTCTGTGTTTATCTGGATGTTAGTTTCTTTGAATGGGCTTTGAATCAAAGGCCTTTCTTAATAGGCCTTTGATTCATCCGCTGAGGAGTGTTTTCTAATAAAGAATGATTACTTCCCCTGGTGGCCACATACATGTGCATCATTGCAGACTTATACTTCCTCTGTACCAACTGGCAAGTTGTAACTCTCTGCAGCTTTCTTAAGCTGGGGGAGTTCAAAGAATGAATCAAACACATAGAAGACTCAGGCTTAATTATTTTTGATGGAAAAAAAGCTGATGTTCAAATTTTTACTGACAAACTAATGTTAAATATATACAGTATAGTGAATAAGAAGGAAAAAAACTAAACTATCCATGAGCAAAGAGTGGTATGATCTGCCTGATAATCCTGATACTATATTTAATGGGGCTGCCTTATGGAAATCCTGGGTAGGAATGACATTTTCATAAAATGTACTCTAACTCATAAATACCTGCCGTGAGATCCAACCTGTTTATTTCTAACACTCAACACAGAGTTCATGTATGATGAGTAGGTATTTCTACTTGCTGTAGAGTCCTCTCAGTTATTTTACTACTTGAGTTTCTTTTACTTGAGCTTTTAATTGTTGGCATTATTTAACAACAAAGGATTAAAGATAGGATCTTGCCGCTGAGCACAGGGTCACTGACATAATAAAGGTTATTTGTAATTCAGTAGATTTTGGCACAAGTTTATCATGCTAGGACTTACTAGGCCTGGATTCAGAGGTCAATAAAACCAAGCCCCTACCCTCAAAGAGCTTACAATCTAGTCATGGACATAGACTGGGAAAAGCCATAACGTGCCTTAACATGGGGACATATATAATGCTAAGGGGGCTGATGAGAGGCAGTGAGGGGTGGTGAGTGATTAGGTAGGACTGTCTGGAAGACTTGGTGCCTACATGGAGTCTTAACGAATAAGTTAATGATGTAACCAACACGGGAGAGGCTTTTCAATGAGAGTGAGTGTCAGCTCATGGTACAGAGGCTGTACCTATGAACCTCAGAACTAGCCCAGTGAGGTTGGGTCATAGGCAGGGGTTGGGAGGAAAAGAGGGTAAGTTGTAAGAGATTAGGCAGAGAAAGTAGAAGCTAACAGATCATGTGTGCCCAGTTGCTCACTCATGTCCAACTCCTTGCAACCCCATGGACTGTAGCCCTCCAGGCTCCTCTGTCCATGGGATTTTCCAGGCAAGCAGGCTGGAGTGGGTTGCCATTTCCTCCTCCAAGAACAGACCATGAAGGATCCTAAACGACCAAGATTTTCTCTTGAAAGTAATGATGAGCCATTAAGCTATTCTAAGCAGATAATTGACTTAGCCAAATACACGTTTTGTAAAGTCATATGGACACAGGATAGAGAGTGGAGAAGGTGAGGGCGGGGCCTGGCAAGCCGGGAAGCAGAGAGTCATTTAAAATAGTGTTGTCTTCATCCAGACAAGAAATTCATTTAGGAGCCTCTGACCTTGAGGATAGAAAGAAGCATGCATTTGAAAGGTATTGAGGAAGTACTGAAACAGCATGTAGAGAAGAAAGAGGGAGGAGTAAAAATGGAGTGTCTGGTCCAGACAGTCAGTACAAAGTCCTAATGAGATGAATGCTGAAACGTTGGAAGAGTAGTAGGTTTTTGTAGAAGGCAACAAGCTCATTCATTTTCCTGTGCATTGCATCTGATGTGTCCAGGGACAGCCTTGAGAAATCTCCAGTAGCTGTAAAATGTGCACCTTAGAGAGAGAGCAAGCCCAGAGATAAATATTTGAACATTGTCAGTATATGAACACTAATTAAAGCTATTGATGAGATCACCAGGGAAGAATGTGTAAAAAGAGACCAGCAAGAGAACAGAAAACAGCCCCAGTCCCCCATAGGTACTAGAAGGAACTGTAGAGGCTAAAAACAGTGGTTCGGAAGAGTGGGAGAGAAAGGTGTCATGGAAGCCAACATAGGAGAAAGGAGGAAGTAGCCCAAATACCAGATGCCACAGAGAGGTTCAGCGGTGTGTGTAGTTGGGCAGTTCCTGGTGACTGTGACAGCGCATGTGGAACGTTGCGGGTGCAAACCAGATTGCAGTGGGCTGAGACACAAAGTTGGTACTGAAATAACTGTGCTGAAATAACTTGGTCGTGTCCAACTCTCTGTGATCCCATCAACTGTAGGTCAGGTTCCTCTGTCCATGGGATTCTCCAGGTCAACAATATCGGAGTGTGTTGCCATGCCCTCCTCCAGGGGATCTTCCCAACCCAGGGATCGAACCCATGTCTCCCACATTGCAGGCAGACTCTTTACCAGCTGAGCTACCAGGGAAGCCCGGGTATTGAGTATGCCACAGCATAAAAAGAAAGTACCATTTCACGTGTGTAATACAGCGTGCGTCTGTTGGAATAAGACTCTTTCCCTTGTGTTGTTATCTTGGCGTAACCCATCCTGTGACTTCTTCCATTTAGTACCCTGAGCTGATGGTCGCTTCCTACAACAACAACGAAGATGCTCCCCATGAACCGGATGGAGTAGCCTTGGTTTGGAACATGAAGTTTAAGAAAACCACACCAGAGTACGTCTTCCACTGTCAGGTAGGAGTCAGCATGGTAAAAATAACTGACATCTCCTATGAGACCAAATACAGCTCATGCCGCCTTGCATCTGTTTCATGTGGAGAAGCAGCACTGAGTTTAAAAATGGAATTGTTGACAATTTTGGAAAATTCCCCCACAGTAACCCAATGTTTTGGGAAAGTGGCCACCCTCTCCAAACAGTTAGGAAGCCTGTGTGGGGACTGCGTGTCATTTTCTTTCTATTTAAAACAGCGCCATGAGGATGAGTTTATAAAGGCCTCGCACTTAGGAAGAAATCCGGGTGAACCACTTCCTCTGCTTAGCAGGAACATATGTTTGCCCACCCACGTGGACATCCTCAGAGCAATAGCATTTCGAGTTCCCTCCTCTCTCTGAAATGCAGCAGTTCAATGTGATTTCACCAGTTTTAAGTTGCCGGGCACCATCTTACATCACAGATAAGGATACTTTGGTAGTCAGTTTAGGGGAAGGTTTATCACCCGCTTTCTTGAATTGTGGAGAAATATAGATACTGTTTCTGGTTTGCAACTAGTTTGGGATGTTTTACTGCTTATGTCTGTTGACACATAGGTCCACTCTCCCATTGGACACAATACAGGCTGAAATTATGTAACAATTGTCCTGTTGCCATGGCTCTGCTGAAATAATAGGCCTTGGTAGTGGCCAATATACCAAGCCTGTATTAATGCCCCTCTCCTATGATTATGCACAGGAAAATGCAAACAAACCTAGCTCAAAGTTTCAGTCCCTCAGAAATTACAGTTCAGAGGTCCTGAGTGGCAGATTACTCTGAAAACAAATCCATCAGTTGAAGAGAGTGGGTAAACCTGTTGATATTTGAAAGCTTAGTGCCATTTTATATCTAAGAGCTGAGTATCGTTTTGAACTAAAATATGTTTAGACTTTAGAACATTATCAGATACAATTTGAGGAACAAGGACTGCTGGAATTAAGGTCCTAGCTTCAACCTGATTGAGTAACCTCTAACTCTGACCATGTTTTTCTAATTTGCTCTCTTAAAAACAACAAGAAGTCCTGGTCTGCATAGTAAATAACCTTTATTTTTTGAACCTTTGAAATGAGAACAGTTTTTTCTTTCTTTCTTTCTTTTTAAGATTATCAAATTTGTCAGTCTGATATGCTCTTTCTGTAAACATAGAAGCACAAAATCCTAATTTTATTCAGTTTAAAGAGTTTTGCTGAATTACTGAGAAAATACTAAAAGGATTATGGGATAAACAGAAGCACATTTTTTTTTTTTTTGAAAAACAGCACCATTTGAAGTATTTTGAATAGTGTATAAATCATATACAGAATTTTTTTAACTTTAAGAAGTGACACACTATTTTGTTTTGGTCAGTGTACAAAATTTTTATCATCATCAAAAAAATGTTTATTATTAACTAGCAGTTGGTCGCCTGTGACAATAACAACTTGAGAATGTGCTTAACATTCACAACGTTGCATAGTAACAGGTCAGTAGGAACTAATAAGTTGAGTGAAGACACAAATACCAGAAGGTTTAGGAATTAACTGGAATTTTCAAGTTTTCAAATTGTGTTTTCTGACACAATGGTTAATCCTAACATTGACTGAAAAGAACATCCTTTCTTTTCGTCTCCTGCTATCTTTGGGATCATTTACAAAAAGCTTCACCAGAATGCCTTTAACCTTATTTTCACTTGCTTTTTAAATGCTTCGATGTATGTGTTCTAGAAGAAGATATGCTCTTGATTTTTTTTCAAGTCAGAAGTGCTCTTAATATCCTACCAAAAGATGCTGACTAAAGTATCTCTGTATTCCCTCAAATTCCTACTACTATCTTCACTTCATCTGGTGACCAGAAGCAGAATGGGAGGTCTAAACCCTACCTAGCATTCTCACTGAGAAAAGGAAGAATTCTAATACTTTTAAACTTTGGGGTTAAGTGGCATGTGCAAAAGAACAATCTACTGATTTAAATGTTAATCACATCTAAAAAACCTTCACACCAACGTTTAGACTTATATTTGACAAAAAACTAGGTACCATAGCCTAGCCAAGCTGACCCATAAAATTAGCCATCATACTTGGATTTCACCTCAGAGCAATCCAGGAACCTAATGCCCTTCACAACTTCTAAAGTCCTGCTGATTTCAGATCACTTTGGGCCAATAAGCAAGTATACGTAGAGTGGTCAACTTTGAAATTATTGGACATTGGGAGCTTTCCTTAGAGGTGAGAATAAAAAAGCAATAATTTGAAGACATCTGACATTGATCTGTGAAAATAAAAAAAGAGATGAATATGTTTTGAGAATCTTCTTTTTCATTCATTGGCGTAAGCTCCTGTCACTCCTTAGATGTGAAACCATGGCTCTCTGAGACCCATGAACTTGGGTCGACACCTGTAAATGGCAAAGCCAGGTTTGAAGTCAACGCCTTCTTGCCCTGAAGCCTGTGTATCGCCTTGTGCTGCTCTTATCAGAAATTCAGCCAGTTAACACCATGCAGGTGTGTTGCATGGGGTCGGGAAGGAGTGAATAGAGGAAAAAAATAAGACAGAGATGTGTTTTCTATTAATCATTACAATCACCTGGGCAACTTTAAGACCTCCTGATGCCTGTGTATCACCCAGAGATTCTGATTTACTGAAACCTTCACCAAGTGCCTTCATAATCTTATTTTTAGTTGTCCCCTTAAATGCTCCAATAGATGTGTTTTAGAAGAACATATACTCTTGATGTTTTTTTAAGTCAAAAGTACTCTGAATATCCTACCAAAGATGTTGACTGAAATATCTCTATATTCCCCAAATTCCTCCTGTTACCTTCATTTCATCTGGTGACCAGAAACTGGCCGGGGTGCTTAGCTTTACCTACCACTCTTACTGAGAAGGGGAGAATTCTAATCCTCTGAAACTTTGGGGTTATGTGACATATGTAAAAGAACAGTCTACTGATTTAACTATTAGTCTGGGGTGTAGTCTAGTCATTTTTGAGAGCTTCCAAGTGAGTTGAATATGAAGCAATAGTTGAATACTCCTGCCATGTAGAGGAGAGATGTATAAAGGGGGTGATCAGTGATGAGACTAGTTGACTACTTCATTTGAATGTATGCCCATCATTCATTTTTCCCCTTTGACCCAAACTAGAGTGGAATTTCTTGCCTTTGCTCCTCTGATGCCCTGCCACCTGACCCTATTTGAGAAATTTCCTACCCAACTCCCTGCCCCTTCTTACCACGTCCCCCCTCTCCCCCACACACTTATTCCCTCTGGCTCACTTGTTGCTGGGATCTGCTGCTGTGGTGGTCAGAAGAGCAAGAGTTGTTTTTCCAGGAGGGGATTCAACCGTGTTGAAACTGACACAGCATGCAGTGGACAGTACCATTGCTCTTGGGATAGTGACCCAGCTTGCCATAGTTGATCTCAATGAAGTTTGAATCACCACCAAGTAAGTAACAGTGGTTGCAGAAAGAAAACAGAAGTGCCGTGATCCTGAGTATGCCTGAGCTGTTGGGAGACCAAAGCAGGGTTAACTTGGACAGCCAGGGAAGGTGTGCATGACTTAGTGGCTGGAGGTGAGGTGGAGGGAAGAAGTAACAGGACAGTTTGGTTACCGTGAAGTAGCCATGGTAGTTCAGGGGGAATTTGGAGTGGCCACAGAACTATAACTAGTGACGTGGAGAAGTGTTAGCCACTCAGTTGTGTCTGATTCTTTGCAACCCCGTGGACTGTAGCCCACTGGGTTCCTCTGTCCATAATTTTCCAGGCTAGAATATTGGAGTGGGTAGCCATTCCCTTCTCCATGGAATCTTCCCAACCCAGGGATGAGACATGGGAGAAACTAAAACCTCCACTCACTGACCTCTTACTGTCTTTGTTACACCCCTTCTAATCATTAGGATAGCTTATTTACTACAGCTGGTCCTCTCTAGACACACTTTCACTGAAATTGGGTAGGTTGAACATGTTTCCACATTCTCCTATGATGTTCTAATAATTTCAAAATCAGTTTGCTTAATAAGAAAGGGGGCTGAGGGTAGGGAGGAGCTGCGAGTGCCTTATGATTGTACTTTTATCAGTTTGGAATAATTGCATTAGTTGGCCATTTTTTGCTGATCTCTTACGATTCTCCATGTTTTTGGCAAGTGTATATAGTTGCAAACAAATCCTATGACTCAGAAAAACATTATTTGGGGCACTAGAAAATAAATGCACAAGATGTAGACATCAGTTCAGTGTTCCTTTGGAAAGACTGACAGGCTTTTATCCTAATGGTAAAAAGATTGCAGGAGGAAGGCTCCTTTCTCTCTGAAAATAGCAAGGCCAAATACCCTCTACTTTCGTGGGCAGTATTCTGTCTTTACTAAACTGAATTTTTAGTATGGGCTCTGGCTCTGCATTTTCTATTTTCATTTCGAGAAGAGGCACCCGTACTTGGAAAACATCAGTGGCCTCTGCATAGAAATCAGTCCCTGGTCCCCACCACACCATCTGGCAGCGCTCCTGCTGTCTTCTGTAGTGGCTTCCCCACACTGTCATTAGATTATGCATCTGACCACCCTGCGTTGCTTACCCTGGTGTGGTCTTTCTCTTTTAAAACAGAATGAATAGAATCAGAAATACGTATCTTAGAATTAGCTGCATTGAGGAAAGTGGAAAAGCTATATTTAGAGGCTTGGCTTTGCCAGAGGTTTTTATTTTTACTTTTATTTTTTTCCCGATTTGGTTTCTTTGTCCTTGGCATTCTCTTCTTGAGGATTATCTGACAATGACCTGAAATGGACATAGACCCAAATCGCTCCTGACTTGGGGGTTGGAGGGGGAAGCAGAATGTGAAGTGGGGTTCATACCAACTAACCTCATTTGTGCCCATGTTTAAAATCCTCAGCTGACTTTTTCCGCATCTTCTCTTCTCATTAAGGTTCTATAAAGATTACAGGTGAGATTGCAGTGACGACTTTAGCCATTCAGCGTCTGGTTCTGCCTGAGGTTGCTGCGGACCTCCCTGGGAGGAGTGATGGGAATGTGGGCTGCTGGTGGGGGAGTGGACACAGTGGACAGGCAGCTCTGTTCCTGGCTGACCACACTGCTGAGTGACCACGGGGCGGTTGGTGAGGCCTTGTTGCCATGTCAGAGAAAGGAGACTTCCTCCAACTCTGGCGGAGCTGTGAGGTTTACGGCAATAAACTTGATTTCTTCTCCCATCACTTTTTGTCCCTTCCCTAGCCCAGATGGTGGCATGTAATCTAAATAACAAAACAGCTATGGAAACAAAGATATACATTAATTTAAAAGAATTTCCCAATGTATTTTATGACCAGAAAAGTGTTAGAATTTGACTTAAGGATTCTTTTTAATTAAGGGAGGGTAACTTCCTTATGGCCTGACTGATTTTTTTTTTTAAGTCATTTTCTAAGCTTTTTAATGTGGAAAGTAGTTCTTGCTCGGTTGTTGTTCTTTAGTCACTAAGTCACGTCTAACTCTTTTGTGACCTCATGGACTGTAGCTTTCCAGGCTCCTCTGTCCATGGGATTGCCCAGGCAAGAATACTGGAGTGGATTGCCGTTTCCTCCTTCAGGGGATCTTCCTGACCCAGGGATGGAATCTGTATCTCCTCCATTAGCAAGCAGATTCTTTACCCCTGAGCCACCAGGAAAGCCCTGTTACTCTGTAAAGGTGAGAAAAGAGAAGGGATGAATGAATAGAAAACAACTATATCCCAATAAATTAAAAAAAAAAAGTTTATATGACAACTAGGGTTATGTATTCAATATGAATTCCCGGGATGACAAAGTGAGGGCACATATTAATTGGTTAGTGACTGGAGAATGAACTCCGTCAACAAGGACGTGCTGACGAATACAAGACCCAGTTTTCAAAGGCAATGCTGGGTGGGGAGACCCCAAAGAACAAACCAGCATTGTTGGTTGTACAGATGTGAGATGCATTTCGAAGTACATAATTATGGGTAATTAAGGAATCCATGTGACACAAAGGTAGAATTAAAGTTTTACATAAAAGATTCAGGTTGTAAGGATCAGACAAGAACAGCAGCAGCACAGCAGTGCTTTTGTGTCTTTAGGAAAAAGCACACGGTGATAGCTCAGTTGGTTAGAATCTGCCTGCAATGCAGGAGACCCCGGTTCGATTCCTGGGTCAGGAAGATCCCCTGGAGAAGGGATAGGCTACCCACTCCACTATTCTTGGGCTTCCCTGGTGGCTCAGCTGGTAAAGAATCTGCCTGCGATGTTGGAGACCTGGGTTTGATCCCTAGGTTGGGAAGAGCCCCTGGAGAAGGGAAAGGCTACTCGCTCCAGTTTTCTGGCCTGGAGAATTCCATGGACTGCATGGAGTTGTAAAGAGTCAGATGTGACTGAGCAACTTTCACACGGGAATTTACATGTACGTGCTGAAATGAAATGCAGACACTTGGAAACTCTTCTTTTATGCCAATTGAGTATGACTGGTCCGACGAGAGAGGCTTGAGCTAGACACTGATTCTTATTAAATCAAACAGCAGGAACTTTTCTTTTTCTGTTTCAGCCCAGGAAGCTGGCAGCAGAGAAACTGCCTTGCCAGCTTTCACTCTTTATCTGCCTGCTTTCTAGAATCTTCTCTAAAAATTAACATAAGAGGAAGCAAAACTGATCATTAGGATATATCTAGGGAGATTATTAGTTATCGGCAGGATTATAACAGATAGTATCAGGGGCGATTCTTCATCTGAAAATAGCGTTGAAGGTGCTGCGTACCTGACAAGTGACCAAGCGAGCTATTATTACATGCAGGGGATGCTTAAAAGAGAGTCCATCTTTGAACAACTTATTTTTAAATTGTTTCCTTTGTCTTGTCATGGCATATTGTAAGTGATCAAGCTGACATTTAATACTCTTATAAAGCTACCTAAGATTTCTTAACGTTTGCTCTGCTCCATTGATGTGCACATAGATTGGAGGCATAGAACTCAATGTTGAAGATTTCATTCAGTGCCCTAAATGCCCTTCTCTCATCTTGCCATGCACTGTGCCAAAATGGTCTGAACTGGGCTTTCTGCAGTTGGGCTTCATCAAGAAATTGCCCAAGAATCATTGGTGCTGTGCAGTGAGCGCCAGGAAACAGCATGAGTGAGCTTTTCAGCCTATAACTCCGCTTGTCCTCACCACCCTGCCCCCTGGCCATTCACGGAGGTCCCAAGAGTTTGGTCTAATGGAAATGAGTGTTATCAGGAGTCTGGCTTGAATACCAGTGGGCATCTGTTTACCTCTTGGGATTATTGTGAGGATAAATGAGATAATATGGAAAAGGAAATGGCAACCCACTCCAGTATTCTTGCCTGGAGAATCCCATGGACAGAGGAGCCTGGCGGGCTACAGTCCACACGGTCGCAGAGAGTTGGACATGACCGAGCGTACACACAAAGGAGATAATAGGTGTGTTGGTGTGTTCAGGCTCTCATAATAATGTATCGCAGACTGGGTGGTTTAAAAAGCAGAAAACAATTTTCTCACAGTTCTGGAGCTGGTAAGTTTAAGATCAAGGTGCTAGCCATTAAGGTTTCTGGTGAGGACTCTCCCTAACTTACAGGTGACTGCCTTTTAGGTCCATCTTCACATAGAGAGAGAGTGTGAGTGAGTTTTTCTCATCTTTTAATACCATGACAAGGGCCTCCCCATCATGACCTCATTTAAACCTAATTACCTCCCAAAGCACCCATCTCCAGATAACATCACTCTGAGTTTTAGAACTCCAACATACTTTTAGGAGAACATAATCCCATAGCAATAGGTGAACATGCTTTGAAGAGACAAAAGCATTCTCTTTAAATTTGGTTGTTTATTACTGCATGATAGTCCATCTCATGGAAGGAAGCTTAAACTTTGGTATTCTTATTTTCCTTACTTGAGTATTTTGCAGAGAAATCTCACCTTACATGTTCATCCATTCCTTTATTCATGCATTTATAGGGTACCCACTATGGCCAGATCCTCACAGCAACAATAGGCTAGAGCTTAGAGGAGGTCATCCCCTCCCCACAGGAACTCTTCAGCTGGCCCCAGTCCCCACCTTGCCCTCATTCCCATCACCTGACCATCTCCTCTCATTAGATGCCTATGTGTGGTTTTTATTTACAAGAGCCGAGTGAAGGGGAAACCTGAGGCAGTTACAGAGTTCTACCTTCCCAGTTACTGAGCCCTAGGAGACAGCTGCGGCTTCCCAGGTGGCTCAGTGGGTAAAGAAACTACCTACAATGCAGGAGATGCAAGAGGTAAGTGTTCGATTTCTGAGTTGGGAAGATCCCCTAGAGGCGGGCATGGCAGCCCACTCCAGTGTTCTTGCCTGGAGAATCCCCTGGACAGAGGGGCCTGGTGGGCTACAGTCCACGGGTTGCAGAGAGTCGGACACGTCTGAGTGGCTGAGCGCAGCACAGGAGACAGTTGGGGCTTCCCTGGAGGCTCAGCGGTGAAGAATCTGCCTGCAATCAGGAGACCTGGGTTTGATCCCTGGGTCCGGAAGATCCCCTGGAAGAGGGCCTGGCAACTCACTGTAGGACTGTTGCTGAAAGAATCCCATGGACAGAGGAGCCTGGCAGGCTGCAGTCCGTAGGGTTGCAAAGAGTCAGACACAACTGAGCATGCAAAGGTGGGAGGCAGAATGTATAAAGCACTCACCGTTAGGCACCAAAGTGACCTGTGACTGTCAGTTGTCTGCTATGCAGGACTGAAATTCTAAGTATGTAACTATCTGTACGGTAGCATCCAGAGAGCATGGATGAGGGCCCCCTTTGTCTTAAGCATCTCACCTTTAGGTGCTGAATGGGGGAGGTCATGACCGAAGGGTGCAAGAGGGAGGATGCAGGGGTCCGGTAGCAGGGGAGCACTGGGAGGACGTGGGGAAGAGCACTTTTCTAACAAGTACAAAGTCATCTCAGTGTTTGGGTAACTGGTACTGTTGTGTTGTGACATGTGGCTGCATTAGAAGCCCTGCTAGTCTGCTTCCCCCGTATACAGATAGGTACAGATGCCTCGGTTTTCATGGCTTAATTACACAGATTGCCTCAGGCACAGGCTTCATAAGAGTACCCACTGGTCTCTACTATAGTTTGTGTGTGTGTGTAGTGTCCGACTCTTTGCAACCCCATGGCATGTATCCCTCCAGGCTCCTCTGTCCATGGGATTCTCCAGGCAAGAATATTGGGGTGGGTTGCCATTCCCTCCTCCAGGGGATCCTCCCAATCCAGGGATCGAACCTGTGTCTCCTGCATTGGCAGGCAGGTTCTTACCACTAGTAAAGAAGCCCACCATAGCTCATGTGGCTGCACTGATTCCCGTGGACATGTGCTGGCCCTTTGCCACGCTGAGCTCACTCTGTAGACCCTGGAGTGAGAATAAGGATCATGAGACTGACCCATGTTCTACTTTCATCTGAGACCAGATTAGCATCTCTATTAAGAGCTATGTCTCCTAAAGACTTGGGCTCCAGTCCCCCTGGTTGGGGCATCCATTCTCTGAAATCTCAGATTGTGCTTTTCCTTTATCCTACGGTATTTTAATACAGGCAGAAGCAGGTTGAAATTATACCAGGTGATCTCAAAGGAAAGAGAAGTCTCAGAGAGGCACCCCTCTCCCTCAGAGGTGTGGGGGTGGAGGATGTCACTGCAGGAAAGGAAACAGCAGCCAGAGATGGATTGTGATGAGGTCCCAGACCATGTTGGTGCCCCCCCGCCCCCCGCAAGAGTGTTCTGGGCTGCGACCACCTCTGAGGCAGTACCTCTGCATTGCTTTGGCGTCCTTATGTTCTAAACACAGACTTAGTCTGGACTTCAGCCCATCTGTGTCTAAAGGATAGACATCTTCCCCCTTTATGAGCTTCAGTGAAACCTTCCCGTTTGTGTATGTCTTTAGGTAGCCTTATACTGTTGGATGAAAGGGGTGGAATAAATACAGATACAGTCACATTCCCCAACAGTCACATCATTATTATAATTTATTTTGGGCAGTGGCTCTTAGCAAAAAAAGGGGACCTGTCCATTGTTTATATTAAGTTTTGAGATTATCTAAAAGCATTATTATCAAAGAATTTGTGGAAGGAGAATCAGCATCCTTACTTCCAGGGAAAGGTTTTTACTTATTTATTTGGCTGTGCTGGGTCTTTGTTGCTCTCTGGGCTGCTCTCTAGTCGTGGTACACAGACTTCTCATTGCAGTGGCTTCTCTTGTTGCAGACCGCAGGCGCTAGGATGCAGGGATTTCAGTAGTTGCGGCTCCTGGGCTCTTGAGCACAGGTTCAGTAGTTGTGGTACACGGGCTTAGTTGCTCCACAGCATTGGGATCCTCCAAGATCAGGGATAGAACCCATGTCTCACATTTTGACAGGCGGATTCTTGACCTTTGAACCACCAGGGAAGCCCCAGGGAAAGTTCTTTTAGCCTTTGTTGTGACAAGTGGTCCACAGTTTTCTTTTAGCATGCTCATATCTGATTTTGTTTTTATTTATACTTTTTAAATATGTTCCCTAGTAGCCAAAGAATTAAACAAGATATTGCTTTCTTAGGCAAAGATTTAGCTTAGTTGATTTTTAGTTATGATCTCCTCTTAAATGTACTGAGTTCATATGTTAAATCTACAAATCATTATTGCCATAAACACTTTATACTTTTGGTAGTTTCTGCTCTTTAAAGTTGATATGTCTGCTTTTTTTAACTTGTCTAAAAAGTATTTCCAGCACCTATGTACAGAGAGGTGTGTTTCTTAACAACTTAAGATAATGTCGAGTAGTTGAAATTAATTTTATCCTTTGTATACAACAGAGACCTTTATTTCTTTAAGTTTGTTGTAAATATGATCTTCTGAAAAGAGAAAGAGACAAGAGCAAAAGTGTACCCAACTGCCTGCGTGCACACACCCAAGACTCTCAAATCCTAGTCAAAAGCTATATTTCATAAAAGAGAATTACAGTAATGTTGATGGCTTGCCAAAACCTCAAGCAGTGACAGAATCCACAGAGTGTCCTGGAAGGGTTGCCGTTGCAAAGCCATGCCTCTCCAGATGGTTTGGATTAGAGATGTTTAAAAACACATGGCAGCATTAGTTTGGTTTAGAATTCAGGGTTAATTTGGTAGCTAAAATAATGCAAATTTGAAACCCTAGCCTGTGTATCAGAAAAATCATCAAATCTTATGATTGCTCTTAGGGGAGGTTGGCATGTGATGTGTTGATTTTTTAAATGATCTAATTGAAATAATAAAATTAAGCAAGAAGGGATTTTAAAAAGGGATCGAAAATACAAGAGTCTAAGTAAAAACTTTCTTCTCTGCAGAATATTTATTCTTTTAAGCTGTCATATCCAATCAATTTGTATGGGATTCGACAGCCAATTGTCATTTCCTGAGATAAACTACGTAGAGTGGTTGTGTTACAGAGGCAGCATGGGGGGAAAAATGGAAAAAGTAATTCTGGAGCATGATGGAAGAGGGGCCAAAATGTCCTTAGAGCCCAGAAAGTGTGACCAGGATCCCCTCACCTCACTAACAATAGCAGATAAGCAGCTTATACCCAAGGCTTTCCCTTTGGCTTATTCAGCTTTTCTCCCAGAACTTGTTGTTGTTCAGTCACTAAGCCGTGTACCACCCTTCACGATCTCATGGGCGGCAGCACGCCAGGTGCCCCTGTCCTTCACTGTCGCCTGGAGTTTGCTCAGACTCATGTCAGTGATTCTATCCAACCATCTCACCCTCTGCCACCCACTTCTCCTGTTGTCTTCAATCTTTCCCAGCATCAGGGTCTTTTCTGATGAGTCGACTCTCTGCATCAGTTGGCCAAAATGTTGGAGCTTCAGCCCCTGCCCTTCCAGTGAATATACTTCTGAAGGAAAGTGCTCTTGGTCTACATTTTAGTGAAGTATTTTGCCATGTGTGTGGTTCATAATCTCAGTGAGGCTCTGTGTGAATAGTGAGGTGGCACGCTGTCATTGTTCTCTGGCAAGAGAAGTATAACACTTACCCCAGGGCCCCAGAAAGCTCTGTCTCTAAAAGCCCAGCTCCTACTGTCCCCTTCCATATGTCTAAAATCAAAAGTGTCCCACCCTCTGATCCCACAGCGGGGCAGCTGGCAAATGACTCTTGGAAGAGAACTTCTGTATGGGAACAGTATTCACTGAATGATGCTTATTATTGTGTGTGCTGCCTGCAGCACAAATGAAAGCCTTCAGCTATGTTAAAATTGCCACTGGAAGAATGTTCGTCCAAGAGCTCAAAGCCTTTCAGAAAATACAGGACAAGGATGCTGCAAAAATGGAGCCTGAAGGTTTCGAACAACCGTTGATGGGCTTCTAAGGGCTTGCCTCTTGAAAGAGGCACAGTGTTTCACTCCCCCAGAAGGGAACACATTTTGAGCATTTTCTCAGTGTAAAAATTAGAATTGCAGCTCTTAAGGTCTGGAAAGAGCTCCACAATCAAAGCAAATGTGCTCCTTTAGTCCCAGAGTGTAAACACATACAAGAATGTGAGGGAGCGTGGTCAGGTACTGTGAGCAGAGATTTTGTGGGCTCGGGGAGATTTCTGTAATTAATTTGATGTAGTTTTAGCAGCAGAGACATTGTATTAGCCAATCTCAACTACTGATCCAGAGTTCTACATCCACACCCACTTAATATTTGTAACCAGGGGTTGTATTTTTGTTTCATCATCTAATCATTTTTTTTTTTTTAATAAATGGAAAGGCAAACCCCAGCTAAGTCCAATTACCATTCTAAGATAGACTAACCATGTTCTGCTGTGTTGTGTGGGGAAAGGATTGTTTTTTGCTTTTCGTTTTGTTTTTTTGGGCATTTGTTACTCATGTGAAAGTGTTAGTTACTCAGTCGTGTCTGACTCTTTGAGACCCCGTGGGCTGTAGCCCACCAGGCTCCTCTGTCCATGGGATTCTCCAGGTGAAAATACTGGAGTGGGTTGCCATTTCCTTCTCCAGGGAATCTTCCTGACCCAGGTATCTAACCCAGGTCTCCTTCATTGCAGGTAGATTCTTCACCATCTGAGCCACCAAGGAAGCTTTTTATTTCTCCTATGAATTAATATTTTTTCCATAGGACCTATTCATATATAGAACTGTAGAACCTCAGGGTTTGAAGAAACCTTCATGGTTTTCTGGACCAGCTGCCTTTTCAATGCCTGAATTCTCTTGAATGGTTCCCTTTTCCCCTGCCCAGTCATCATCTTGCCTTGTCGAACATGGCTCATGCTCCTGTCTGGGGCAAACCACCCCCTCTCTGGCCAGTTCTGCAGCAGAATAATATTCCATCCTAAAGGACTGCTCATCACAGACAGAATCACCTTGGAATGTCAAAGGGAGCAAGGCCCAGAGTAGGGCGGCACCTTTGGGTTGCTTTGGGAGTAGGAAAGTATAATGCTGTCTGCCCTCCCCTTCTCATGTGTCTTTCCATCTTCATCCTCACCTGCTTCCTTTCACATCATGTCGTCAGAGGCATTGACAACATGTGTCAACCCACTGTCACTGAAACTCTTGAAAAGACTTCCCTTGG